>NC_051400.1:41495362-41497361 GCF_015228065.2 Penaeus monodon
TAAAAAACAAATGAGACATAATGTGAGTGAATAAACACAATTCATGCGCTTTATCGCCTCTTCTCGATTGTCGACTCATTCTTCTTCAGAAGAGAGGTAATTACGTAAACGCAAGCCGAGTCCTCGTTTTTCCCTCAGCCCTCAAGCGCGGCCTCAGGTTCAATTTTCCCTTTCCTGCAGCGACATTCGTTGCGAGATTCTCCTGTAATGCTTTAAAGAAGGTTTTTGTTTTCTTGTGAGATGGACATAGTTCCCATCTGGAAGCCTGTAAACTGTTCTATATTTTCTGTGCAGAAGCGTGAACCGTGGTACGTACCGCCTGTTTGTGGAGAAAGGAGGTGGCGAAGGTGAAGGCAAAGATCGTCAGGACATCAATTGCGTTTTGAAGAAACTGAACTATGTAGTAAAGGAAACAACATTTCCAACTGCTCAGTTTGTTGACTAAATCGTTGCATGAACATCTAGGTCCTCGGATGCTTTTTTTACTTGTCCCAAACTACTCTTCGAATCTGTGCGATTCAGCTGGAAGAGACTTTGACGTGAACACGACTTCTTGAGGGAGGAAACTGGCGAACGTCCGTCTTGTGCTCGTAAGCTCTGGGACCGTGCGTGTAAAGGCGGATCTCATCGCGCGCTCGTGATTACTGCGAGGGAATTTAGCGGTAAGGGAACAGGGAAAGAATAGAGGAATGAAGGAATGAGATGAGAAGAGAGCACAACACTAGAGAATATCCTACTCCATTACTGCGTCAACATACAACCCTCAGCCTAAACGCTATACCCTTTTAGACCCCTATAGCAATACCTTCCCCTTGACCAAGTCCCCGATGCCCAAGAAGCTCAGAATGCTTGCCTTCCTGAAGTGTGAAGGAAAACGCTCGACTGGGCGTGTTGCATGAAGCACGACTTCATTAAGCAACCTGGACAGTTCGACGGGTCTGGCTCCAGAAGGAGCGAGGGCGAGGGGTGCAGGTGTGGCAGAGAAGCTCGTCCAACTCATGTGGGGCCCTCGACGCCGACGACGAACATCCGGCTCACTGAGGGCTCGCTCGAGTCGAAAAGGCGATCGATGCTCTCTGATTCCACGTGACGCTTTCATGAAAAGCACAGAGGTTTGCGTATGGCCCACGCATGGTTTGTAGAGAATCACCATGAAATGACTATGAATTATACTAACAATGATAATAAACGTAAACTACACTATATATCGCCACTGTATTTAAAAATCCTAGTGCACAATATAGTAAAAGAGGGGGAAGGCTTACCATTCTGTTACAGTAGGGGCAGATTTATTTGTCTTGTACTAGACATGGGTAAAATGAAAGCAATATTCAGCTGATAACTTCGGGAACCAGAAACGTTCTACCACAAATTCCTGGCTGCTAGCTATGCGCACAAGCAACTACGTACCCGAGTCATCGCGATCATATCCTTCAAAACAGAAATTTCCAACAAATATTCACACGCACTGAAAAAAAAATACGTCCCCCTCACATTGGATCCACAAACATACCTGCTAATCAAAACAATGAAAATCTCCAAACTCCTTTCAAATTTAAAGAACGCTGAATATTATCATCGCATGTGGGATTGGCGATCCTACACCTTCCGATTTCTAAAACAGCATGTCCGTGCAGACGTAATGGAAACTTAATTAGTAAACTTCCGAACACCTAACAAAAACGAACATCGGGAAAACAAACAGTTGGTGATATTTGATCACTGGACACACGGTTTCTGCGCGCCTACATTCCAGGATAACAGGGATGTATAATTCGACCATGGTAAATGGCCAAAACCTTCATTTCTTTTTAAGGGTCCTTGTGATTGTTTACGGGTGAACTATACTATACAATTCCTTGTTATTTCTACGTTTATATATCATTGTTTCTTACTTGCTTCGTTATTAAAGTCACTGAGACCTGAAAGATGTAGCATACTTGGATGCTGTTGATTAAATAAATTAGTAAAATAAGATAAGTAATCTGTAGTGCTGTGG
>NC_051400.1:41497499-41498851 GCF_015228065.2 Penaeus monodon
GATGTCTTTGCTTCAAGTTTCGGTTCTCTGTATCTCCCTGTGTTCCGAGGGGAGACTTCGGATTTTCACTCGCTGTATAGTCTAGTATGGGCTTACCGAATGAAACGGGGATTGGACACCATGCTACTTTTTCTACTACTCAGGGATTCTCAAAGGGAGAGGGGAGGAATAATAACGATATCTGAACACCTTTGTAGAAGTATAGTGGAGAAAGCAAATGAACTGGGCATCGAACACAAGGAATTTCATTTTGTTCTCCTGTTATTTAATGACCTCATTCGTATTTAGTTTCCTCTGCATAAGGCTAACCCACTAATTTGATTCTTTCCTGTTATTTTAATGACCATCCGATTCGTTTTTTTAAAAACGTTTCCTCTGCATAAGCTAAAACCTCACTACTGACGGGCATATACATACTGATCAGATCGTTTATGTATGAGAATATTTGAATTTTTAAAAAAAATCGAAAATGCTACGCAGCTACCAGCCCATTACTACTACAGTGGTTTCCGATATACTTCCTTCTTTTTCTTTGTCTGCGTACGAGGGTTAGTCATATAAAACTATCAAAAACTTTTACCAAGTTACGGTTCATAACTACATGATGAGATGGATGCTCTTCATTGGTAATGCATCTTTTAATCACATCCTTGCATGTACAGGCATTTTGGGGAAGAAACTAAATTTTCTAAGATATTTATCCTGTAATTCCATTTATTTTCGTTTGACAATAATACCCATTTGCTTACCATTGTCCCCTCCGCCCAAATCGTTTCATTTTTACCATTCGTATTTTTCATCTGTTCTTAAACGCGTTTTAAGTATTATGTTCCCGACATATACTACATCATTCTGAAAATGATGACAAATAACCACACACCATTCAGTATTTTCATCTGTACTTTGGGCATTTGTTTTAAGTATTATGTTCCCAGCATACACTATTGTCATACTAAAATCACACCTCATACTCTACATCATACTGTTCATTTCTAAATCGCCTTAGCTTACAAAATTCACTGTGAACGCATCAGCGACCACGGAATAAAGCAACAGCGTATCTTAAACTTTCCCCCTTCGTCCTCTTCTAATACAGCTGGAAGTCGTCCCTCTCCTCGACGCCCATCAGGATGTGGATGATCTTCTCGGCCTTCGAGCCTTGTCGCTGTCCTTCGTCACCAGGGAGATCGAACTCATCCTAGTCTTCATGAGTCGTTGGCTTCATGCACACCGAAGCGGGCTTCTTCCGCCTTGGTAGGGCGACCATGATGCCTGCAGCTTCAAAGGCATCGGGGACCCGGACTTCTCCAGGGGGAGGCACATCTGCGGAGGGAGGATGGAGTCACAGGGAG
>NC_051400.1:41498944-41499217 GCF_015228065.2 Penaeus monodon
CCAGGAGCGTGTACGTGTGCGTGTCTCTATATGAATAATCTCAAGTAAGCAATTGAAATCTTGGAGCCTAGTCTACACATTACGTGTCTCTGCACCACTGGACACATACCGTCAGTTCCTTGCACTTCTCCATTCCCTTCACGAGGTCCTCCTTCAGCTCCTCACTGATGTCAAGCTCTTTCACGCTATTAACGGCGTCGTAGTTAAGGTTGAAGTCGTCATCAATCTGCAAATCAACGAGTCATTTTAAGCCATATCACAAATAAGATTAGC
>NC_051400.1:41499384-41499640 GCF_015228065.2 Penaeus monodon
ACAACAAGAACAGCTAGTGTAAGCAACAAAGACGAAATCTTCAAACTCACGTAATTCATCTTCCTCATAACGCAGGTGAAGTTGCTGACCTTCGCCTTCACCTTATGTACCATTTTCTTGATGATGGAGCAGTGTACAGGGGGGCCTCGCGCTTTCTTCATACGGAAGAGAAAAGGGTCAAGTTTATTAAAGGTCTTAACGAGTTATTTGAGCACAAATCTGACGCTTAAATCGATATACATTATACTAATATTGG
>NC_051400.1:41499835-41500007 GCF_015228065.2 Penaeus monodon
TAACTTGATAGGGAGTTTTGAATGGGAAATTCTGTGCCTGACCTTGAGCCTGAGGTGGGTAGTACAAGTACACTGGTTGTCCATCAAATCATATTCCGATGATGTTCTTAACAAGACGCCAACAAAAAGCAATTAATGTAGATCTAAAGATATGGTAACAATATCTGATTGG
>NC_051400.1:41500347-41500640 GCF_015228065.2 Penaeus monodon
AATTAAGTAGAACGATCATATCCAGTGAAGCAGGAATTAGATGCCGTTTATGTTTCAATGAAACATAACTGAGTCCTGAACTCCTAGACGAAAAGCATTCATTTTCATAAAGAGCCTCACGTAGGATCCATGTTATCCCTCCTCCCTCGTTGTGAGGATCCTTCTCATGAGCCTTGGGGAGCGTTCATCTCCCTCCCCGTAGCACTCCTTGACGGCCTTAAACACCTCCTTCGACCAGCTGTAGTACAGGTCTTCGCCGAAGCAGTTGGCCATCACCTGAAGAAAAATGATCC
>NC_051400.1:41500663-41500862 GCF_015228065.2 Penaeus monodon
TGAATGTGTCATTTTATCCAATGGTTGCTCCCATTGCCAACGTCATCCCTGTTTACACATAGAGAGCCATATCATCCAGTTTTATTTTCGTCGCCAGCATTTTCCGTCCTTCTATCTTTTCTTTTTTTTGTTCACTGTTTTTCTCTCGTGTTTGTGTCACCCAGTTATTCACTGGGCCATATGGGCGATAAAAATACAG
>NC_051400.1:41500888-41500993 GCF_015228065.2 Penaeus monodon
TACCTTAGAATAACCGTACTTCTTGGCGAATCCATCAGCGGTCACCAAGGCGCCGCACAGGGCTGACAACACGACTAGAACTCGCAACATCCTGCAATGAATATT
>NC_051400.1:41501110-41501212 GCF_015228065.2 Penaeus monodon
TTGACATAAACTGCATTACATTCATTTTCCCTCAGCTGACATTGGGTCGTGTCTCTTGAATTCTTATTTACCTTGGTTTATGCAAATATTTTACAACCACGC
>NC_051400.1:41501407-41501998 GCF_015228065.2 Penaeus monodon
AAATTGGGAAAATATATATGAACTCTGAACTATGGTGTTATTCAGCAAAAAAATAAGAAATATTGACAATATAAATTTGCAGCCGACCCCGAAAAACTTAATCCAAATCTTTGACCATCGCTCCCAAACTCTTCCTTGCATACAAAAACGAAAAAAAGTGTAACGCGGTACTACTCCTGAAGCCACCTTCTCTAGAACCTAATACGCCTCAAATTTCAAACCTTCAATACCCTCTTCACTCCGCCATCCTCATATTCACTCCGTCTCCGATCCTCAACATCATTACCACAACCCACCCCAGCATCGCCGCGAAACAAGCAATTTCCATTTCTATATTAAACTGATCACTTACTACCACAATTTCCCCCCCCCCAAAAAGTCACCTGATGGAATGACGACTGTAAACATCTCCTGAGACTCTCTCCTTATATACTCATCGCCAGTGTTCAGCAAGTCACCCACCTCCCATATATCCTATGGATGCTTCCCTTTTTCTTAACCTTGACAATAAGCCTATATTAGCGCTTGACATTAGTCATGAATTCCTGACCGCGTAATGTTTTAGCAGGTGATGTTTTTCTTATTAATTTT
>NC_051400.1:41503325-41503983 GCF_015228065.2 Penaeus monodon
AACATTTTTCTAAAATACTAATGAACAAACTACATGGACCAAATATACTAGGTGACTTGCCTTCTGTTACACTGTGGCAGAAGATTGCATTGTGCATGGAAGAAGGAAAGCAGATAGTTGAATAAACTTCGGGAACCAAAACGTCTACCACACATTCATGTCTGCCATGAACACACGTTACCCCATCATCTCGAACAAGGACAGAATCTTACTCAACACATATTCACACACAATGGAAAAAATAACAAATATCTCACACTCACAACAGGGATTCCACAAGTACCTGCTACAACACGGAAACCTCACAAACTCCTTTTAAATTGACGCTAATGAATTGGCAATCCTACACAACCCTCATCTTAGATTCTAAACAGCATCCGGACTTAATGGATCTTAATTATAATACATTCTACACCTGACAAAACTACAAGGAAAGCCGAACACTTGGTGATATTTAGCCTTGAATATGACTTAACTGTTTACTATATATATGCATGTTAGTCTACGTATATATTCATCGTTTCCTTACTGGCTTCAATATTATCGCACGGGGAACCTCTTCATTAAAAAACCTCAAGCTTGAGAGCTTAGCATACTTGGATGTTATTTATTCAATAAAGTAGGAAAATAAGATAAGGTATCTCAGTGGTGTGGCTTT
>NC_051400.1:41504019-41505309 GCF_015228065.2 Penaeus monodon
CACCTGTCTTTTCTGATGCATTTGCTTTAAGTTTCGGTTATCTCCGTTTATGTCCCTGTTTTCCGAGGGGAGACTTCGGGATTTCACTCGCTGTAGTTCAATGGGCTGATCACGAATGAAACGGGGATGTGGAAACCATACGATTCTTCTACTACTCAGGGACTCTCAAAGGGGTAGGGGCAGTAATAACGATGTGTCATACCTCTGCATAAGTAATCTTAGTTCTGTGGTCGTTTTACTAACTCCCTTCATCTTCATATAGTGAGAAGTAACTGAATGGGGGCATAAACACAAGGAATTTCTTTCTTTCCAATTATTATGATATAGTCACCTGCAAACTAGTCATGAATTAATTCCTTTTCTTCTGCATTAGCTAACCTCACTACTGACGCCATATACTTATTGATCAAATCGCTTGTGTATGGGACTATTTGGAACTTTAAAACTTGTCTAAGATGTTCAAGATAGGGTTTTCTTTGCTACGCACCTACCACGCCCATTACCAGTGTTTGATATATTTGCTTCTTTTTCTTTATCTGTATAGGAGGGGTTAGTCATATAAAACTATCAAAAACTATTAACAAGGTACGGTTCATAATTAGATGATGACATGGATACTCTTCATTACTAATGGATCTTTTAATCACATCCTTGTAAGTACAGGCATTCTGGGGAATAAACTAAATTTTCTAGATTTTATCTTTAATTTATTTATTTAGTTTGACAATATAGGCCATTTGCTTACCATTGTCCCATCCCCCCAGAATCGTTTCATTTACCATTCAACATTTTCCTCTGTACTTAAACATGTTTGAACATTTGTTTTAAGTATTATGTTCCCAACATACACCATTGTCATACAAAAGATGATCACAAATAACCACACTTCATACTCTACATCATACTATTCATTTCTGAATCGCCTTAGCTTAAAAAAATCACTGTGAACGCACAAAAAAATACATCAGCGACCACGAAATACAGCAACAGCATATCTTCAACTTTCCCCCTTCGTCCTCTTCTAATACAGCTGGAAGTCGTCCCTCTCCTCGACGCCCATCAGGATGTGGATGATCTTCTCGGCCTTCGAGCCTTCGTCGCTGTCTTCGTCACCAGGGAGATCGAACTCATCCAGGTACTTCATGAAGTCGTGCTTCATGCACACCCCGAAGCGGGCTTTCTTCCAGCACTTGTTTAGGGCGACCATGCGCTGCAGCTTCAAAGGCATCGGGGACCCGGACTTCTCCAGGGGGAGGCACATCTGCGGGGGGAGGATGGGGTCAAGGGGAC
>NC_051400.1:41505373-41505619 GCF_015228065.2 Penaeus monodon
CCAGGACCGTGCACGTGTGCGTGTCTGCATGTGAATAATCGCAAGTATGAAATGAAATCTTGGAGCCTAGTCTACTCATTACGTGTCTCTGGATACATACCGTCAGTTCCTTGCACTTCTCCATTCCTTTCACGAGGTCCTCCTTCAGCTCCTCACTGATGTCAAGCTCTTTCACGCTATTAACGGCGTCGTAGTTAAGGTTGAAGTCGTCATCAATCTGCAAATCAACGAGTCATTTTAAGCCAT
>NC_051400.1:41506026-41506256 GCF_015228065.2 Penaeus monodon
GCAACATAGACGAAATCTTCAAACTCACGTAATTCATCTTCCTCATAACGCAGGTGAAGTTGCTGACCTTCGCCTTCACCTTATGTACCATTTTCTTGATGATGGGAGCAGTGTACAAGGGGGCCTCGCGCTTCTTCATACGGAGAGAAAAGAGGTCAGTTAATTACGGGTCTTAACGAGGTCGTAGCACAATCTGACGCTTAAATCGATATACATTATACTAATATTGG
>NC_051400.1:41506450-41506703 GCF_015228065.2 Penaeus monodon
TAACTTGATAGGGGAAGTTGAAGGGGAAATTCTGTGCCTGACCTTGAGCCTGAGGTGGGTAGTACAGGTACACTGGTTGTCCATCAAATCTATTCCAGATGTTCTACAAGACAAAACAAAGACAATTGTTGTAGATCTAAATATATGGTAACAGTATCTGATTGGTAAATAAGTGAAGAGAGACAAGCTTCAACACAAAAGACAGATACAGATAGAGAGTTATGTATAATATGAATAGACATATACACACATT
>NC_051400.1:41506825-41507108 GCF_015228065.2 Penaeus monodon
AATAAGTAGAACGATCATTCCAGTGAAGCAATTAGATGCCGTTTATGTTTCATGAAACATAAACGGTCTGAACTAGACGAAAAGGCATTCATTTTCATAAAGAGCCTCACCGTAGGATCCATGTTATCCTCCTCCTCTTGTGAGGACTCCTTCTCATGAGCCTTGGGGAGCTTCATCTCCTCCCCGTAGCACTCCTTGACGGCCTTGAACACCTCCTTCGACCAGCTGTAGTACAGGTCTTCGCCGAAGCAGTTGGCCATCACCTGAAGAAAAAAAATTAGCC
>NC_051400.1:41507131-41507331 GCF_015228065.2 Penaeus monodon
TAATGTGTCACTTTATCCAGTGTTTGTTCGCATTGCCAGCGTCATCCCTGTTTACACATAGAAACCAATATCATCCAGTTTTATTTTCGTCGCCAGCATTTTCCGTCCTTCTTTCTTTCTTTGGCTTTTTTGCCACTGTTTTCCTCTCGTGTTTGTGTCACCCAGTTATTCACTAAGGCATATGGTCGATAAAGATAAGG
>NC_051400.1:41507372-41507488 GCF_015228065.2 Penaeus monodon
CCTTAGAATAACCGTACTTCTTGGCGAATCCATCAGCGGTCACCAAGGCGCCGCACAGGGCTGACAACACGACTAGAACTCGCAACATCCTGCAACGAATATTTCGTATATAAGTT
>NC_051400.1:41508107-41508677 GCF_015228065.2 Penaeus monodon
CTCTGAACTGTGGTATTTTTCAGCAAAACCTAAGAGAGCTAGAAATTGCAAATTTACAGTCAACCCCAAATAGTTATTCAAGACCTCCGCAGTATTACTCCTCAAGCCATCTTTTCTATAACCTTACAAAAGGGTATAGAAAATTCCAACCTTCATTACCCTCTTCACTCCTCCATCCTCACAATCACTCCGTCACCGATCTTCAACATCATTACCAAAACCCAAACCAGCATCGCCGCTAAATAAGCAATTTCCATTTCTCCCTTAAATTAAGCACTTACTACCACACATTTTCTTTGCACCAAGAAGCTCACCTGATGGAATGACGACTGTAAACATCTCCTGAGACTCTCTCCTTATATACTCATCGCCAGTGTATAGCAAGTCATCCAATTTGCCTGTGGCGATAGGACTCCCATATGCCCGAGAGATGCTTCCCCTTTTCTTAACCTTGGCAATAAGCCTATATTAGAGTGTGGCATTACTCATGAATTCGTGACCATGAAATCTATGAGCAGGTGATGTTTTTACTTGATATTAATGTGAAAAATAATAACAAATACATAGATA
>NC_051400.1:41509428-41510277 GCF_015228065.2 Penaeus monodon
TTTCATGCCTATTTTTTAGGATAATGCAAATGAAAATAGCCCGCCCGAGTTTATGGAAACTAGTGCAACTTTTTAAATCATCTGCAGTCTCCTAATTTCAACATTTTCAAAACAGGAATTCATAACTAAATAGGCAACAAAGCAAATATTGATGAAATATAAGCACTGTTGCAAGCAATAATTACTCACAAACTGATGATATTTACTATGTAAGTAAAATTGATATTATACTAAAATAAGAAATTAACATGAAATTGGCAAAACATTAGACAGCAGTAATGAACAAAAGTTAAATGATGTTAAAGAAAAACATACTTGCAGAAATGTGTGTTTTTGTTTGTGCAAAAAAGCACTTGCATGATATAAATGCAACAAAAGAAGGATAAAAACTTGCTGAAAATATGAAAATATATATATATTCGAAGATATAGAATAATCACATCTAATCTCAGATCTTAACATAGGCGTAGGTATCATCAACCACAGCCTACACATAGGCACACAAAACTACGAAAAAATCCTGCATCCCTCCAGCGCAGGCCTACACGAGGTTGAGCTCGTCCGAATCGGCGGCCACCAGCAACGTCACCAGCCTCTCCACCAGGTCGGCTCCCTCGTCGCTCAGAGCCGAAGTATCGAACATGTTGATGTTTTTCCGGACGTCGTTCTTGAGGCAGGCGCCGATGCGGCCCATGCGCTCGCACCTGACGAAGGCGGCGACGCGGTGAAGCTCCTCGGGCACAAGCGATCCGCGACGCTTCTCCGGGAGGCACTTCTGCAGGCAGGTATCCAGGTAGGCATCCCGCTTTTATGTAGGTGCATAGGTGTGTGTACTTCTATCAAACGTCT
>NC_051400.1:41511915-41512035 GCF_015228065.2 Penaeus monodon
GTTCGGGGTGGGTGCCAAAATGTCCCCGGCAAAAAAGACCTACAAAGGGGGGGTGGGGGGAAGTTTTTAAAAAGGTTTTGTTAGGCCTTTTTTTCAGGGAAAAAAGGTTTGCTTAGGAGA
>NC_051400.1:41512107-41512215 GCF_015228065.2 Penaeus monodon
AGGTGGGCAGAAAAAACCCCAATAAAAAAACTAATTTTTCAATGAAACTTTTAAACCCCCGGATTATTTTCACTGAAATAAATCCATATTTAAATGTATCCAAATAAA
>NC_051400.1:41512288-41513522 GCF_015228065.2 Penaeus monodon
AATGGGGGGTATATGTCTATTCATTTATACATAACTCTTATCGTATTTTTTTTGGTTGAAGCTTGCTCTCTTCACTTATTTCCCAATCAGATACTGTTACCATTATTTAGTCTACAACAATTGTCTTTTGTTTGTTTTGAGAACTTTGGGAAAAGGGTTTGATGGAACCAGTTACCTGTATACCCACCTCAGGCTAAAGGGTCAGGCACAAATTTCCCCTTAAACTTCCCCTATCAAGTTATCCTCAACGCCAGGGGAGATGTTTGTGTTTCACACAAAGCTCACACACCCATAACACAAAATATATGTGTGTGTTTATAATACATAACCTTTATAATTTCATTATCATCCTTGGAATCAGTATCCTCATTTTGCATCACATTTTCATCACTATAAAAATCATCTTTGGAAATCCTGACCAAAATTAGTAAATGTATTCGATTTAAGCGTCGATTGTGTACGACCTCGTTAAGACCCGAATTAATGGCCCTCTTTTCTCCCCGATAAAGAAGCGCGAGGCCCCCTGTAACTGCCCCCACATCAAGAAAAGGGTACAAAAGTGAAGGCAAAGGGTTAGCACTTACCTGCGTTATGAGGAAGAGAATTACTGATTTTGAAGTTTTTCTCTTTTGTTTATTTTTAGTATGAGATTAATTAGTTTTTTAGAGTTATTAGTAATATTATTATATTGATTTTAAAGATTGAAGTTTAGTATCAGAAAGTTTAATAAAAAATTTTGAAATAATTGGGAGTAGTTTTTGTTTTTAGTATTAGTATTAGTGGTTTTATCACTACTTTGTATTATTAGTATCATTATTCTTTTTTCATTATTTTTAAAAATTATTATTATTAAATTTATTTTTAAATTATTAATATTTATTATTATTTATTATCTTTTATCATCTTTTCATTTTTTTTTTAAATTTTTAAAATTTAACAATATTAGTATTACTAATCGTAGTAGGAATAATAGTATTGACATTTTGATGCTAATCGTAATTGTGATAGGCTTAAAAGCCCTTTGTTTTGCGATTGATGACGACTTAAACCTTTAACTACGCGCCGTTAAAGCGGAAAGAGCTTGAATCAGTGGGAGCTGAAGGGGACCTTTTTAAAAGGGAAGGAGAAGTGCAAGGAATGAGGTATGTATCCAAGACAAGTAATAGTAGATAGGCTCAAGTTATTTATACTTCGATATTCCAGCAGACAGCACACGTGCACGGTCCTGGGAAAA
>NC_051400.1:41513572-41515343 GCF_015228065.2 Penaeus monodon
GGGAGGGTCCCCTTTACCCCCCTCCTCCCCCCGCCCAAATTTCCCCCCCCCTGGAGAAGTCCGGGTCCCCGATGGGTTTGAAGCTGCAGCGCATGGTCCCCCTAAAAAAAGTGTGGAAGAAACCCGCTTTGGGGTGTGCTGAAGCACGACTTCATGAAAACCCGGATGGTTCATCTCCCTGGGACGAAGACGCGACGAAGGCCGAAGCCCAGAAGAAAATCCACATCCTGATGGCTTCGGGGAAAGGGGGACGACTTCCAGCTGTTTAAAGGACAAAGGGGGGAATTTAAAAGATAGCTGTTGCTTTTTTCGGGGTCGCTGATGATTTTTTTGGCGTTCACAGTGATTTTTTAAGCAAAGCCGTTTCGGGAATGAATAGAGATGTAGAGTATGAAGTGGGGTTATTTGTGATATTTTTTGTATACAATGGTGATGTGGGAACATAATACTTAACAAATGTTCAAACATGTTTAAGTACAGGGGGAAAATTTTAAATGGTAAAGAAACGATTGGGGGATGGGACAAGGGTAAGCAAAGGGCCTATTTTGTCAAACTAAAAAAAATAAATTAAAGATAAAACTAGAAAATTTAGTTTTTTCCCCAAGAATGCCTGTATTACAAGGATGGGGTTTTAAAAAGCCTTTAGTAATGAAGAGTACCATTCTCTTAATTATGAACCGTATTGTTAATATTTTTGATAGTTTTTATTCTAACCCCTCCTTACAGAAAAAGAAAAGAAGCAAAATATCAAACCTGGTAATGGGCGTGGGGTGCGTAGAAAAGAAAACCTATCTTAAACATCTTAGAAAAGTTTTAAAGTCCAAAAGTCCCATACAAACGATTGATTAAGTATATGGCGTCAATGAGGTTAGCTAAAGCGAAAAATGTAGAAGAAGAATTTTACTACTTTTCAAGACACATATCATTTAATTGAAAGAAAAAAATTCCTTTTGGGTTTTTGCCCCCATTCAGTTACTTTATATATAAAATGAAGGGAGTTAGAAAACGCCCCAGAAATAAGATTATTTTTGCAGAGGATCCCAAACTTTTTTACTGCCCACCCCTTTGAGAGTCCCATGTAGAAAATCGGATGTTTTTCCACATCCCTTTCTTGTGACCCATTTAAATCAGCGAGTGAAATCCCCAAGTCCCCCCTCGGAAAACAGGGACATAAAAGGGATAACCGAAACTTAAAGCAAAACTCAGAAAAGACAGGTGGGGAGAAAAAGGTTGGGAAAGAAGAGGAAAAAGGGGGAAAAAACCACACCCCTGAGATACCTTATCTTATTTCCTACTTTTTTGAATAAAAACATCCAAGATCAAGCTCTCAAACTTTAGTTTTTTTTTAAAAGGGGTCCCCCCCCCAAAATTTTTGGCCCAGTAAGGGAAATTTTAGAGACAAAATGTAATTTTAAAAAAATTTTTAAATCATATCGTTTCAAAAATGCCTTTTCCCCCTTTTTTTGGGCGGGGTAAATTTTAATTTCCTTTAAATGGTCTTTTAGATTAAAAAAAGGGGGGTTTTAATTCCTTTCTTAGGAATTAAAAAATTTTATTTTTTTTTAATATTTTAATCCCCCCAAAAAAAAAACCCCCAAAAAAAATTTTTTCAATTTTTAAGGTGTTTCAGGCAGCGAATGTTTTAGATTTTTTGTTTTTAAACTTTTTTTTTCTTCCGCCTGAATCTTCTCCATTTAAAAAAGGGCGCCCCCTGTTTTTGGCCGGGTTTTTTCAAGTTTTGGGAAAAATGTTTAATTATTCCAGCCGGGGG
>NC_051400.1:41515628-41515723 GCF_015228065.2 Penaeus monodon
TTTTTTTCTTTTTTATATAAAATATAAATATTAAAAAAAAATAAAAATTATTTTATTATATAAAAATAATTTTTTTCCATTAAATAACTCATTAA
>NC_051400.1:41516054-41516136 GCF_015228065.2 Penaeus monodon
CTGTTGTGTGTATGTATACATTAAACATGCAATTTTTTGTATTATACATACCATACGTATATTTTGTAGATACATTAATACT
>NC_051400.1:41516195-41516262 GCF_015228065.2 Penaeus monodon
TATTATTTAAAAATTTATGGGCATCATGTGTTAATAATTACCCCCATAAAAATGATAACCCCCCCCC
>NC_051400.1:41516324-41516628 GCF_015228065.2 Penaeus monodon
TTCATAATATGTGTATATATTTATATGCAAATTACATTTATATTATATATATCAATTTATTAAATACTATATCATATCTAAATTTTTCTATATCTAATCATATCTATATCTTTTCTATTCTTTTCTATATTTTCTTCTATCTATTATTATAAATATTAATTTATATAATTTTATATAATATATATATATAATAATATTCTTTCTTTTCTTAAACCCACACATACAAAAACCCCACACCACCCTATTGTGAAATAGTAATTAAAACTATATCAAATAGATTACACTATGTAATACATAGTTTCTT
>NC_051400.1:41516662-41517013 GCF_015228065.2 Penaeus monodon
CTCCTCTTCCTTTTTTTTTTTTTATAATTTTTATATATATATATTATAATATATATATATTTTGCACAACCTAAGCAAAATTATAATTTTTAAAATATAATATATATATATATTATATATTATAATATATTTATAATAATTTTATATTAACACACCACAACAAACCCAAAACATCCCCACACCCCCCAAACACCCCAAAAAACACCACCCCACCACCCACACACCCTATAAAATATTTAATATTTAATTTTTTAAAAAAAAAAGGTTTAATTATAGGGACATTGGCCATATTTTATTCATCCCATTATGAATAAATCCCATCCTTAGGGGGAAGGGGTTGGGAAGTTTCAA
>NC_051400.1:41517062-41517320 GCF_015228065.2 Penaeus monodon
AACAAAATAAATTTTAAGGTTAAAAAATTTTTTTATATACAATTAAATTTATATCAGGTCCTTTCAACCAACCGTTTAGCTTCCCTTAAAGGAAAATATATAATATGAAAACCGGGCCCAAACCCCCCCAACAACACAACTTTCCCCAACACCCCCAAATTAATTTGTTTTAAAAATTAATTTTATTTAAATAAAACAAGAAACCCCACAAGTATAAGGGGAAATAGGTGGCAAAAAAGGGGAAATAAGTCCCAGACT
>NC_051400.1:41517448-41517621 GCF_015228065.2 Penaeus monodon
TGAGTAACCCCCTAATTTATACCTCAAACCCTTTGGGGGATGTTTGGGCTAAGAACCCCAACCAAACTCAACTTTTTAAATTTTTAAGGTGTATAGGGCTTTTTGCAAAAATAGATTTTCTTTATATTTATCTTTAAAAATTAGGGAATTTCCCTTTTAATTAAGCCCTACAT
>NC_051400.1:41517937-41518025 GCF_015228065.2 Penaeus monodon
AATATAAAAAATTTATAAAATAAATATATTTATGTATTTTTAATTTTTACACAATTAAAAATTTTTTAATTTATTTAGGTATATTTAC
>NC_051400.1:41518474-41519539 GCF_015228065.2 Penaeus monodon
AAAAATTAAAAAAAACATATGTAAAACATTACCTGAATTATGACTTATCAATTTTAATTAGTTAATTTTTAAGGGTTAAAGAAAAGGGGAAGCATCCATGTTTATGGGATTGACTTCTAACACCGATATATTAAAGAATTAAATTTTAATTTCATTATATACTTTTTTGGGGGGGAAATTTTTATAATTCTTTTTAATATAGAATAAATTTTGTTTCCCAAATTATTTGGTAATTTTTTAAACAACAGGAAAAAGGGGGAAATTTAAAATGTAGGGTTTTAAAATTTTAAAATATCCCCTTAATTTTTTTTGGTTTTTATAAGGAAAAGTTTACATTAAATTTTTTATAAATTTATATTAATATTTTAGATTTTTTCTGAAAAAAAATATTCGATTATATATTTTCCCCCAATTTTATACAAATTAGTATAAACAACACGAAAACAAACCCCCATTATCTAATTAAAATTTTTTAAATTTATAAATTTTAAAAAAAAAAATATTTAAAATTATAAATTTTAATATACTAATATGTTATTGGTAGGAGTCATAGAAAGGGGATGTAGTAAAACATAAATATTAAGGGGGTCCGGGGCGGTGTATCCATAATAATCTAAAATTTTTTAAATATATATATTATAAAATTAAATTTTTTATTTTTTTAAAAATATTAACAATACTTTGAAAAAAAACCCAGGAAAGATAAGTTTATATTACTATTATTTAAAATCTTCAAAAACCACATTTTTTTATAAAATTTAATTAATTTATTATTTTTTAAATTTTATATAAATATTTTTTTTTTTGTGGGGGTTGTTGGGTTTTTTTGGTTTTTTTGTTGTTATTGTTTTTGGTTTTTTTTTGGGTATTATATATAAAAAACTAAATATATTTAAAAACATATTGGGGCCCTTTGTTGTTTGTATATAAACGTAATATGAAAGGATACATATTGAAGCATATATGGCGGTTGTAAAAATTTTTGTAAACCAAGGTAAATAAGAATTCAAGAGACACGACCCAATGTCAGCTGAGGGAAAATGAATGTAATGCAGTTTATGTCAA
>NC_051400.1:41519643-41520251 GCF_015228065.2 Penaeus monodon
AACTTACATACATAATGTTCATTGCAGGATGTTGCGAGTTCTAGTCGTGTTGTCAGCCCTGTGCGGCGCCTTGGTGACCGCTGATGGATTCGCCAAGAAGTACGGTTATTCTAAGGTATGTTTTCTGTTCTTTTTGTTTTGTTTTCTGTATTTTTATCGCCCATATGGCCCAGTGAATAACTGGGTGACACAAACACGAGAGAAAAACAGTGAACAAAAAAAAGAAAAGATAGAAGGACGGAAAATGCTGGCGACGAAAATAAAACTGGATGATAGGCTCTCATGTGAAACAGGGATGCGTTTGGAATGCGAACAAAAATGGATAAATGAAACATTAAAAAATTTAAAAAAATAACAAGGTAATTTTTTTTTTCAGGGATGGCCAACTGCTTTGGGGGAAGACCGTACTACAGCTGGTCGAAGGAGGTGTTTAAAGGCCGTCAAGGGGTGCACGGGGAGGAGAAAGCTCCCCAGGTCATGAGAAGGAGTCCCACAAAAAGGGGGAGGATACATGGATCCTACGGGGGGCTCTTTATGAAAATGAATGCCTTTTCGTCTATTGACCGTTTTTTTTTCATGAAAACAAACATCTAAAAGTTCCTGGGATG
>NC_051400.1:41520316-41521279 GCF_015228065.2 Penaeus monodon
AATAATCTCCTATTGATTTCTTTTGTTTACCTTTCCTCTTTATTATTTACCAAATAATATTGTTTAAAATTTTAAATTAATTTAATTTCTTTGTTTTTGGGTTTGTGTTGGTGGTTTGGGGAAAAGTGTATTACTACCCACCTCAGGTCGTTTGGGAATTTCCCTTCACTTCCCATATTAATCTCTAAGGGTGAGATTTGTGTACACCATGCTTTACCACCCCAACACCACAAATTTTTTAATCTACATTAACCTTTTTCTTACATTTTCCCCAATTACAACCTTGGGTGTATAAACTTATTTAATCATTATATCACTAAAATATCATTTTGGATAATATACCCTATTATATAATGTAAAATCGATTTAAATAATGTTAAAACCTGTTAAACCCGTAATTTAATTTTACCTTTTTCTCCGTAGAAGAAGCGCAGGCCCCCCGACACGCTCCCATCATCAAGAAAAGGTACATAAGGTGAAGGGGAAATCAGCAAAAATTTACCTGCGTTTTGAGGAAGGAATTACGTGAGTTTGAAGATTTTGTCTTTGTTGTTCCAAAACTTTTGTTGTTATTATTAGGGAATTAGTATGAGTATTGAGTTAGTTGTTAGAGTTTGTATTAATTGTAATTGATATTTGCATTGTTTTTTTATCCCTATGATTAATAATATTAGTAATAGTATCAGGGTTAGTGATGGTTTGTATTAGTTTTTTGCTAATCTTTTTGTGATAGGCTTAAAAGCTCGTTGATTTGCAGATTGTGACGACTTCAACCTTAACACGACGCCGTTAATGCGGAAAGAGTTGACATCAGGAGGAGTGAAGGAGGACCCCTGAAGGAATGGGAAGGCAAGGAACTGACGGTATGGTCCAGGGGCGAGACACTAAAAGTGTGACTAGGCTCCAAGATTCAATTTCTTTTCTTGAATTTTTATATAGAGACGCACACGTACACGCTCCTGG
>NC_051400.1:41521368-41522557 GCF_015228065.2 Penaeus monodon
GAACTCCCTGTGACTCCATCCTCCCTCCGCAGATGTGCCTCCCCCTGGAGAAGTCCGGGTCCCCGATGCCTTTGAAGCTGCAGCGCATGGTCGCCCTAACAAGGCTGGGAAAAAGCCCCCTTCGGGTGTGCAGAAGCCGACTCATGAAAACCGGATGAGTTTTGATCTCCCCGGTGAGAAGACAGCGAGAAAGGTCGAAGGCGAGAAGACTCCACATCCAGGGCGTGAGGAGAGGGGGACTTCCAGCTGTATTAGAAGGGACGAAGGGGGAAAGTTAAGAACCTTTTTGCTTTATTTCCTGGTCCTGATGGTTCACGTGAATTTGTAAGCTAAGGCGATTGAAATGAACTATGATGTAGAGTATGAGGGTTTTTTTTAGTTGACAATGTTATGTGGGAACATAATACTTAAAACAAATGCCCAAAGTACAGATGAAAATACTGAATGGTGTGTGGTTATTTGTCATCATTTTCAGAATGATGTAGTATATGTCGGGAACATAGCACTTAAAACGCGTTTAAGTACAGATGAAAATACTGAATGGTAAATGAAACGATTTGGGGGGATGGGACAATGGTAAGCAAATGGGTTATATTGTCAAACGAAATAAATGAATTACAGATAAATATCTAGAAAATTTAGTTTCTTCCCCAAAATGCCTGTACATGCAAGGATGTGATTAAAAGATGCATTACCAATGAAGAGCATCCATCTAATCATGTAGTTATGAACCGTAACTTGGTAAAAGTTTTTGATAGTTTTATATGACAAACCCCTCGTACACAGACAAAGAAAAAGAAGGAAGTATATCGGAACACTGTAGTAATGGGCGTGGTAGCTGCGAAGCATTTTCGATTTTTTTAAAATTCAAATATTCTCATACATAAACGATCTGATCAGTATGTATATGCCGTCAGTAATGAGGTTAGCTTATGCAGAGGAAACGTAAAACGAATGATGGTCATTAAAATAACAGGAAAGAAAGAAATTCCTTGTGTCGATGCCCAGTTCATTTGCTTCTCACTATACTTCTACAAAGGTGTCAGATATCGTTATTACTGCCTCCTCCCCCTTTGAGAATCCCTGAGTAGTAGAAAAGTCGCATGGTGTTCACATCCCCGTTTCATTCATGATCAGCCCATTAGACTACAGCGAGTGAAATCCCGAAGTCTCCCCTCGGAACACAGGG
>NC_051400.1:41522682-41524553 GCF_015228065.2 Penaeus monodon
GCCACATCACTAAGATACCTTATCTTATTTTCCTAATTTATTTAATCAACAGCATCCAAGTATGCTAATCTCTCAGGTCTCCGTGCTTTAATAACGAAGCCAGTAAAGAAACAATGATATATAAACGTAGAATAACAAGGATGTATAGATATAGTAAACAATCAAAGGACCCTTAAAAGAATGAAGGTTTTGGCCATTTACCATGGTCGAATATATCCCTGTTATCCTGGAATGTAGGCGCTGCAGAAACCGTGTGTCCAGTGATAAATATCACCAACTGTTTGTTTTCCTTGTAGTTTTGTTAGGTGTAGAATGTATTATAATTAAGATCCATTACGTTCGGATGCTGTTTAGAATCGAAGGTGTAGGATCGCCAATCCAATGATGATTAATTAGCGTCAATTTGAAAGGAGTTTGTGAGATTTCATTGTTGAAGCAGGTATTTGTGGAATCCCTGTTGAGGGTGTGAAGTATTTTTTTTTTCAGTGCGTGTGAATATTTGTTAGGTAAATTTCTGTTTTGTAAGATATGATGGGGTAACGTGTGCTCATAGGTGGCAGCCATGAATTTGTGGTAGACGTTTTGGTTCCCGAAGTTTATTCATCTGAATATCTGCTTTCCTTTTTCCATGTCTATGTACAAGGCAATAATCTGCCATACTGCAACAGAAGGTAAGCCTCTTACTATATTTGTGCACTAGGATATTTTAATAAGTTTCCGATATTATAGTGTAGTTTTACGTTTATTTTCATTGTTGTATAATTCATAGTCATTTCATGTTGACCTCACAAACCATGCAGTGGACCATACGCATAACCTCTGTGCTTTTACATGAAAGCGTCACTGTGAATCAGAGACGCCTTTTCGACTCGAGCGGCCCTTCAGTAGAGCCGGAGTTCGTCGTCGGCGTCGAGGCCCCACATGAGGTGGACGAGCTTCTCTGCCACCTCGCCCTCGCCCTCGCCCTTCTTCTGGATGGCAGACACGTCGAACTTGTCCAGGTGCTTCATGAAGTCGTGCTTCATGCACACGCCCAGTCGGGTCTTCCTTTCACACTTCAGGAAGGCAAGCATCTTCTGCAGCTTCTTGGGCATCGGGGACTTGTCAAGGGGAAGGTATTGCTACGGGGTAAAAGGGTATAGCGTTTAGGCTGAGGGTGTGACGAGTAATTTCTCTTCTCTGTTTTGTGCTCTCTTCCTCACTCTCATTCCTTCATTCCTCTATTCTTTCCCTGTTCCACTTACCGTAAATTCCTCGCAGTAATCGAGCGCCGCGATGAGATCCGCCTTCACGCCGCCGTCCAGAGCTTCGAACAAGACGGACGTTCGCAGTTCCTCCCTCAAGAAGTCGTAGTTCACGTCAAAGTCCTCTTCCAGCTGATCGACAGATGCAGGAGTAGTTTGACAAGTAAAAAAGCATCCGAGGACTAGTGTCATGCAAGATTTAGTCAACAAACTGAGCATTTGGAAGTTCTGTTTCCTTTACTTACATAGTTCAGTTTCTTCAAAACGCAAGTGATGTTGCCGATCTTTGCCTTCACCTTCGCCACCATCTTCTCCACAACAGGCGCGTCGTACACGACTTCACGCTTCTGCACAGACAAATATAGAACCAGTTACAGCTTCCAGAGGGAACATGTCATTCCACCAAATAACACAACCTTCTTTAAAGCATAAGGAGAATCTCGAACGCACCTGTCGCTGCAGGAGAGGGAAATTGAAGCCCTGAGGCCGCTCCTGAGGGCTGAGGAAAACGAGGACTGGCTGGTTGACGTATTCACCTCTCTTCTGAAGAAGAATGAGTCGACAATAGAGAAGAGGCGATAAAGCGATGAATTGTGTTTACTCAATTTATGTCTCATTTGCTTTTTA
>NC_051400.1:41524616-41525432 GCF_015228065.2 Penaeus monodon
TTGAGATCAGTTCAGCAAATGGACTAACCTCCTCCTCAGGGTCGTGGTCGCCATGCTTGGGAAGGAATGTCTCTTCCGCCTCGCACGCCTTCTCTGCCTCGAACACGTGGTTCCTCCAGCCGTAGTACAAGTCCTCGCCCAAGCAACTCGTCATCGCCTGGAACAAACACAGGTGCCCTTCAGAGACGAGGTCGTAGTGCGTGCGGAAAAAAAACACGCCAAGTAAATTTTTCGAGAAGAAGAAGAAGCACCAAGTGACGGTGAATATATCCCCAGGAGAGGCGGCCAGACGTACCTTGGAGAATCCATACTTCTTGGCGAAGTCGCCGCCGAGGACGCCGCAGACGGCGGTGAGCAAGATCAGCTGTCGAAGCATCCTGAGATATCACGATCTGAAAGTTTCCATTCAGGATTTTATCGTCTACAGAGCAAGGAATGTATGTGAAAAATTAAATATCCAGTATATATATTTATCTACTGATAAACGTAATCTTATATAGCTACCACACTGGTATTGAATCATGGGACAGTAGTACCAGAACTTTACAAACTTATTAAGTCTTGGCCTTACCTAATCGTTCCAGGTGACTGTAGTTCCCGAGGAAAAGACCAGTATATATATGTATTCCCTGAACGTGCAAGTCATCATGATACTCATTCTTGCTCCCTTTGCTTTTCGAGTTCAACTCTTCAGCAAATCGTCCATCACCTATATTGCCTCAATGAAGGGACTTTCTCAGGAAAACTCGCGATATTACAGTTATTTTTGGATACATTATCTCATTATGCATTCATTGAAACACACACATACACCGA
>NC_051400.1:41525494-41525592 GCF_015228065.2 Penaeus monodon
CACTAGATACAACACCGTTTTCTGAACCGCAAGTCATCATGATGCCCAAAAGTGCCCATAATTTGCTGATGCAACGAACAGCAGAAGTATTTGAATCA
>NC_051400.1:41526482-41526564 GCF_015228065.2 Penaeus monodon
GGGGGTTTGGTGTGTGTGTTTTTTTGTTTTGGAAAAAAAATTTAATATGCATACATTTGTGTGTTATAAAATATATTTTTAT
>NC_051400.1:41527146-41527316 GCF_015228065.2 Penaeus monodon
AAACCCAAAATCCCCCTCCCGGTTTTTTGGGTTTTCGTCCCCGGCCGGGGGTTTTTTTTAAATTTTTGTTTCCCCCCCCCCTACCTGGCCATTCAAAGCGGGGGGGCCCCAAAGGGGGCCCCAAAAGGCTAAACCCTTTTTGGGCCCCCCCCCTTTTTTTTTTAAGGGTG
>NC_051400.1:41527685-41527752 GCF_015228065.2 Penaeus monodon
AGGAGAAAGTCCCTTTAGGAGAGGAGTCATAAAAAAAAGGTACCCCGTGCCCTGGAAAACGCTTTGT
>NC_051400.1:41528933-41529119 GCF_015228065.2 Penaeus monodon
TAAGTTTTAATTTTTAATATATATAATATAAATAATATTATATATAAAACAATAAAATTATAATATTTTATATATTATATTTTAACAATATTTTTAATTATATTATAAAAAAAATATGCTATAAACATATAATATATTTTAAAAATATATAATAAATAATATAATTATTAATAAATATTTTTAAAA
>NC_051400.1:41530166-41530405 GCF_015228065.2 Penaeus monodon
ATTAATTTTACATACCCACACACCACACACATAATTTTTTCCCATCGGGCGTATTTGCAAACATTTTAAATGCATATATAACACTCTCGAAACCAAGAATTGTTTCATAATGATTGACAGAAAGATGTAGCATGGTAAGTTTGTATAATTGTTTTAGTGAAACGAGTGTTTTGCCTTTTTACACCTTAACAGTAGGAATGGGAGAAGGGGATTTGAATAAAATATATAAATAAATTTTA
>NC_051400.1:41530442-41530665 GCF_015228065.2 Penaeus monodon
TAATATAAATTCTTAAAAGGTGACAGTAATTATAAAAAATTCGCGGCAATTCCCCTTCAAAGCTAAAGGTTAAAACTCGGCATTTACATCAGCGAACTAGGGCATATAGTGACTTGCGTTTTAAAAAGGGACATGATCGGGGGGGCAGTATTCTTCTTTTTCTCTGTCTAACCTCCCCCCACTCTTTTGCCTGTTTGTCTGCTGTATCTTTCTCTCCTCCTTC
>NC_051400.1:41531581-41531663 GCF_015228065.2 Penaeus monodon
TAAGGGAGAGCTGGGGTTTATTTTAAACCCCTTCCGTTTTTTTTGATAGTGATTTTATAAAAAATAAAATATATTATAAAAT
>NC_051400.1:41532185-41532252 GCF_015228065.2 Penaeus monodon
GGGTGAACACACATAATTTATATGTTACTAATACACATATGAATATATTATTTTTATTTTTTATATA
>NC_051400.1:41533261-41533338 GCF_015228065.2 Penaeus monodon
GTTTTATTCATGCACCTGTTTCTTTTCCACACACACACCACTTTGTTAATAAAGTAAATAAAATTAAAATTAATAAA
>NC_051400.1:41534188-41537055 GCF_015228065.2 Penaeus monodon
TGATTCAAAATTTTTGATTAAATCATTGCTACAAGCAAAAATTTTCTTTTAATGTGTCACCCTGACGGGCCAAAAGGGTTTAAACCCGCGTTCTTGCATCAGCAAAGTATGGGCATTTTTGGGCTTGAGACGCTTTTCAAAAAACGGTGTTGTATCTCCCCCATCCACCACCCGTGTTTTTCTCCTCTATCTATTTTTTTTTTTTTTTCCTCCCCTCTCTCTTTCCTTTTTGGGGTGTATATGTGTGGGTCAAAATGCATAAGGGGGAAATGCCCAAAAAAACCCGTTAATATCGGATTTTTCCCCGAAAAAAGTCTCTATTGAGGCAATATAGGTGTGATATTTGCTGAAGGTTGAACTCTTAAGCAAAAATGAGTATCATGATGACTTGCACGTTTTGGGAATACATATAATTTCTGTTCTTTTTGGGAACTACAGTCACCTTTTAGCGATTAGGGAAAGGGAAAGATTTAAATTTGTAAAGTTCGGTACTATGTCCCCCTGATTCAATACCAGTTGGTAGCTCATAAAATTAAAGTTTATCAGTAGATAAAAGTATATAGGATATTTATTTTTTTACATCCTTCTTTGCTCTATAGCGATAAAACCTGAAGGAAACTTTCAGATCGTTTCTAGGAGCTTCGACAGTGACTTCTCACCGCCCTCTGCGGCGTCCCGGGGGGCGACTTCGAAGAAGTATGGATTCTCCAAGGTACGTCTGGGCCGCCTCTCCGGGGGGGTAATTCACCGTCACTTTTGGGGCTTCTTTTTTCTTCTCGAAAGATTTACTTGGGGGTGTTTTTTTTCCGCACGCACTCGACCTCGCTCTGGGGCACCTGTGTTTGTTCCCGGCGAGACGAGTTGCTTGGGGGAGGACTTTTTACTACGGGTGGGGGAACCACGGGTTCGAGGAGAGAAGGCGTGCGGGCGGAAGAGACATTCCCTTCCCAAGCATGGCGACCAAAGACTCTGAGGAGGAGGGTTTGTCCATTTGCTGAATGATTCAAAAATTTAAAAATTTTATCAAAAAGTTATGGGGCGTGCCGCGTGCGTGTGTGGTGTGGGGGTTTTAAAAAGCAAATGAGACAAAAATTTAGTAAACACAAATTTATCGCTTTATCGCGACCTCTATTGTCGACTATTCTTCTTCAGAAGGAGGTGATACATAAACCAGCCAGTCCTTTTTTCCCCACCCTCAGGATCGGCCCCAGGGGTTTAATTTCCCTTTCCTCAGCGACGGTGCGTTCAATTCTCCCTTTTTCTTTTAAAAAAGGTTGTTTTCTGGGGGAAAAAATTGTTTCCCTTGGAAGCTTAACGGTTCTATATTTGTCTGTGCGAAGCGTGAAGTCGTGTACGACCACCGTTTGGAGAAGTGGGGGCGAAAGGGGAGGCAAAAATCGGCAAAATCCTTGCGTTTTGAAGAAACTTAACTTGTAATAAAGGAAACAGAACTTCCAAAAGCTCAGTTTTGTTGATAAATCTTGTATGACACTATCCCGGATGCTTTTTACTTGTCAAACTACTCCTGCATCTGTCGATCAGCGGAAGAGGGCTTTACGTGAATACGAATTTTTGAGGGAGGAACTGCGAAACGTCCGTCTTTTTCGAAGCTTGGACGGCGGCGGGCGGACCCCGCGGCGGGTCGATTACGCGAGGAAATTTACGGTAAGTGGAAACGGGGGAAAAAATAGAGGAAAGAAAGGAAAAAGAGGAGGAAGAGACACAAAACAGAAGAAAATTACCTGTCACACCCTCAGCCCAAACGCTATACCCTTTTACCCCGTAGCAAACCCTTTCCCCTTTACAATCCCCGACCCCAAAAAACTGCAGAAGAGCTTGCCTTTTCCTGAAGTGTAAAAAGGAAAACCCACTGGGCGTGTGCATAAGCACGACTTCATGAAGCACCTGACAATTCGGTGTCTGCCCCAAGGGAGGGGGGGGGCGGGGCGAGGTGGCAGGAAAAACTCGGGCCCCCTCCTGTGGGGCCTCGACGGGCCCACGACGAACTCCGACTCTACTGGGAAGGGGGGCCGCTCAGTCAAAAGGCTCATGCTTCTATTCAATGACGCTTTTGGGGAAAAGCCCAAAAAGGGTTTTTGGTAAAGGTCCACTTCAGGTTTGTGAGATCAAAATGAAATGACTATAATTATACAACAATGATAAAAAACGTGAAATACACTAAATATCGGGAAACTTATTAAAAAATCCCAATGCACAAAAATATAAGAGGGTTTTCCTTCTGTTGCAGTATGGCAAATTGCCTTTTTCAAGACATGGTAAAGGAAAGTGATATTCAGAGAATAAACTTCGGGAACCAAAACGTCTCCTTTAAATTTTCCCGGCTTTTCCCACCTTTGAGGGACACGTTATCCCTAATATCTTTTACAAAAACAGAATTTACCAACAATTATTCACAAAAACTAAAAAAAAAATTCCTCACACTCAAAACATCGAGTCCCAAGGGTTTCCTGCTACAACACTGAAAACTCACAAACTCCTTTCAGAAAACCTCACAAATCCCTTTTATTTGACGTAATTTAAACACTTCTGCAAACCCCCCCCCTTAGATTTAAACACCACCCGGATTAAGGGGCTTTAAATTTTAAAAACTTTTTTCCCTGCAAAAATACAAGGAAACCGAACATTGGGACATGTATCCTTTGAAACAGTTTCTGCAGGCCTACTTTAGGGGTAAAATAGGGGATATTCAACTGTGGTAAACCAAAAAACTTATTTTTTTTGCTTTTGGCCTTTAAAATGTTTTATAAAAATGTTTAAACTACGTATATATTTCATTTTTTCTTTACTGACTTCATTTTTAAGCACGGAGACCTCTTTTTTAAAACACTTTGCCCAGAGATTAGCAC
>NC_051400.1:41537164-41537348 GCF_015228065.2 Penaeus monodon
TATTATAATTTTATTATTAATATAAAAAATAAAAAAAAAAATACCACCAATAACACAACCCCAACATTACACACATTAAAAATTAATTTTTGATAATATATATATATTTTAATATTTATTAATATATAATATATATAATATAATAAAATATTAGTTTTTTATAATATTAAGTTTTTAATAGTTA
>NC_051400.1:41537441-41537597 GCF_015228065.2 Penaeus monodon
TTTTAAATATAATAACAACCAAAAAAAAAATTACATACACACATATAGTTCTATTTCTATAGTTTTCATATAGTATTCAGTTAATATCCCCCGTTTTCCTATTACATTTGTACACGTTAATGTGTTTTTTTTACCCTTCTCTCCCCTTTTTCTCTT
>NC_051400.1:41538074-41539092 GCF_015228065.2 Penaeus monodon
TTTAATCTAAGTAAAATGCAAAATTTACGACATCTGTCTTTTTCCCCTGTGTTTTTATTTGTTTTGTAAACGGACAATATTTCTATAGACCTCCAGCAAACACCTGTTTCGCGCCTCCCTCCGACCACGGGGCGCCCTTCTAGAGTGGAACATCATTGGCCCCCGGGCCCCCCATGTTGGATGAGCTTTTCTGCCGCCCCGTCGTCGCCTTCGCCCTCCTTTTAGGATGGCGGACGTGTCGAAAAAATCGAGCTTTTTCATGGGAAGTCATGCTTTATGCAGATGCTGAAACGGGGCTTTTTGTCGCACTTTTAGGAAAACGAGCATTTTTGCAAAATTCATGGGGATTTGGGGACTTGGCCCCGGGAGAAGGCATTCTGGGGAAACGGAAAAGGGGAGGAGTTAGTCAAATGTTCTTATACTTTTTGGTCCCCAAACCTTATGGGCCCTTTTTTCATTCTTTCTTCCTTTTGAATTTTTATTTTTCCCTATCGTGGTTCTCCTTTTTTTCGTTTTTTCTTTTTTACCCTTTTCCAAACCAAGAGACTTTTACTCTTTAACTTTTCACTTACCGTGAAGCTTTGGGGAGATATCTACCCTTACCACCAAATCAGCCGTGAGTTCATCCTCGAGGCCAAGGTTTTCGTATTTTTTCCCTTTTTATCATACTCGATGTTGGATCCTCATCCACCTGACGATAGACGCAAGAAAGTCTTAAGGGGCTAAGAATTGTATCAAGTCTTAAAAATACTTTTGTCTCACTGCCTAATTAAAAAATCCCATTTTTTTTTTCTTTCTGGCTAAATACAATTTAATGCAGCTTCCGTTAATCAATACGCAAGTTTATAATGAAAAGTAATTTACAGGATCCCCTTTTTTTTATTACATAGTTCATTTTCTTCAAACGCACGTAAATTACCAATTTTGCCTTCAACTTCGGGGAAAACCCTTTTTTTTCAGAAAACAGGCGCGTCGTACAGGGGTTCACGTTTCTGAAAGGGGAAAAAAATGTAAACCT
>NC_051400.1:41539245-41539369 GCF_015228065.2 Penaeus monodon
AAATTTGAAAGGAGGGGTCTGAAAAACAACCCTTTGCGGCAAAGGCAACCGCGGGGAATTCTGCCCTTGGGCCTTCAGCTTTAGGGATACGAACACGGGTGGTCGCCAAATTTTCTCCGCTCTG
>NC_051400.1:41539486-41541042 GCF_015228065.2 Penaeus monodon
TGTTGTTATACCATTTTGAACAGCAAGAAAACACTATCCACATTTACACCTATCCATATCTTTTCCAGGGGTTTTAAAAATCTGCGTAAAATCACCCAACCTACCTTGTATCAGAAGCCCAGCATGGAAGAACCGTCTCCTCCCCCTAGCATTCCTTTGCTGCCTTCAAACCAGCGTTACATCCATAATAAAAGGGCTTCGCCAAAACATTTGTCATCACCTGAAAAAAAAAAATCGAACTTTTTTGATCAGCTATCTTTTAAGAAATTTTCGATCTGATTTTTTTTGATTTTTTTTTTCATACTGATGAAAATATATCCAAAAAAAAAAGGTTTTTCAAGGGAGGAGGTTTTTGTGGATACCTTTGAGTATCCATACTTTATTTCGAAGCCCCCCCAAAGGGCGGCGCAGACAGCGGTCAGCAGGGGCTACGAGAAAGCATCCGGTTATGGATGAAAATTTATTTTACCTCTTTCAGTCTTTTAAAGGGTAAAAATTTTCATATTTGATGTATTTTTAGAAAAATAGCTCAAATCATTCTAGAAAAAAAAGGTGTTATTAAATGGGGGAAAAATATAAAAAAAAATTTTTTTAAAATTTAAAAATAATTTTAGGGGGGAAAATTTTTTTGGGGATAAAAGGGTAAAAAAATAAAATAAGGGGTAATTAAAAAAATTTTTTTCTTCAAGTGAGACCAATGCCGATAATCTGGCCCAAATTAAAGCGCCATTTTTGTTGCTATCTTGCTTTTACAGAAACAAGAGCTAACGATTTTACTAGCATTATTACTTCAGCGGATGATTGGTTAATGAGTACAGTGGTTTCTCGGCATGTCAGCAAGGTTACGGGGTGGGGGGGGGGGGGTGATGAACATCGAAAAGTCGGAAGGTCATAGCCAGAGGGCCAGTTGACTAGAATATGGTAATGAGTAAGATCTGCATATGGATTTAAAAGCCAATAAAGAGATTCCTCGCCTGTGTGATTCTGGTGTAGTGGGCTGGAGTTTTTGGCAATAGAAGAGGTCTGTGCTCTCTGAGATTTTTCATGTTTTGTTTTGCTATAAATGAGTGAGTTACATGTGATATTTATGTTTTACTATTGATAACCATACATAGCCATTAGGAAGTACTATAACTACATTGGACGCAGCTTAACATATGCACTATATATGGCAATATTGATTTTAAATTAAATAATATCAGTTACAGAATAATAATAATTATGTTTATTATGGTAGTTGGTGGTAATAAAGATAATGATAATGACAGAATTGATAATCATTATGACTCTTATCTTTACAGATAATTTTATCTACATTTCTAGAATGCACACAGCGCAAGCTGTCAATAATGCCCCGATGTCCATTTTCCTCACGAAGCCAGAAGGAAATCAGAGACCCTCACCTTGTGTTGTCAACCGATCGTGTGGCTTTGGGCAGTGGCGACGCCCCCTTATATATCCATCTTGGAAAAACAGGCAAGTCATTACAGGTGAATCTTCAACCAACTCTGCACGCTCGCGCTTCAAAACAGCCTTCAAAGGAAAGGCCCCTTTAA
>NC_051400.1:41541827-41542359 GCF_015228065.2 Penaeus monodon
CTAGTCTGATTCCTACTATGATACTCTTCATAAACCCCAACACAAAACCTCCTTCCTTTTCTGATGTTCACAGTGAACGATTCTTCCTCCCTTTAAATTCAACTCGAAAACCTCTCTTCTGTTCAAAAGTTTCCCTCAAAAGCTACCCCTGTTGTGATATTCATCTTGAAAATATCGTCTCTCCTTTGTTGCTTCACCTGATTGTCAAGTTTTTGCTTTGATGTTCACTCTGAATGTCTCTTCTCTGAGATGATGTTCACTTTGAAAGTATCTTTTGCGTCTTGATGTTCACAATGAAATTCTTTTTTTCCTTTGATGTTCACCATGAAATCATCTCTACTGTCTTCGTGTTCACATTGAGAACCTCTATACTCCCCTGATTGTTCACCATGGAAAACTCACAAGTGTTTTAATGTTCACCTTGGAAACACCCTTTCTCCTAGGATTTTTATCCTGGAAACCTCCCTCCCTTTTCCGAGGTTCACTTTGGATCCACTTTTTCTGCTCTACTCTTCACCTATAAAAAAAAAAG
>NC_051400.1:41542397-41542491 GCF_015228065.2 Penaeus monodon
CCTTCTGTACACCCGGATCGGGAACGGGAATACCCTATGAGGCTCTAAGTGGGGACGCCTGACACCAACAGGGCTGAAAACACCGATAGGCCTC
>NC_051400.1:41542558-41542727 GCF_015228065.2 Penaeus monodon
AGGAGTTGACGGGAATGCCAGGCCGGACAGTGCTCCCAGCGAAGACTTGGTTGAACGGATTAGCAGTCACGGGGCTGACGGGACCGACGGGGCCGAGGGTGCTCGTCGAAAAGGGGCTGTCGGTGCTGGGGAAGCCGTTCTGTGCGGGGAAGAGGAGGTGACGACGGAC
>NC_051400.1:41543467-41543703 GCF_015228065.2 Penaeus monodon
GAGAAGATTCACGGAAAGGAGCTTCTTGCCTGCGTGACGCCGAAAGACCCGAAGGCACTGAAGGGCGGAGATGAGAGGAGCGAGTCCAAGGGGTCCGTCTCAAGGCCTGCCTGGGCGCTGCACTCTCGCCTGGCTTCGTGGATCTTCTGCTTGTAGTCTTTGTAGACACTCTCGCCCAGGCATTCGGACATCACCTGAGGGAAATGGGAAGTGGTGGCGTGCGTGATTTTTTTTTT
>NC_051400.1:41546705-41546834 GCF_015228065.2 Penaeus monodon
GCAGAGAAACATTTTTAAGCCGCGGAACGGCGTGTTAGGGGGGCCAGTCCATTTCCGCCCGACTTCCGCCCAGCGTTGTGCCGTACTATACAGGGGTGTGGTGGTTGTGTGGTGTGTGTGTTGGTTGTG
>NC_051400.1:41546876-41547186 GCF_015228065.2 Penaeus monodon
TTATAAAATAGTGTGTTTATAAAACCTTACTTACGCGTCTATCAACTCATTTATACCTTAAGTTTTTTTTTTCTATTACCTTCGTGTAGGCGTATTTCCTGAAGAACATCTCCTGCGTGTACGAGATGGTCACCAAACACCCGAGAAGAAATGAGTGTAACTTCAACATCCTGTCGGGTTGCCTTACGCTCTTCCGTTGCTGTCTGGTTCTGAAAATGAATATCCCTTTTCTTTGTAATAATAATCATCTTTTATAAGAAGCAGCGAAAGATGAAGTATTTTTTTTTTTGATTTAAAGGAGGTATATGTG
>NC_051400.1:41547364-41547428 GCF_015228065.2 Penaeus monodon
CGCGTTCAATACCTACCAGAACCATGACCACAAAATAAAGCGGTTTATATTTTTACCTCCAGCG
>NC_051400.1:41547479-41547776 GCF_015228065.2 Penaeus monodon
AAGCTCTTCCCCTGGAGATGCAACTGCAGATAATAAGGTTTATCGCAGCAATATGATTTCTCTTTGTTGACTCATGAAGTTTGCGCTGCTAATAAAAGGGAGACTTTGAAAGTTATTGGCTTAGGTGCGTCTTCGGAATTCCTCGAGATTTACATGGGAGAGGCCGAGCGCAGTCTAATTCCGCTGAGTGGGACAGGGCTGGGCTTCCCTTCTATGGGATCCAAGGCAGACAAAGGGCTTGAACAAATGCAGTGAATGACTCGTAATTCACAGGAGATGATATTTTTATGGATAGTT
>NC_051400.1:41549570-41549846 GCF_015228065.2 Penaeus monodon
GGGAAGAAACGATACCAGAAGAATACATTGCTGACGTTTTAGGATGGTATAAAACGCTTATGGTCACAAAACGAGTTAGTTTAGGGTTACAGATGCTGGGGTCTCTGGAACTACGTTTTTCACTTGTATTGTGTTGTTTGCTTTCCTCTTCAAATTAATGTCGTCGTTTGTAACTTCGTACAATTAGATCACAGAGTATAAACATGTAAGTATTTGGATATCCACGACCGAATATCTACGGGAAAAGAGGGTTTTTATCAAGAAAAGGTAAAACTG
>NC_051400.1:41552173-41552407 GCF_015228065.2 Penaeus monodon
GCAAAACAACACTAAAAAACCCTCGCCAGCAACAATGCAACCCTTACACAATTTCGAGCTGTTGCAATTTGTCCCTCTGATGCATAGCTCACGGGCAGCGAAGGCCTCATTTTCCAAGACGAGATGCAGACTAGGTTGTGTGGGCTGGGAGTAGGGGCCGTGGAATCCAAAGTGATTCTGGCGGGGGGAAACCAGGCCTTGCGCTGCGGGTTCCTTCTTCGGCGCTGCCTTCCG
>NC_051400.1:41553175-41553264 GCF_015228065.2 Penaeus monodon
AACATATATGCTCCATCACTTTATTTATTACGTATCATAATGAATTTTAATGTACTCCACAAATGTAAATTGTAATAATATGTATAGTA
>NC_051400.1:41554106-41554604 GCF_015228065.2 Penaeus monodon
CCTTCTACTTTTTTATTTGCTTCATTTTCTCCTTTCCTGAAATAGAAGAAAAAAAAAACTGACAATCCGTGGCTACTCAGACGTTGACATCCAACTATTCACATGTCTATAGCCTCTGAACTAAATCTGCACAATTACAAATGACAACAGTAGCTTGAATAGGATACCTAACAACAGAGTACACGTGAAGAACGTAACGTAACCCAAAAACTAACCCAGCGAAGTAAGCATTGTACCATAATAAAACATCAGCGTTGTATCTTTCCACTATCCCAAACCCTTGTCAGTTATCTTAGCTCTTTATAAGGTAAGAAATAACAACCCTTGAGTATTTTCGTCTGTTGAGTTGCATCTGTAAGCGAAGATGAAGCTGCCTCAGGTTGATGAGAATAACATCGTAACTTTATATATACGGTTTCCTTCCGGCATTTCAGTAAATGACGATGGGACTTTTGGTAGGGTTGGGGACTGTATTTAGCAAAGGTATTATGAATACAG
>NC_051400.1:41554813-41554923 GCF_015228065.2 Penaeus monodon
CAGGCACACAAATCCACTTTCGCGAGGTGTTATCTTTTCTGGAATTGTGAAAAGAACAGACCAGAGCAGGCACCCTATTGTAGCCAGGAAATAAAATCTTGAAAATATAG
>NC_051400.1:41555248-41555387 GCF_015228065.2 Penaeus monodon
AAAAACAGTGTGCAAATACATACGATGAATCTTTGGGATTTCCTTTGGTATTAAGATGAAGATAAAATATTACGAATTACTGAAAAAGATAAAACGATGATAGAGAGAAATGACTGCTTTATTCTGTATTATCTGTTAA
>NC_051400.1:41555829-41556341 GCF_015228065.2 Penaeus monodon
GGCCTACATGATAACATGATAAAAATAAAACATTTAAAACGCAATATGCAGAATATATAAATCAAGTAACGATGTTGATAAGGACAAGAAAATAAACGCATAACGTTGAACTTAATGAGGGATATGTTAAACGCATCGATACAACAAAAACATCCTGAATTCTCAGTATTTGGCGCGAAGGGTTTATGCTAAAGATAATAAATTAAACAACTAAAAAGTGGATGATAATTTCTATTGGGTAACTAGCGGAAAAAACGAGAAAACATAGAAATAAACTATAATGTAAATGTAAATTCGCGTCTATTAATTTTCATTTGCAACAGTATTATTCCAGCTCCAGCATTCCTAAAGTGTGAATGAAAACAACCATTACCTTACCCATCAACGCTCTATATTCCTAGCTTAAAGAGCAGTTCCTTCAATATACACTTCAGCTTCAGCCTTTACTTCTGTACTATTTTTCCACAAGAGTCGTACCCAAGATATTTGGGGGTTAAACGAAAATTGTGTGT
>NC_051400.1:41556559-41556837 GCF_015228065.2 Penaeus monodon
TTGCCTTTAACCTACCTCCTAGAATGACATATTCATGTACAGATTACATATCAGTGCAAAAATCAAAACTCAAGCCCATACATAACAGACAACCCCATGCACAGCATATTGATGAGGGATTGGAATAGGGATTGATGGCGGAGTAAACATGCAGCACCTGTAAAGAGTATGAAAGTTTTCAGGCCAGCAATACGAAGGAAATAGGCTACAAGATCAAAATGTATGTTTTTTCCTTTTGTCATGAAAGCCACGAAGATTTTTTTACAAGCGAATATCCG
>NC_051400.1:41557182-41557403 GCF_015228065.2 Penaeus monodon
CAGATTAAGAACCCTGGTCCATTGTATTCAGGCTTGGCATTGGCACCTCGCTACCCTCCTATAGTTTGATGTGCTTGTGTGCGAAAGAGAGAGAAATGGTGAGTTTTTTATTGTTAAAATTATCTATTCTTATTACTGGTACCAACATCTTTATTATCATTGTTATGAGCATCATAATCTTAGCTCCTGTATCAGAAGAAAAAAAATACACAGACTTCGAA
>NC_051400.1:41557634-41557881 GCF_015228065.2 Penaeus monodon
ACCCAAGTCTTCCATCTCCAGCTCTGAAATTCGAAATATTTTCTTTACCCCTTTTATCCGTCGTTTCAGCAAGTCATATAACCAGGCTAATCTTATAGGATAAACCACCAACATGAATAATTCAAACTGTAATGGATGGAGCAGTTTTATGAAGGAAAATGGAAAGTCATACACGTCGAGTCTGAAATCCAAAATATATTCTGCCTTTGACAGGAAGAAGGAAAAGAAAGAAATGTGTATCTATCAC
>NC_051400.1:41559374-41559666 GCF_015228065.2 Penaeus monodon
ATTTGTTATAAAATGTTTTCCATATTGTCGTCATTTCCCGAGGTTTTTGATTCGAAGGAAACCTTAAGAAAGACAACCTGATATACTTTATAATTGTATGCGAGTAGCACTGAGTAGTGTGGTCTTAATAAGGCTCGCGGAGAGACTTTGATTCATTCCTCTGTTGAAAGCGTCCCTCAGATACGTCGGTCATAGAAAAATCACGTCCAGTTTCTTTCATTTTGTAAAGAATGGGGGGAGCATATTGCAATGGTCGATCAATTATAGCAATAGTATGTATAAAAATATGGCT
>NC_051400.1:41559762-41559877 GCF_015228065.2 Penaeus monodon
TACATAATAAAGTGAGACGGGATTGAGACACGTCCTTTAACGTTTGCGTTTTAACGTTAATTACCAATCATGATTGTCAAGCAGTAATGATCAGTTAATTAAATCAATTTTAATA
>NC_051400.1:41560109-41560698 GCF_015228065.2 Penaeus monodon
ACTCAACAAAAACTTAAGTTCTGCGAACTGGAGCATAGTCGATCGCGATAGAATATAATTTCATTTTCATTTCCTGAGAAGACTTGATCCTTTTTATCCGCAACAAAGGGAAATCTATATATAAAAGTATATTAATATTAAAACTTCCCCAGCCGAATATAATCCGATTTCCGACCCAAAAGCCCTCACCGTTACTCGGAAGCCTCGCCCGCGCGCCATCTGTCCCTTCTCAGCCTCCGTGAGTATCTCCGGGGAAGACGGAAGGAGCCGAGGCGAGACCTCCTGCGGCCGCGCTGAGCAGGGTCGCGGACGCCACGGAGGTCGCTTTCCGCTGGCCTCCGGGGCTCGGAATCGCTCAGGCGGCGGGGCTGGCCCTTCCGGAGAGCGAGGGAGCTTGGGCGATTTGATGCGAGGGAGCTTTGTTGCGTGGCGTGTGCGGGGAGGAGGCCCTTCGCTCCTGCTTTTGCACGCGAGAGAACAAGGAGGGAGGAGGGGGGAGGGGATATGTCCTCATGTGTAATAATATATCTGTTTTTTACTTGTGTACTTCTTCTTTCCGTCTTTTTCTTACGTCTCAAGGGAAATCTTT
>NC_051400.1:41560715-41560782 GCF_015228065.2 Penaeus monodon
TGTTTACAAGTTTTTATTATTTTAAATTTTGTATTTCTTGATATTTGTTTTAATGATTTTCTGCATT
>NC_051400.1:41560882-41561128 GCF_015228065.2 Penaeus monodon
AAACTGGATTTTTTCCTTTTTTAACCTAAAAATTTTCCTGAGTTTGGACTTTGAAATTTTGGGGGCTTTTCAGTTTTAAATATTTTTTTTCCCTTCATGTATTTTTTACCCAATTTTTTCCCGCAAGATTTAGAAGTCGTGATCATTTAATGAATTTCCTCTTTCCTTTTTTTTTTTACGCTTTTGGGGCTTTGGGATAATTGATTCAAGACTAGCTTCTAAATGGGATATGTATTTAAATTAATA
>NC_051400.1:41561377-41562129 GCF_015228065.2 Penaeus monodon
GTTTAATGACGATAACAAACAATTCATTATATGTGGTAAAAATATAATCATATAGGGTTATCATTATTATCCACTTAAAACATGTAGATCCTTCGCCTCGCTTTTCCGTATCCCCGGGAACAATGTAAATATACGAACCCCCTTTCCCTTTTCCCTAAACTAAAAATAAAAACAATGAATGTCATTATCCGTTCTTTAAAACGAAACAAACTAATCTCTCGCACTCCCTTTTTTTAAAGAGGGGCCCGCAATGATCCTGCTTTCGTACGTGGAATAAATTTTGGGATACTAAAGCCTTTTTATAAATTGTCTGAAAGTTTCCGTGGGGTGACTTTTGAAACCTGGGGATGGTTGGAAAAACACTTTTTTTTTTTAAAAAGCAATAAAAATTATCGCTTCGGTCATTTTGTTCCTTATATCGCTGAGCCCAACATTAAAATGTAAACCCCCTCAGTGTATTCGCTATTGTATGATCTCAGGCGGATAAAACCAAAAACTTATTTGGGAAGGAAACACAGATTATTCCCAGACATTATGATTTTCAAATATAAAGGGACAATAAAAGGTCTCGCACCCCCAAAATCTTCTTAAAACCTTTCCTTTATTCGAACCTCCTTGACGATCCAAAAAAAATGAACGAAACTAAAAGGGTTATTTTGTCTCTGTGCTCTTTATCCTTTTTCTCCTCCTTATCACCAAATTCATCATCTTCCCCCCCCACCTCTACTCCTCCCCCCCCCTTTTCTCCTACA
>NC_051400.1:41562392-41562792 GCF_015228065.2 Penaeus monodon
GTTTTTACATTTATTAATTCATGGAGTTAAAATAAAAAATGATTGTAAAAATGATTACAAAGACACACCAAAATTTCACTTTAAACTTCAACAAGATACAGTAATTTTAAATTTGTTTTTTTTCCCCTGTTCATTACATTCTCCATATATCTTACAACCTCAGCCCCCAGTGTTCTCGTTTTTCCCCATATGAACAACAGCCTCTGCTCATTGGTCTCCTATCCAAAAACGGGTTTTGGGGGAAAAAAAACCTAAAAAACCCCGTTTTTTTTTTTAAAAAAAAAAAAAAGGGGAATAAAAATTTGGGTTTTTTAACTAAAGGGCTTTTTGGGGTACTTAAAATTTGGTTTCTTGGAAAAAGGGGAAAACCCTTTTACCCCCCGTTTGGTTTGGTTGGGAA
>NC_051400.1:41562875-41563244 GCF_015228065.2 Penaeus monodon
GGGGGGTTTTTTTTGGGGGGGGTTGGGAAAAGAAAACCCTTTTTTTTTTAAAAATAAGAATTTTTAATTCGTTTTTCCTCGTTTTAATTCCCATTTTTTAAATCCCCTTAGGCCGGGGAAAATTTTATAAAAATCTCTCAGGGTTCCTATGTGTCTTCAAGGGGGTTTTAAAACCAAAAAATTTTTAAAATGCAATTGGAAAACCAAAGACAAAAAAAGTAAATTGGGGATAAAAAGACAATAAAAGCTAGGGGAACCCAAAGCTAAAAGCTGAAGGGGGAACCCCCAGACAAAAAAAGGGAAAAATTAAAAGGGGATTATTCGGATAAAGAAAAAAACATTTACCCCCTTTTTTTTCTTAACATCCTC
>NC_051400.1:41563296-41564747 GCF_015228065.2 Penaeus monodon
CCTTTTTTAAAAATTTTTTTATTTTCTTTTCCCCTTTTTCCCCAAAAAAACCCTTTCTTTAACCCCCTATCAAAAACATAAAAAATAATATAATTAATAATTCAAATCCAAACCCCCGTCATACTAATAAAAAATTACATTAATATTTTTCCATTTAAAAAATCATGAGTTTGGGGTGAAAAATTTAATATACTGACCCCCCATTTCCAAATTTAAAAAAAATAACAAATTACTCCGTGCTTTACACCTCTTTTTACAAGTCAACTGATCCAGTCCCTTTGAAAAAGCTCTGCATATGCTTATTTCTTGGAAAAAAAGGATATGAAGGTTAAAAAAATTTTAAAGGGCGGGGGTCCAATTTAAAACCCGGATGGGAAAACCCAGAAGATTTTTGAGAAGGAAAATTTTAAATTTTGGCACTTTAGTTCCAAATATTCTAAAAAGAAAATTTAAATGATCCTCTTCCCTTTATTTTGTTTTTTTAAAATTTGTTGTATTGTATGTGGAAAGGGAAAAATTCCCCGGGAAATAAAAATGTTATTTAAATAAAAAATAAAATCCCCATATATAAAAATTGTAAAATAAAAAAACCACGGTTTTTACCTTGTCCAATTTAACAACCCTTAATAATGATTATTTGTAGGCCTTCTATTATAAATTGTACATATTTATTACCCCTTTACATAAAATCTTCCCCCCAACCTTTTATTTTTCCCCCCTTTCCCACCCCCAAAAAAAGTCCCATATCCCCATTCCATTATCACTTTTTTTACCAAAAAAAATACAGTTAAGATTCGGAACTTTTCCCGGGGGTATTATGGAAACTGATAAAATTGATTACTAAACCGTTTAATTTTTTTAAGGGACCGTGGCCCTTTTTTTTAAAAAAACCCTTTGCCAAGGAAAAAAAAGTTTTTGAAAAATATAAAAATTTAATGTACTTTGGCCAATGATAATAAAAAAGAAAATTTTTAAAATTCTGGAAAAAATTTTCCTCGGTAAAGGGGGGAAAGAAACATTTTTTATGGTGCCATTACATACCTCAAAAAGAAAAAAATTTACATGTAATACTTAACCACTTTCCCTTTCTAATAAACCGGTTTTTTAATTGTTTTGGTAAGGGTTCTCCAAAAAATTTTTTAAATAACTTCACCCTTTCCTTTAATAACTTACCCTTCCGTCTTTTCTTCTTCAATTAAATACAATAAAAAATCTTCAAAAACACTGGTTTTTATTGTTAAAATAAATAATGCAATATAAAGATATAAGGTTTTATGGAATATATATATATACACATAAATTAACATGTTTTTTCTATTCATTTCTTGAAAGTTTTCAAAATTTAAAACTTAATATTTTTAAAATTGTTTATATATGGGGTTCATAAAAATTTATACTTAATTAGAAAATCACTTTTTATTTCTTTAAACCCATTTCAAAAAGAAAAAAAT
>NC_051400.1:41564815-41565048 GCF_015228065.2 Penaeus monodon
TAAAACCTTTGACCCCTTCCCCAAGAAGCAAAAAATTTCGAGGAATTTCAAAAGTTAATTCCAATAAAAAATTTTTAAAAATAGAATGTCGGAAACATAATAAAATGATAAAATTTTTTTCAGCAATTAATGATTGATTAAAAAAGAAAGAAGGCTTTTTTCTTTTTTCCCCTGAAATTTTGAATTTTTAAATTTTTTATACTAATTACTTTAGTTAAAATTACCATTGAAAA
>NC_051400.1:41565078-41565379 GCF_015228065.2 Penaeus monodon
TTATCAAACTTTTCCTCTCTTTTCCCAACTTGAAAATAAAAAGACTTACAGAATTTTTTTTAGTTATTTTCCTCTTCATAAATAAATTTTCGAATTACTGTGAGCTTCCTTTTCCGCCCCAGAGATGAAAAATATGAAGGGAAAAAAATTCAAGTTACTCAATGATTTTAAATTTATTAATTAGATAGAGACAGCGATGCGAAGATCAATACGAGCTTGCCCCAATGAGATCAAAAAAAAAGAATGGAGTGAAAATTTTGAGATTAAAATAAACAATTTTACTCCCCCGAAAATTCCCATG
>NC_051400.1:41565432-41565508 GCF_015228065.2 Penaeus monodon
TTAGATTAATTCAAAATTAAAAAATACAATAGTTTTAAAACATAAAATTGAATTTTAATAATACTCTTTGATAATG
>NC_051400.1:41565532-41566651 GCF_015228065.2 Penaeus monodon
TTTTAATACATTACATATTAAATTTTTATCAATTAAATCTCTGTATTTTTTTTTAAAAGGTGGATGAATGATGGGGTTTCTACGGGGAAAAAATTTGGGATATGAAATTGGTTTAAAAATTGTTTTAAAGTTTTGCCTTTGTCCAATTTTTTGCCCAAATAAAAAAATGAATTTTTGAATAACAAAAAATTTTTATTTGTATTTTTCCTTTAAAAATGAACAATTTAATAATGTCAACGGGATTTTTGGTTAAAATCCGTGTATTGACAGCTGGCATAAAAAAGAAAAACTTTGGGAAAATAAACAATCAGAGTTCCTGACATAAAAATATTCAAATTAGTACATAAAATTTAACAAAACCAAAAGTTTCAAAGCCCTCTTTTCCCGAATTTAAACCCAAAGGCCATGAATTTATAAGGACAGGGGTTTCCTTTCGCAAATTTTCCCTTTTTTTAAGTCAGCCACCCCCGTGTTTACTTTTCGCTTAAAATCCTATAATCCCCTTGGTTGGGCCCCTTTGTTAGGAAAAAAATTTTCCCTTTTTAGAAAAAAAAAAATATAAAACCTAAAATAGAAAAGGGACACCGAAATGAATTACGAAAAAGGCAACGTTTCATTTGAAGGGAAAAAAGAATTTTTTTTCCCCTTTGCTTAAACCTCCCTTTGGGGTTTTCTTTTAATATTTTCTATAATCGGTCACCCTCTCTTCAAAATCCCATTATTATTTTCCGGCTTATTCCTAGTAGGGGAAGATGATTTTAAAAACCCCTAAACCTTAATAAAAATTTTGAATGGCAGAAAAAATCTGGAAAACATGGTCTTAAAGAGAAAAGTTAATCGGCTTATTTAAAATTTATAAAAAAAAAGTAATTTTAATAAATTATAATGGCATTTCAAACCCATTATTTGTTAATTTATTTCTAAATTTTTTAATAATATATAATAAATTTTATATTATTAAAAATAAAAAAGAATTTTTTAAACCAAAAAAAAAACCAAAAAAATTTTAAATATAAATTAAAAAAAAAATTTATAATAATAATATATAAAAATATATATAAAAATAATCAATCTTAAACATATATATTTATTTATTATTTTTATATAAAAATATTTTAT
>NC_051400.1:41566715-41567455 GCF_015228065.2 Penaeus monodon
TCATAATACTTAAAAATTATTAATGTTTTATATACCAATAATATTCATATTATCCAAATTATATTTTACAAAACCATTTTGTATGAATAAAGATAAATCATAAAATTAACTTGTCATCACTTTCTTATATTTTTTATTATCACATTTATTATCTTAACATTATTTTTTTATTCTTTTAAGATCATTATTTTTATTCTAACTAATATTATTACTTTTTCATTATCACTTCATTTTTTTAAAATTTTTATCGTGATACTTCTTCCTTCCAGAGTCGTGCAAAAAATTAAATAAAAAAAATTTCAAAAACTGTACTCAAACAATACGGGGCTTTATATAAATAGGCAATGTGTCGCTTAAAGCAAAGCGAACGATCAAATATTTTAAAGTTTGGCCCTTCTACACTCACCTATTTCAAATGAATCAAACGAGAACTTTTTTTTCTTTTTCTCCATGAAAATGTTGTATTCAAAAAATATTTTGGAAATCGCCTTCCATGTTACACCACCCTTGAGAAAAATACTTATTCTGTATTTTGAAAATTTCTTTGCGGGGTCTTCAAAAAAAAAGTTTACCTCTCACTCTGAAAGTTTTGAAAAAAAAAAGTTCTTCACAGAAAAACCCCTTTTTGGGGAAGCTTTACTTTCCTTCTTCAAATAAATTGGAATATCATAATAAATTTTAATTTTCGCCTTTTTGAGATGCTTTGGAAGATCATGAGAAAACTTTCCAACTTTCGACAG
>NC_051400.1:41567535-41567607 GCF_015228065.2 Penaeus monodon
TTATATGGACCTTTTTATGTTGAGAGCTGATGATGTGATGTTGAATAATAAAAATACGTTCAATATATGACC
>NC_051400.1:41567734-41568916 GCF_015228065.2 Penaeus monodon
TTTTATCTTTATAAATCCATCATCAAAAAAATCAGTGTTTTTCATCTCCCCTTTTCCTTTTGGCACTAAGACGATGCAAATAACCACACCTTTACCATTCCAAAATTCAAATTTATAAATTCATCTATGAAGTTTACCCCCCGCTCTATAAAACGAATCAAAAAAGATTCTCCCACTCTCACTTTTAAAAGAGTGGACTGCAATGATGATCATTGGTCCCAGGAAAAAATTTTGGGATACTGAAACTGTTGTAATAACGATTCAAAGCTGCCTTGGTCCGAATTTTGAACCGGGGGATGGAGGAAGCACGACTAATTTTTTGAATAAGAAAAAAATATTTCTTTTTCCCACCTTTGTTCCCAACTTTGAAAAATTTCAATCCTCTTTCCGTGTGTATTTGTATTTTCGCTAAAATCCCTGCTGTGTTGATATGCGGGCGGATAAAACAGAACACTTTGGGTTTGAAAAGAATGTCAAAAATTTCCTAGCAATAAAGACACTAAAAGTAGGCGCAACAGAACAAATCTTTTTAAAAGCCTTGCCCGAAATTTTTTAACGAACACTACTAATGTTTAATGTTTTTGTGCTTTTTTCTTCTCCCCTTATCATCACCATCTTTAACCCATTTCCCTTTTAGCCCCTCCCCCTCCTTTTCTCCTTTATCTTACAAGCCTCACCCACTCAATCTTCTCACTTTCCGCAAATTAAAACAAAGCCTCTGCATCACCGGCCCTCCGCACCCATTTCTTGTTTTCGGGGAAGAAACTTTTTTGGCTTAGGAAGAGAGAAAAATTAGGGAAAAATCGCAAAAAAAATTTTATAACAAAATTTTTGGATATTATGATAAATGGTATTTGGGGAAAATTTTTTTGAATTACGGAGAGGAAGATATATTTTCAAGAGAAAGGGAAAGAGAGAGGTAAAAAGTTCACTGTTCAAAATGGTTGCCATTAACCATCCCCACAAAAAAAGGGGTTTTTATACCTGTTATAATCAAAAATTGGGCCACTTTCCCTCCCTAATACTGGCTCATTATTGTTCCGACTAATGACCATATTTGGCTTGTTTTTAAAAACCTATACCCAAACATTTTAAAAAAAGGGAATGTATTGAAATTAAAAATCGCCATGAAAATTCTGCAAAATTGGAAATTTAATTATTGCTAAAAGTTTAAATAGGAAA
>NC_051400.1:41569200-41569534 GCF_015228065.2 Penaeus monodon
CAATTATCATCACAATATTATCGTTTTATTAATTCACTTTTCCCAGATCATATCATTACTTTAAATTTTTTTTATATTCATAAATTATCATTTTTCTACTATACTTTTTTTACTATTTCTTATCATTTTTTTTATTAAAAATCCCGGGTTCCCTCTTTGCTCTCTGCCAAGTCAGTGCAATATTCGATAAAAAAATATTCAAAGCTGTATCTAAAACGTGAGTCTATACGAGGCTTTATATCAATAGGCAATTTCGATTCAAGCGAAAGCTGAAGATACAATTTATTAAGCTTTAGCCCACGCACAGTGATTGGGTTAAAATGAATCAAACGAG
>NC_051400.1:41569568-41569842 GCF_015228065.2 Penaeus monodon
CCATTAAATTTTAAATTTCTCCATGTGTTACAATATTTCCACTTCACTCGCCAGTATAAAAATATTTTAGTGCTATATATTTTAAATTTATTCCGGGTTTTTCATAAAAAATTTTTTCCCGCTTACTCGGGTAGCTGAGATAAAAAAGTCTTCAAAATACACCCTTTTTGGGGATGCTTTTATTTTCCCTCTTCAAACGAATAGGATAGTCATGAATAAACTTTTCTCTCGCCTCCTCCTTTTTTTTCTTAGTTTAAAAAAAATGAACTTTTCT
>NC_051400.1:41570266-41570795 GCF_015228065.2 Penaeus monodon
GAACTAGGAAAAAACATTATGATACATTGATTGTATCATTATTATCCTTTTATCAAAAAAATAAGTGCAGATTTTTCGCCTCGTCAATCCGTTAGCGCGGACTTTAAATATAGGGCATACCCATCGTCATTCCTTTCCCCACACCATTTTTTGTTAAAATGAAGCAGTGAAGATAAAAGTAGAATGCTCTTACTCAAGGGAAAAATAATGGGATGAGAATATAAAAGTCACCCCAAAAGTCACATATCTTATCAGATGGATAAAAATTTAGTTCTTTTTTTTTTTCTCTCTCTGTTCATTACTTCTCATTCATTTTCAAGCTCACCACTTTGCCGTTGTCACGTTTACGAATATTAAAAAAACCCCCTCTGCTCATCGGCCCCATAATCCGTATCTTTTTCGGGAGAAAAAAAGTTTCCTTGCCGAAGGGAGAGAAAAAAATATTGAAAAAAGGGGAAAAAACGTTTTAAATATCTGAATTAGAACACCGAAAAAAAAATAAATTTTTTGGGCTATGTAGAATTTCTTA
>NC_051400.1:41571059-41571247 GCF_015228065.2 Penaeus monodon
GTCCCGGAAGGAGGGGGGGCCCCCCGGGATTAAACCGGGGAAATTTTTCCAACTAAAAAATTTGAAAAAAAATTAAATAAGAAGGAAAGGTTGATTTTAGAGAGAGATTAATTTCCCATTTGGGGAAATTTTTTTGGGTTTAAGGGGAGAAAGGGGGTGACCTGAAGGAGAAAAGGGGGGGGAAATAT
>NC_051400.1:41571344-41572766 GCF_015228065.2 Penaeus monodon
TTTGCTCCCCCCGTTAACAGTCCCGGGCCCTCCCCCGGAGGGCCCAACAGGTAAATTTTTAAAAACCAAAATTCCAATCTTTTAATTGATTATCCCCTAAAATTTTTTTTAACCATTTTTTCATTAATTTTTTTTAGGAACTTGTTAGTTTTATACAATTATTATTACCTATTTCCGCACAAAATCCACTCCAAACCCCCCTTACCCCCCCCCACCCACAACCAACCAAAACCACCCCAAAATAACATACCCCCAAAAAAAATCCCCCCCCCCCCACCCAAACATAACCACACCAAAAACCAACAAAACACATTATTATTAAAATTTTAAAATTTATTATATTTTTAATTATATTATATTTAAATTCTTTAAAATGTGGAAACAAGCCACCGTTAATTTAATTAAAACAAAAAAATTCAATTTTCGGTTTGGTTTTTATAATATATAACAAAATAAAAGAATAATAGGGTTTTTAATGATGATTTAAAAATATAAAATACAATAAACGTATGAATTTACCAAAATTCAACAAATTTTAAAACCCCCCCAACAAATCCTTTTTTTAATTTTCCCCACTTAAAATCACTTTATCCCTACAATTTCTAAAATTTAAACCACAAACAACCCCCCAAAAAAAACCAACCCCAAAAAAACCCCTTGGTTTGTGGAATAAAATGAAAAAAAAAGCAGCTCCTCTTAAATGGATTGAGGTCTGAGCACGTACTATTTCTGTCTTTCGCTTTGCTTTCAAAAAATGCGTTTTGGGGCCAAAACAAAACGGGGTTTTAAAAAAAATAGGGTAAACAAAGGGGGCGTCCTTATTTTATCGCCTTTTCCCTTTTTCGCATACATTATGCATATTTATATGAATAATAGATAATACCACATCATAGACGTAATAGTAAAAGATACGCAGACAGATAGAGATAGAAAAAAAACCCCCCACACACACTTTTAAGATGTGCTCTAATAGTGTGTGATTTTCCTTTATACTTCCCTTTTACAGACCGGGTAAAGGGAATAAACAGACCCTCTAGAACGAGCACCCTTCTCGCCCTCACACCCTCCGGATTAAACCCCGCCTCTAAAACCCAAAACCGAAAAAAGACTTTTGGGTTTCCCCGCGCGCGATATGAATTTCCAAACATAAAACCAATTTGAATTCATCATCCTCCTCCCCGCTGCAAAACCCCCACTCTCAAACCCGCCGTGCAAAGCCTAGAGAGTCCAAATATAACCTAACAAAAGGCTTAATTGGCTCCCAAAAAAGGCTTCGGGAAAAAATGGTTGCAAATTTAAAATTGGGGTTTTTCTTAAGTTTTGGGGCGTGGCACTTTCTGATAATACTCTCTCGCTCAAAAACACGAAACCCCCAGCTTTCTCTCTCCTTAAATATGTAAAAATATGTACACAACCCCACCC
>NC_051400.1:41574846-41575066 GCF_015228065.2 Penaeus monodon
TTTAAAATATTTTCGTTTAAAAAAAAATTTTTAATTATATTAATTTTTAACCCACCCTCCAAAAACCAAAACACAAATTTTTTCCCCAAACCCAAACCACACACACCCCCCAACAACAAAACTTTAGGGAATGTAATAATTATTTATTTAATAAAATTAAATAAAAATATATTTTTATTTTGGGGGCCCTTTTGCCAAGAGGCTCAACCCAAGCTTTCAC
>NC_051400.1:41575083-41575148 GCF_015228065.2 Penaeus monodon
TTTTTCATTAATTTTAAAGAATTTATATTTTTTAATTAAATTATATTAAATAAATTTTTAATTAT
>NC_051400.1:41575189-41575581 GCF_015228065.2 Penaeus monodon
TATTTTAATAAAATATAATTAATAAATTAAGAAAATTTAATTATTTAATAAATTTTTTAAAAACCCTATTTCCTACAATTAAAAATATTTAATAAAAAATAATATTATAATATAAATTTAAAAAATATAATATTAAATAAATAATAATACAATAATATATTTAATTAAAAATATTAAAAAAACTAATATTTATTATATATATATATATATATATATTTTAAATTTTTAAATATTCCAATAATATATATAATAAAATAAAATAATGTAATAATATAAAAATAATATAAAAAATGATAATATTAAAAATAAAAATATATATTTATAAAATTTGATTTAAAAATTTTTTTATAAATTTTAACAAACCACAACCACCCACAACCCAACTTTTCACC
>NC_051400.1:41576182-41576634 GCF_015228065.2 Penaeus monodon
TTTTTTAAGGGGAATTAAATTTATAATTTTATTTTAATTAATTTTTTTTTTATTTTAATTATATTTAAAATTTTTTATTTTTTAAATAAATATTTTATATTTTTTTTTTAATTTTTTTTTAAATTTTTAAAATTGTTTTTTTTTTATTTTTTTTCGTAACTGTTGACTACTCGATGCAAAATACTACGAGGAGGGCGGGCGAGAAATGGTAGCAGATGCCTAATTTTTTGCTGAAATCAAGCTCATAGAGGATGGTTCGCCCGTGTAACCATTAAGTTGAGAAATCGTCGACAAGGTAGCTTCGAATGCCATTTCACGTCAACAACTGGTTCCTAAAAGAAACTCTCGTGTGACCGTGCATTAAGAGTAGTATGATTATCGTTAATGTAAAATAAATATGTACGTTATATGTAATGATATCACCTATCTATATATCAGTCTATCTATATAGG
>NC_051400.1:41576743-41576888 GCF_015228065.2 Penaeus monodon
TTATGCCTGTATGCGCTATACAAATATGCAACATCAACACTCACGCTCAATTGGAAAACCCAAACAGTTCTTTTAAATATAATTTTAATGGGAACGATACTAAAACAATGATACAAATGCTAAAAGAAAGACAACGAAGATGCCA
>NC_051400.1:41579024-41580216 GCF_015228065.2 Penaeus monodon
GCTTCACTGCGTAGGTAATCATTTTCATTCCAAATTTCAGAATGAGCGATAACCCCGGGAGGAACCTAAATTCTGCTCATACTGGTGGACGTGACATACAACGTGCCAAAGGAACATCCTATATCGTTAATTAATGAAGCTTTACGATCTTTCGTTAACGTGCCCTAATTACCCTCATTCACATACTGAGGGAAGGGCCCAAATGAAAACAAATTATTGAGTGGATTTCCTGTTTCAGCGACTGTTTTATGGATGGGAAGAAAAACTCTGAACAATTGTTTTTTTCTGGGTTGTTTGATTTAAGCCTGTTGTGGTTTAGATATACATCAATACATTGGCATAGTATAATAAATTATTGGAATTGGTAAATATCTGATATGTTAACATTTATGACATGGATAGATATTATCCTATGTACAAATAAAGATCCTTTCTTATAGATCTTTTAGCAGGCATTCCCTGCTGTGTGTATTACGATATCGATTTTATGGTAACGTTGAATTATTGAATGAAACTTACTGGATTTCCTGTTTCAGCGACTGTTTGATGGATAGGAAGAAATCTCTGAATAATTGGGTTTCTCTGGGTTGTCTGATTTAAGCCTGTTGTGGTTTAGATACTTAGTAATATATTGTCAACGTATAAGGGATTATTGGTAAAGGTAAATATCTGATAGGTTTACATTTATGACACGGGTAAATATTATCCTATGTACAAATATAAATCCTTTCTTATAGATCTTTTATAAGACCTTCCCTTCCAATAGCCAATGTAGTGTGCATTACGATATGGGTTTTATGGGAAACGTTGAATTTTTCAGTACTGATAATGGAACCGCTGAAATGGCTTTACCTAAGTAGTTTCCTCCCGAGGATAATTGCTGTGGCAGTAAACATCACGAAATAAACAGCCATAAAATGGAATGGTTACAGCCATTATAATGTTATGGAACAAAAATAAGTTACAGACAATTAAAGTTAATAGGCATGTTTTGAGCTTATTTCGAAAATTCATTGACGAGGGTAACTTTGTTGCGGGGAATTTTCTGTATTGGTTTTCATACAATATGGATTACATGGAAACATTATACAATTGATACAAAGTTAGATAGCTACACAGATGGTAGGATTCAAATAAAATGTCGATCATGTGAGATACGAAGATATGAATGAAGATAAGAAAGAAAGAATAA
>NC_051400.1:41580248-41580642 GCF_015228065.2 Penaeus monodon
CTTCGTAATTGCGAATTATTCTGAACAAGACTAATTTTCAGACTGCCAAAGAGGAAGATCCAGAAAATATTAATTTTATATTTACGTCTGAATGAAACTAATCAAACAGAACTATTACCTACATGTGTGAACGAAGAAAAACACTAAGATGTCTATTTTGTATATATCTTTCCGCAAACCACCTACAGCACTTCATTGACAGGTTTGTCGGAAGACTCTGAGCTATTCATTAAGGTATTCCTCATATCATTCGTAATATGATGTTATTATAATAGAATTTGCCATCAATTAGAAAATAGCTTCGTTTTTATACCAGAAAAAGAACTGTTGAACGTGATTCAGGAGCGGGATTATTTTATTATAAAGAGGCTCTGACACATGTCGAAGCTTTATC
>NC_051400.1:41580868-41580979 GCF_015228065.2 Penaeus monodon
GGGAAATTACTTGTACATCTGGACACGTATTGCTATAATAAGTCGGGCTGCGGGTTGAAACCTGTGTTTTCCCCCCCTCCCGAGAAGGGCTGTCACCCCCAACAACCACCC
>NC_051400.1:41583296-41583573 GCF_015228065.2 Penaeus monodon
ACGGATTTCTAATCCTCCTTTTAAAAACTCAGTTACTAATAGCATGAAATACAGTATATTCAACAATTGTCTATGCAAATTCAGTCGTGCAGTATGTACCGGCAATCAGAGTAGAGCTTTTAGCTTTAGCCTTTCAAACACTTTTTTCTGAGTGCAAAGACTAAAGCTGTTAAAACTAATATCTCATTCCAATCACCGATAATGTTCTTATACTGCGTAATGCATATTCTACTGTGAAATCATCCTGGGAATTCATCTGCGTATTTTTTAGGGGTCT
>NC_051400.1:41583605-41583710 GCF_015228065.2 Penaeus monodon
CTTTGTGTCTTTACTACACCTTCTCACTGGCTACCTCTCGCACTTTGACTTTTTCTATTTATATATTTTAAAAAAATCTTAAGTCACGCACGTTACATTTTTTTA
>NC_051400.1:41584271-41584506 GCF_015228065.2 Penaeus monodon
ATTTGCATCTGATCTTATCTAGTACATACGTCGTTTACTATCATTTGTTTACCCTGCAGCTGGCAAGTTACTGTAAACTTATAATAGTTACAACACTTACGTTGAGTAAGGCGCGTTGTTGCATTTACAGTTCAGTTCCTCTCTACAAACAGCTTGGTGGCGACCTGGCCCATCTCGCAGCAGGTTTGATCGATTTGCTCTAACTACAACTGAAGAGGTCGTGAGCAGAATTCAT
>NC_051400.1:41584663-41584769 GCF_015228065.2 Penaeus monodon
ACGATTTCGTTACACAGGTTCACTGCATCCAATTTTGTCTGTGGATACAACAAGCCGATGAACAGGATCCCCTGGAAGACGGATTAGGGTCTAGTTAATGACAGGT
>NC_051400.1:41584983-41585066 GCF_015228065.2 Penaeus monodon
AAAAAAAGATAGACACTGAACGGGACCATGGAGATCATTATATAGTGGTCGGGGGCCACAGAATAGGAAAGGTTTGGAGCCAC
>NC_051400.1:41585279-41585785 GCF_015228065.2 Penaeus monodon
ATTGTTTACAAACCACCATACTCCCCAGTCGTGAACTCAAATACAAAGATATGAAAAAGTCGGGGTGACTTCAATTGAAATTGATTATAAACCTGTACTACAATAAGTGCTGGAGGAAGGAGATGCTTTTTACATAATACAAACCTTCCTATTGTGTGACTGTTTTTTTATTCTGTAATAAAAGAATGAACAGTTCTAAGAAAATAATTGTTCTACATTAACATTACCCAAAAATTTAGAAAACAAATTGATGAAATTAAATAAAACTTCAGTCTATAGTTATTTGAATTTTTCAGTTCTTAATTTTGGTGAAGTGGGGTTTCAATAAAATAAAATACTTATGATTTACAATCAGAAAATTAAAAATCTAGACCTAACATATTTTATGTGACCGTTCTGAAGTTGCAGCATCTCGTCCCAGGCATACCAAAGGGGGGAAATTTTACCAATAAAGTCCGCCAGACCTGGAATTTCAAATGAATATTTTTAAACCTGTGAAAAAAACC
>NC_051400.1:41587792-41588044 GCF_015228065.2 Penaeus monodon
GATTGGATAACGGTCAAAAAGGATAAGGGGATGAATAAAGCCTCAGGAAGGGAGACTCGATAGCAAGTGTAAGTATGAGGGGTGGAAAAGTAAACAACTGTGCATACACTTTATGCACTATAAAGTCTTGATAGTGATGACGGGATTCATACCTTGTTTTATAGTATCCAATAACCAGTACTCTTTTTCAAATGAACTGAATCTTCTCAAAGCTCTTGGCCACACCTCCCTGGCTGCAATAAGTTTAGCCTT
>NC_051400.1:41588093-41588381 GCF_015228065.2 Penaeus monodon
ATACAGCCTTACACATGCTCGATGGTATTAAGCTCAGGATGAGCTGGGGGTAGGCAGACGAACTCTTTACCCCATTGCTGGATAATGTCAACCTTGTACCAGAGTTCTAATTGCGTGTGGCACCTGGTGGGAATGATATCCTGTGACACCCCTGCCATTAGACATGCTCCACTTTGTTGGTGGCAATGGTGGGATAGTAGGTGTCCTCCGTTAGCTGGCTTTGGCAGAGCGCTTTGTCCATCACCAACATCCGATAGGTCAGCGAATGCAGAGAAATAGGGGACTGTT
>NC_051400.1:41590620-41591040 GCF_015228065.2 Penaeus monodon
TCAGTATTAGCCCCTTGATGATGATGATAAAAATTAAACATAAACTGCATGCATACACTAAGAGAAGAAAAAATGGAACGGTTTTACTAGTCCTTTTCACATCAAGTTCTAAATCAAGTTTCTCACCGTCAGTTACGTTCACCTGGGCTGGAGAAGTAACCTTACATCAGCAAAATGTTGCATACAAAAATCTAGTTGACATGTTTACTCGTTCGGTCGTTTCTCGGACGTTTGGGCGTGTCGGACTGGCATTGCGGTAGTTTGGCGCTATCCGAAAACAAAGTCACAAGGTCGTTCTACGTGCATCTTACGTGATGCGTCCGAGGCGCACGGGAAATCTCGGAGGTGGCAGTCAGTAGCAGTGACCAGAAGATGCGTTCGCTACACTCCTTCCTTCCCTCTCTCCCCTCCTGCCGCAGA
>NC_051400.1:41591715-41591959 GCF_015228065.2 Penaeus monodon
TCATTCATCGATATCATCGTTCTGATCATTAAAGCCATACCCTATGACAGCTGATAGAAAGATGCAATCATCCCGATATTAGGTCTCTGTCGATCTCCTATGAATATAAATCAAAGGTAGAGCTGCACTACTCGAAGGCTGATTACTATTACATAATGAAGTTCATCGCAAAATTATTACAATTAATATGATTGGCATTGCCTAAATACTTTTGAGTCCAAGCTGTTACTGTACAAGGCATTGC
>NC_051400.1:41592342-41592568 GCF_015228065.2 Penaeus monodon
CACTGTTCTGCTTATATTTCCTTTTTTGTTTTGAAAAGTGCTGAGAGTAATGATAGCTCTTACATTCTGTTAATGAGTCAGAAAATATATATATAATTTAAGATTTATCATAAACGTCTTTGTCGGAAATTTCTGTGCGTGATATCGAAAACTCTAATTCAATCAAGTTAAAGATTATATGATTCTAAATGCAAGACAGCAAATGTTAAATGTACACCTCTTAGAC
>NC_051400.1:41592612-41593208 GCF_015228065.2 Penaeus monodon
ATAATGAAGTGACGGGGAGAAGGGTTAAAAGCGTGTTTTGAGTGTTGATCATAGAATATGAACACTCTGATGACAGATGTTACTTTCGCCTTTTCCTGAGTACTCGTGAATATTCGTAAGATATTGTTGTACCGAACCTGACTTCCTGAATATTGTGTATTTTCTTCCTCTGAAAACATGTGAATACGCAGATAATGGAAATGTCGCTCATACGCAGCCGTAGAAGTGGCAGTGTCTGTTCTGAGTCGTAAGCTCACCGTGAAATATGTTTAAAAAAATAAAAATAAGTTCACCATGAAAACAGAATGTTAGTGAGAAGTTAAACAGAAGGTAAATGGATCCATGTTTAATAAGGTGATATACTACTATATGTCGCACCATTCCTATCACAGAAAATACTCTTATTATATTTGCTCTCGAGTTGGTATTTCATCTAATGCCAGCGAAATAGCTCGGGAGTTCTTTCTGCAGTAATAGGTATAGCCAGGATTGTCTTGGGGGAAGCTACTTTATTTCACAAGCTTACGTGGAATGCATCATCTGGAAAATGCTATCACCATGGAACACATGTAAGATGGGTTTATTAAAAAGGACGT
>NC_051400.1:41593834-41594045 GCF_015228065.2 Penaeus monodon
TTGTCATTATCCTGGCAGCAATTAGTGACCTTGTGCTTCTATGAATATATTATAGGACGAAATTGCCCACTGACTCAGGGAATTATACAGGTAAATGTAACTCGACGTTTCATTCAATCTTAGATATTATTAAATCAAATTCAAGGTGTGGAGTTGTGATTTGATTCGTATTTATAAAACATAATGAAGATAGTCAAGTAAGCAACTTTGT
>NC_051400.1:41595304-41595369 GCF_015228065.2 Penaeus monodon
ATTCATAACTTTTAATTCCCTTTATTTTATATCATTAGCATTACGTTATTTTATCATTTTCAGTT
>NC_051400.1:41596211-41596369 GCF_015228065.2 Penaeus monodon
AAAGTAGTTTAAATTTTAGTATTTTAAAAGGTACAAACACGGGTATTCATGCTTTTGTACAAGTTTACAAGTGTGAAAACGTATTAGTAAACTTTTATGAATAAGTGTAGTGTACATAAAAAATGTATGTAAGATTAAAATAAGCATTTTTTTTGGTG
>NC_051400.1:41599897-41600123 GCF_015228065.2 Penaeus monodon
TATGACATTTTTATTTTCTTTATTTTTACTATCATCATTAAACTAAACAAAAATTGCTTTCTTGACAACTCATTATGTTTATAAATACGAATCAAATCTCAACTCCCAACCCTTTAATTGATTTAAAAAATACTAAGGAATGAAACGTGGTTACATTTTTTTTCCTTTTATAATCCCTGAGTCAGTGGGAATTTGTCCTAATATTTGTTTGGGGGGAGGAAAAAGG
>NC_051400.1:41600623-41601048 GCF_015228065.2 Penaeus monodon
CCCCAAAATTTACTGTCTGATGTTTCCCAATTTTTCATAAAATCCATACTCTTTACAGAATTTAACCCATCCCCTTGCTCACCCTTTGGGTTAAAAATTGATTTTCTTTTTTTTGATTTCCCCAAAAAGCGGGTTTTTTGCTAGGCTAACACCCTTTGTAAAATGGATCACCCCCATTTAAAATTAAAACCTTTTCAAAATTTTGGTTTTGTAGGTTTTTTTCCCCTTTGTCTTTTCATTTTTTTTTGTAAAATTTAAATTTCCCCCGCAGATTTATTCGAGCCCCGATCCCTATAATTGAATTTCGGAAATACAATACTAATTTTTTTTAAAAATCCCCATTTTTTTTCGGGGTGGACTTGTCAATGATTTTTAAGGTACAAAAAGGGAAGGAAAAAAAGGGACTCTTTTCTTTCAATTCTCAC
>NC_051400.1:41601105-41601555 GCF_015228065.2 Penaeus monodon
CCCAATTATTTCGAACCCAAATTTTTGTTCTTTTTAAATCCCTTTTTTAACTTAAATTTTAAGAACCCCAACCCTTAATTTTTTAAATTTTCCTTTTTAAATAACCTTCTTACCCTGAAAATTCGAAAAGGGAAAATTTCCCCCCTAAAGGTTTTTTTCCCCCGCCATTTTTTTCCTTTCTAATTTTTCCTTTTAAAGTTTCCCGTTATTATATTTCCCTTTAGAATAATTTTTTGAAAAAAATTTCCCACAAAACCCTCCCAAAAATTTTTTTAAACCCCCTTTTTTGTTTTTTAAACTTTTATCCAATTCCTTTTTTTGCCATTTCCATTCCTTTAAAATATTTTTTTTTCCATTTTCCCCTTTTTTAAAAATTTGAATAAACAAAATTTTTTTTTCCCATTTTATTTTTTAACCAAACCTTTATTTGGGCATAATTGAAAAATTATA
>NC_051400.1:41601595-41603216 GCF_015228065.2 Penaeus monodon
GCCATTTTTAAATCCAACCTTTTCCAAATATTAAATCCGCTTTTGTTTTTTTTATTAAAATTTTCCCCCATTTTTTAAAATATTCCCCCCCAAATAAAAATAATCCAAAATTTTTTCCAAATTCCAATTTATAATTTTTATTTTAAATTTTTCCGATGAATCAAAATTAAATTTTTTTTTCCCTTGGTTCCTTTTCCCGTTTTTTTTTTATGCGGCCCATTCTTTTTAAAAGAAACCCCCAAAAACCCCCAAATTGGGGGAAAACCCTTTTCGAATTTTTTTAAATTCCCCTTTTAAAATTAAATTTTTTATTTTTGGCAATTTTCCAAAAAAACAACTTTACCTGCCAAAAAAATACTTAAATTTTGTTATACAGAAAATTGAATAAACCACAGTTAAAATTTGGGTTTTTTTGGGTTTTTTATTTTTTAAAAAAATTTTTATAGTTTTTGAGTGGCCGGCCGCCCCGGGTTTGTTAGAGAAAAAGGGGGAATTTTAGTTAAACAGTTTTTACCAATATTTTTTTTAAATTTTTTAATTTTGTTCAAACCAGCCCCGGCCCAATTAACCAAAAAAAAGAAAAGGGTACTGCCAATTTTTTTATTTTAACAGATAAATTTAAAAAACCGGTCATTTTTTACCCTTTTTTTTTTTGGGGTGATTTTTTTTCCCTTTCGCAAAGGAATTTTTGTTTTGGTTTTTTATTGCCAATGGGCCCTTTTAGGTTTAAAAAAAAAGGGAAAAATGGGGGAAAAATTTGGTTTATTAAAACAAGATAAAATAGGGGTTTTTTGGTTTGACGGGAACCTTGAAACACAAAACAAAGGTTTTTGAGACTACACATAAACAAAAAAAAAAAATTTGAAAAGAGGAAAAATTGTTTTTAATAAAATTTTTAAACTTTCTTTTAAAAAAAAAGTAAAAAAAAATTAAAACCCGGATTTAAAAAAAAGTTTTTTTTTTTGGTTTATTTGTTTCCTTTAAACATAAAAAATTTTTTTGCAAAAGAATTTTTGATTTTTAATAATTAGGAAAATTTTTATATAAAGGGGAAAAACATTTTTTTTATTTTAATTTTCCAATCTTTTTATCCACCAAGTTTTTTCCAAAATCCCCCTTTTCTTTATTTACCTTCCAATCCTCCTTATACCCCAACCTTTTTAATATAAATTTATTATAATACCACCCTTTATTCCCCAAATTTCCTTTCCATAAAACAAATTGATCCCTAACCCCTTAATTCAAAGGCCGTTTTTCATTTATAAATTTTTTTAAAAAATTTTTTATTTTTCCATTTAAAAGTAACACAAAATCCCAATTTCCAATTTCCTTCATTTGGGTATTGTTGTTTAATAATAAAATGGAATTAAGGATAAATTAAATAAATTAAAAAAAAATTATTATATTATAATAATGTTTTTAAAAATAATAATATATTTTATATTATTATTATATTTATATTTTCCAAATATTATAATTAATTAATTATATTAAATTAATTATTTATTTTTATTATATAATATAATTATATTATATTTTTATTTTAATATAATTTTATATAATATATATTTTATTATATAATATATAATAAAAATTTTATGTAAATATTTTTATATTATCT
>NC_051400.1:41603366-41603677 GCF_015228065.2 Penaeus monodon
ATTTTATTATTAGATTTTTTTAGAATATATAAATTAAATTATTTTAATTTTAATAATTTTTATTATATTTTTTTTTTTTTTTTTATTTTGTAATATAATTGGGTTGTTTAAATTTTTTTGATATATAAAATTTTTAATAATTTAATTTTTTAATTTTATATTTTGTATTTTTTTTGTTTATTTTTTATTTTTAAAATTAAAAATAATAAATAAATTAAAATTTCCCCCCTTTTAAATTAAATTTTTTTTTATAAAAAATTTTATTTTTCAATAAACTAAATTTTACAAATATAAATTATATGTTATAATAA
>NC_051400.1:41603716-41604113 GCF_015228065.2 Penaeus monodon
AAATATAAATCTAATTATAATTTTAATTAAAATAATATATATAGATATATATATAAAATTATATATTTATTAATTTTATATATATAATATTTTAATTTTTGTAAAATATATATATATTTTTTATTTTTAAAATTAAAATTATTTTTATATAAAATATAAAATTATTTTTTAATTTATATTGAATGGTTTTTTTTTTTTTTTTCGTGTCTGTAATACCTTTTGTTGAAATGTTTTTATATAAAAGGGTTTTAAAATTTTTTAAAATTTTATTATGTATATTTTCCAAAATTTTTCAAATTTTCTACCTTCCACCCACTTTAACAAAAACCCAATAAATAAATTAAATAATTTATTTAAATTTTTCCCCTTTTATAAAAATTTTGATTTTAAAATAAAG
>NC_051400.1:41604159-41604298 GCF_015228065.2 Penaeus monodon
AGAAATTGTTTGGTTTCTCCCTGGTTGAATAAGTTGTTAAAATTAAATTATAATTTTATTAAATATTTTAATATATATATTTATTATATTATATAAAATTATTTATTATAATTTAATTTTAAAAGATATTGGTATTTTA
>NC_051400.1:41604360-41604541 GCF_015228065.2 Penaeus monodon
GATTTTGTTTTTTTTCTTTTTTCTTAATTATAATATTATTATATTTTTTATATAATATATATGTAGGTATAATAGACAAAAAATAAAATTTTGTGAAATTATAATAATATATATTATAAAAAATTTTTCCCCCATTTTTTCATCTATCCATTCTATCTATCAAATCTACTTTTTTACCATA
>NC_051400.1:41604683-41604756 GCF_015228065.2 Penaeus monodon
GGGGTTTTTTTTGGGGGAAAAAAAAATACAAAAAAAATTATGTATTATTGTGGGAAATAAATATATATTTTTT
>NC_051400.1:41604891-41605059 GCF_015228065.2 Penaeus monodon
CATATATATATAATATTTTATAATATATATATATATAATATATATTATTATTTAATATAAAAAATAAATATATTTTATAATATTATATATAAAATATATATATTTAAATATTTTATTTATTTTTCTTTTAAAAAATTATTATTTTTCATTTTTAAAATTATCTATTAT
>NC_051400.1:41605099-41605213 GCF_015228065.2 Penaeus monodon
TTTTTTTTTTTTGGGTGTTTTGTTTTTTTTGTTTTGTTTTTTTTTTTGGCCTTTGTTTATTATAATTTTTAAAATTTATTTATGTTTTAAAATTTTAAATATAATTTTTTATTT
>NC_051400.1:41605411-41605561 GCF_015228065.2 Penaeus monodon
TTTATTATAATTTTTAAATTTAATTATATGTTTTTTGGTTTTTTTTTTTCCCTTTTTTTTAAATTAGAAATTGATAATTATTAGATTAAAAAATTTTAAAACAATTTTAAATAATAATTATATTTTTTTAATAATTAAAAAAAAAAACGT
>NC_051400.1:41605602-41605689 GCF_015228065.2 Penaeus monodon
GGGGGGTTTTCTTTTTAAGAATATATTTGGGAAAATTTTTGAAAAATAATGGAATAATTAAAATTATAAATTTTGGATTATTAAAAA
>NC_051400.1:41607048-41608778 GCF_015228065.2 Penaeus monodon
ACCCCCTTCCCCCCTGGGGAACATCATCCCAAACTCATTTCAAATTTAAGGTAGGGGAAAAAAAACCCCCTTTTTTCCCCCTTTAACCCAAACCTATACTGCGGTTTTTTTTCCCTTTCTTTTTGGAAGCACTCAACCCTCAAAACCTTAAAAATAAAACCATTTTTCCCAAATTTTTCTGCCCCTTTCTAAAAAACCTGTAAAAGGGCTACTCCACCAATCAAAAATATTGGGGCTGGGCCGAAAGCCCCCTTTTGTCTTAAAAAAAAGCTGGTCCTTTTCCCAATTCACATTTTCGTTTTAAACCCACCCCAACCCCAAAATCGGAAAACCACACTCCGGTGGGCTTCTATCCAGACTAAAAATTTTTGTCCTTTTTTGTTAAATGAGACGGATTATCGAGTTTGGCATGCCGGGGCCTCGGTTCCAGTCAAAGGCAGTCCCCCCCTTAAAAGGGAAAAAAGCTAATACTGCCCCAAAACATTGATGCTTTAACAGATTAAAAACCCAACCCCTTTTTGGGCATTTTCGACATAGAATTTCCATGTGCATGTTTACAAAGAAAAATTTAACGGGCAATAAAACAAAAGCTTACTTTTTTAAAAATATTAGTTTAAAAATTCCCCCCACCCCCCCCCTAAACCCCCTGTTGAAAACCCTATGACACCAATGACCCCCAGGGTGCAATAGGGATTGGAAACAAATTCCCTAAAATTAACCCAAAAGTTTCCAAATTTTGCATTTTAAGCCATGCCCATGCCACAAAAAGCGGGTAAAGCAACCCCAGCCCCCGAAATTTTCCCCGAAGCCGGGGTGTTTTCCCCTTTATGTTCACTACACTTAGTCCAGAAGAAACGGCAGCTAGAAACGCCCCATCCCCTTAAAATTTCCTAGAGGGTTTTCCCAAGGGGCCCATTATACTCCCATACCCTTTAATATGGGACTATCAGTTTTGGTGCCAAGGTTGATAAATTAGGCCTTTTTAAACCACTTTCCAGTGAAGAACAACATTATGAAAAAACCTTTTATCTGGGTTTTTCAAAAGGGAAAAAAAAAACCGGGTTGTCCCCCACGCCCCCAAAATTTTAAAAAAAACAAACCCCAAGAAAAAATTTAAAGAAAAAAGCGACCGGGGAAAAATTTTGCAAAAACCCGAAGGGTGGCCCGAAACCCCCAATAAGTTTTAGGGGGGGTTATTTGGGGAAGCACCCCCGGAAGTTTTTTGGTAAAAGACGGCCCAAAGGGGGTTCCCAAAATAATTTTAGGGGGGAAATTGACGGGGCCCCCCCGGGAAAAGGAAACGTCCGAGTTTTTTGGAAAACCGTGATTTGGGTTGTCCTTCGTGAGGCCAAGGGGTTTGCCCCGGGGGGGAAAGGGGAGGGCGGGGGGGGCCCCCTTAATTTAAATTGGGCGCCCCCGGACAACCCAAAATTTTCCCTTATTCAGTTCCTTCCCTTGGGTCAATAAACTGAAAAGGGGGTTTTGGCAGAGGGGTAATTTACTTTTTAAAATCGGACCCCCCCTTTTTTATTTTAATTTTTTTGTAAAATTTTTCATTTTATAAATTTAACGCCCAGGATAGTTTTGAGGGGAATAAATTTTAATAAAAACAGGGTTTTTTCCCTTTATAGATTTTGGGATTTTTCTTTGTTAGCTTCCGCCCCTTCTCCCTTTTAATTTTAAATATTTCCATTTCCCTCATAAAAGTTTCTTTGGGGATGTTAGGTTTT
>NC_051400.1:41609014-41609416 GCF_015228065.2 Penaeus monodon
AAAAACCCAGCTTTTTAACTTTTTAGCCGCTCTGTTCTCATAATCCCAAAACCTTTTTTTTCCCATTCTTCGAAAATTTTCATCTTTATAAACATAAAAAAATATCATTAACTATTCAAAAATTATTAATTACGACCCTTTTGAAAAAAAAAAAATTTATTTGCATTTTTTTGAACTTTTAAAATGTTTTTTTTCCCTCAAATTTATATTTTTGACTGTGCGTTTGTGCTTTCCCGTGTTTTTTATTAGGGTTTATTAACATTAGTGACCCAAAAAATTATACACATATATAAGGGGTATGTGGGGTGTGTGGGGTGTGTGGGGGGTTGTAAAAGTTTAAAAGCCCCTAAAAATATACGTATGTATAAATTTGAAATGCATATTTTTATGAATTTTTTTTTT
>NC_051400.1:41609705-41609769 GCF_015228065.2 Penaeus monodon
TTATATAGGCAGTAGAGTAATTTGAGGTGGGTATAAAATTATTACAAAACATGTTATGTATAAA
>NC_051400.1:41610459-41611202 GCF_015228065.2 Penaeus monodon
TTAAAAACCCCAGGGGGAAAAATTATTTTTCATTTGCAGATAGGGGAAAAAAAAAAAAGGAAAACTATCAATTTAAGAAGCCAAAAAATTTTTCCCCCGGGAAAAACGATGTTAGGCTTCATTTGCGCCCAAAAATTTTGTGGGGACTAAAAAAATGTTACTTTTTGTGAACAACTAAAAAAATATTATGCTCACGAAGGCAAACCGAAAGCATAAAATATTCCCTTTGAACTGTCTGATGAAAGACGAGCCAAAACCTCACAACTCGTGACACAAAAAGAAGGATTAATGAAACATTCCCAAACCCATGCTGGGACGATTTTGGTGGGCCCAAATAGAAAATCATATTTGCAACAGCAAAAAAGCCCCCAAATCTGTAAAACAAGAAAGGGAATTTTTCAATCTTTCCCCAAAGGTTTTCCCCCAAAAAAGGGAAAAGTGAAGCAAAACCCAACACAAAAGGGTGGTGGGTTCGACCCTACGTCCGGGGGATTTTTAATTAACGTTTTTTATGTAAAAAGGTGAGTATTAATGGAAAAGTTTATGAACAGGTAACCCAAAACCCAACCCCCTTTGGGAAGGGAGGAAGGTACCCGTAGCTTTCCCGGTGGGGTCTTACACCCCTCATTTCCCTCAGCCCCGAAAAAATTTCCAGTTTCCCAAAAAACATTCCCCCCAGACACCCTGCTGGGAAACCCTTTTTCCCTTTCCCTTTTTTTTCCCTGTTCCCCCCAAACCCTTTT
>NC_051400.1:41611255-41613118 GCF_015228065.2 Penaeus monodon
TTTAAAAATTAGGTAAACCCCGGTCCCCGTCCCCCTCCCCCCCCGGAAAATGAAACGACAAAACCCAGAACTACCCAACCTGCGTCATTCTAGGCCAGAGTTATGTAACCGGGGGAAACCCACAAGCACGCGCCCCTTGCGGGACGCAAAGAGAAGCCCCTTTCCCCCCCCTCAGCTGGCCGGCGTCAGCACCCCCCTTTTCAATCTCCCCCCACTTATCAGCAACAGAGAAGATTAGCAGCAAAGAAAAAACGGGAAACCCCGCCCACCCCGCAGTCAAACCAGAAACAGTAAGAGGAAAAAATTGGGCAAAATAACAGGAGAAAAAACCCCAAGCGAGAAAAACGCGGGCCCCCCCCCCCCTCCAAAAAACCCCAAATCGAACCGCGAGGGAGGGGTTTTAAAAAGTCCCACCCAAGTCCCCGGGGTTTCCCAGCCTAAACATTTAGTGGGAAAGGCCCCTTTTGGAAAAAGAAAATAACTACAGTAAAAAAACTTTGGTAAAAACGGGAAAAAACTTTTTCCCTAATAATGTGGAGTTTAATGGGGTTTCCCTTTCGGTTTTTGAAAAAAAGAAGAACAAAGATAAAATGCCAAACCCCCTTTCAAGGGGGGCCAACCTTTAAACCGGAGGGGGGTTTTGTATTATACATAAAAAACGGGCCAAGGACACAAATTTCGGGTATCGAGGATAAATCTTTTTCTTTTAATTTTCCCGGTGGGGATGATGAAAATGCAAAAAAAAACAAAAATTAGCCACTCACATTATTCCTGTTTCGCTTTTTCCCAACTTAAAGGAAGGGTTCATTGTAGCTGACTTTTTTTTTAAAATTTATTTTTCCTTTCTCTAGCCCCCCGTGAGGCCCCTTTTTAAAGGGAAAACGAGTACAAAACCTCGGAAACCTGGGGCGGATATTTGTAAAAAAGTACTCGCACAAAAAGGGGCCAGCTAACGCAAGACCCGGGCAGAACCCCTTCCCTGGAAATTTCCCTTTCCTTTCGCGGGCCAAACAAAGTAAAAACAACCGACATCTTTCGTGAAAAAAAAAAATGTCGACATCGCAAAAAATAAAACTCATACAAAAAAATTTCGAAAAGGGCAAAAAGGGGGGGGGCCTTTTGGTTTTTTACACCCAAAAGACACAATCCCATCAACACTAAAAAAACTCACCAGTCCCCCCAACTGAGCCCCTTAAAACATTATGGTTTCGAAAACCCCCCCAAAGATGGTTGCCTCACGAAAATCAGGGTTTTGGGGAAAATTTGCGGGATATTTTTCCCCTACCCAGGGAAACCTTCCGAAAAAACCCTTCTCAGAGAATAAATAAAAAAGGGTTTTTCCCCAAACCCCGGGAAAGGGGTACGCAAACCCCCTTTTTTGTAATACGGGGCAAACCTTTAAAATTATTTTTCCCTGCATGAAAAACCCACTTCTACACTAAATTTTTTAATCAGGTTGTAAACCTTTCCCCCAAAAAGGGAAAAAAAATTACCTTGGACAAACTCATAAAAAATTTTTTTTTTTTATAAAAAGTCCCCCTTTTTCCCTTTCCCCCTTTTTAAAGGAAAATGTAATCACCCTGTCGTTCCCTCTAGATACCAAAGGAAAACGAGGTACTCACCCCAATTTTAAACGAATGGGTATTCCCTGTTTTTCGAAAAAACCTTGGGGGGTTTAAAACACCCATAAATTTGGCTGACTTTCTAAACCCCCCCCGGATCAAATGCAAATTTCTGAAAACGGGCCCGGGATAATTTTAAATAAAACTGTTTTCCCCAAAAAATGAAACCCCCTCACCATCAGGAAAAACCATGGATTTCCAACGGGTTTTCAAATCCCTTTATCCTGGCAAGACAAGTAGT
>NC_051400.1:41613163-41614040 GCF_015228065.2 Penaeus monodon
TGAGGGGAAAGGAAATAAGTCGCTTAGAAAAACTATCAAAAAACAAATGCATAAAAAAATCAGTGAAGAAAACCCCCAAAAATCATTTTTAATGGGCTACATGGGGAAACAAAATTGGGAAAAAAGAACGATATTTACTTCTCTAAAAACGCAAAACCCCCCGTCTCCCCCAAAAAGCGTTTGCTAAACCCCGCCCTCGTCATTTTTGCCAGTACAACAAGCTACCCCCGCCACTAGAAAAAACCCAAAATTTTGTTTACTTCCCCTTCCCTTTCTTTGGTTTCCCCAAAGAAATTTTTAGGCAAAAAACGAATTAAAATCAACTTTTTAAAAAAGAATAGCAAAAAAAAAATTTCTCGCCAAGATTATGCGAAAATTCTTCCAGACCCTTCCCAAACCTTTCTGTGCGACATTTTTTAATAGCCCCCATCACTGACAGGTGATACCAAAACCTATGGAAGCGTGCTATCACAGTCTAAATTTCCCCCCAAAAAACAAACCATTTAATTTCTCTGAGGGACCTTTGGGGGGTTCGCAACCCCCCTACCCCGTGCAAAATACTCGAAAGAAAAAATTTTTAAGGGAAAAATTGGGGAAAGGGCCTTTTTCCCCCCCCAAAAAAAAAGATCTTTAAACCAATAGGGAAAGCCTTTAAAAAGGGAAAGCTCCACTGTCCACTCCCCCTGGGGGCCCACATGAATTAAAATCACAACAGTTGCTTGTGGGACAAGAAATTTGGATTGCCCCTCTGTCCCCCTGGGCCCTGCAGAAAAGCATTGATCTCATCGACCCTCCCACCTTAATAAAAATAAAAATTTAAATTTTAAAATTTATAATATTATTATATAAATAATATATAAAATTTTTAAAATAAAAA
>NC_051400.1:41614135-41614525 GCF_015228065.2 Penaeus monodon
TATTTGGATTTCACGGGGGGTTTTTTTGGGGCAATAGATCTCCTTTTTTTTCAACCCCGCTCCCAGAGGATTTCGTCCCAAAAAAATCAAAAAAGAGATTGATTTTCCACTGCGGTAGGATAGTGACAGGCTTCTGAAAAAAAGGTAACGGAGCCCAGTGGTGGTAAGACCTAAATAAAGTGTGGCCCAAAGGGGGGCCCCCCCCCCCCCCGAAAAAAAAAAAAAAAATGATCTAAAAATTGGGGAAAAAATTTGTAAAAATTAAAATACAATTTTTTAAAAACCCTTAAGATATGTTACAAAAGGTTGCTATCAAAAGGACAAAATAAAGTGGGCTTTCCCCTTTTATTCAAAATTAAATAAACATTAAGAACAAAAGAAGATAAAATC
>NC_051400.1:41614558-41615338 GCF_015228065.2 Penaeus monodon
GGAATTTTTAATTCATGGAAATTTAAATTTTTAAAATAACATTTTTTAAATGCTTCAAAACTTTTAAAAAAATTTTTTCCCTTTTCCCCTTTTTTTTAAAAAAATTTTGGGGTGCCCTTTTCGAATTTCCTTTGATCCCCAGGCTTACCAAAACTGATTGTGTCCACTTATAGTTAATACAAAAAGGGGAAACCCTATGTAATTGCATCGAAAATTTACAGAAGTTTAAAAAGGCACAATTCTTTGTTTAAGCTTGCGGAAAATTGTAGAAACCCCTTTGGGAGCCCCCGTCAAATCGAAAAAAAGTGGGAAAGTAAAAATAAATTTTTTAAGAAAATTAATGTTAATAAAGAAAAATTTTAAAATGAAATCAGAAAACCCCGGGATGGCCCCTTTTTCCTCGGGGGAAAGGGGGTTTAGGTTTTGGGCCCCGGGGGGCAGAAAAACAGTCATAAAAAAAAAAAAAAATAATATATTTTTAGGGCTGAAAATTTTACACAAAGATTTGTTTAAAATTTTTTGGGTTTTCTGATAGTGTTTGTTAAGCTTTTTTCAAATTTAAATTTTTTTGGTTTTACAAGGGGTTTGTAAAAAATTTCCCCTTTTTGGTTAAAGCCCCTTTTTCCTGTTAAACAAATAATAAAATTCAGTCCGCACTGGGCAACGAGACATGATTTTTTTAACGTTTTTCCCCTGTTTTAAATTTCCCTTTTAAAGTAAAATTTCTTGGGGTTTTTAAAATGCGTTTTCATTTCTTTTCCGAAAACAAAGCGCGCGCCC
>NC_051400.1:41615505-41615737 GCF_015228065.2 Penaeus monodon
CCCAAATTTAGCCCAGGTTCCAATTTTTATAATTTCCCAAAAATTTGCACTGCAAAGGGCCTTATTTTCCCAGCAAAACCTAATTCCCTAGGCCCAAATGCCCGAGCTTCATTCCCCCATTTAGATGAGTAAACACACGTGGGCCCGACCCTTGAAAATAAGCGTTATAAAGGTTTTGAAAACACAAAAGTTTTTTGTAAACTTCTTTTATTCACTTTTATTTTTAAAAAAA
>NC_051400.1:41615777-41615945 GCF_015228065.2 Penaeus monodon
CCTAAAAGGTTTAAAATTAATCTTATACCAAATTTTTTGACGTAAAAACCTTCAAATGAAAAAAAATCATTTTTGAAGACTTTTTTCAATGGTAAAAGAAAAGATTTGTTAATTGATAAAGGAAATTTGCTATGTTTTGGGTTCCCTAAGGTTTAAAAAATGGTTGTT
>NC_051400.1:41615967-41616824 GCF_015228065.2 Penaeus monodon
TACATTTCATTTAGGGGAAGGGAAAAAAATCCCCGTGTTTTTATACTTTTCAGAAATTTAAATTTTCCCACAAAATTTGACCTCTTTTCTTTTCCCGAGAAAAAACAGACCGGGGTGTTTTTTCCCATAAAAACCCTTTCAAAAAAACACTGAAAAATTTTCCCTTTTGTATGGAAACCCTAATTGGGGTTCCCCCATTTTTTTTTTGCAAATTTGGGTAAGATGAATGAGGATTTTTTTATTTTGAAAAAAAACAAAAACCCCGGCCCCCTAACGGCCCGTGGTTTCCCGGTGCTTATTTTTTTATTTCATTTCAAAGGGGTTCATTTTGGGAAAAAATTTCTTTGTAAACAAAATTTTTTTGGGAATTTATTTTAGTAAATAATGTGTAAATGGCTTTTTAATTCTTTTAATTTTTATTTTTATATGTTTTAAAAGAAAAACTTTTTCAGTACGCAAACCATATTTTTTCAACATTTCAACAAATCTCAAACGAAAACAAATATAAATCCCCTTTTTAAAACAGTTGTTTAAAACGCAGGGCTATTTAAAATTCAGGAAAAAAATCCTTCTGTAAAATAAAAAAAAACGGGTTGGGCATCTTAAAAAAGGGTTTTGGAAATGGGAATGGAAAAAATCGGAAATCAGGGGTTCATTTCACTTGAAAAACCTAGGGTTAGTTATGTTACCCTAAATCTGGGGTTGCTTCCGTAGATGGTGCGTTTTTGGTAATATTTTTTTTCCCGGGATCTGGGAAAATTTTAAAAACCCCGAAAACGAGGGGGGAATGCTCTATAATAACAAGCGTTGAGGGCCCCAGCAGTTGCTAGCCACGATTTTTCCACCCCACCCGAAAA
>NC_051400.1:41616996-41617104 GCF_015228065.2 Penaeus monodon
GCAGGAATCGCTCATGTCATTTGTTTTTTTCGACATTTCCCCTCATCCCCTTTTTCTTACCAGAAAAAATATACAGTTTTTTTTTTTTTTCGTGTTAAAATTACTGTC
>NC_051400.1:41617140-41617583 GCF_015228065.2 Penaeus monodon
TTTTCCTACAACTTAAAAAGGGTTTTAAAAGACAATCCCCGGACGCCCCTCATGGGCTGCCCGGGATATTCTCACGCGAAATTTTAGGGACATTTTAAACCCAAATGGCGACAGTGACGGGCGTTGGGATTTAAAAAAGGGAAAAAAAAAACGATTTTTTGGTTTTTTTTAAAAGGGGGTTAAAATTTTTTAGTTTTTTTTGGAAAGTCCTTTTTTTTTTTACGAAAATTGTGAAAAAATATGGTTGTATAAAAATGTTTTTCCACGCTGTTAAAGGTTTTAAACGGTTTAAAGGGGTTTTCTGACGAATTTAACCCGATGATTTTGATTGATTTGGTTTATGATTTTACTGGGTGGGGTGGTAGTCATGATTTAAAATTAACGGGGATGTTTAGATGATAATGTAAAGCCCAAAGGGGGGAGGGTGATGTGTTTATGAGATG
>NC_051400.1:41617689-41618121 GCF_015228065.2 Penaeus monodon
GAGGGGGGGATGACGACGAAAAGGTGATGAGGTTGACGTGATGAAAGTTTAAAAATTAAAAAAACCCCACGATTTGATAACATTTAAAAACAAAAAAATATATAAACATATACCATGTAAAGCGTGGGTTAAAAAACCCCTAATTTTGGATGAATGAATACAGTATTGATGAAAGTACGTTAAAATGCATATATTTTGCCCAAAATGCAAATTCCAATTCCGACTCCCGGACTATTTCCCAATATTTTTTTCTATATTTATTTTTTTTAAAAAATGACCCCCCATAAAAATATCGAAACAAAAAAAGTAGACATAAGTAAAAAAAAAAAGAATAAAAAATTAATTAAAATGGAAAAAAAATAAACGAAAAAAATAGAGGATTCGAAATAACCCCAACTTTCCCCTAAAGGTTTCCCGCTAGTTTACCCCTAG
>NC_051400.1:41618183-41618374 GCF_015228065.2 Penaeus monodon
TCAGCGTCATTTTTTTTTCTGCCTCCCCGGAAAAACCCGAAAAAACCCCTGGAAAGTTATTCCCTTTTTTTATTGCGATCCTGTTTTGTGAACGCAGCGGTTTTATTTGTTCACGTGGTTTTAACGCAGCCCTTACCTATTTCCCCCCGGGGAACCGCCGGGCCCGTTTTCCTTTCCACACACAAAATAAA
>NC_051400.1:41619269-41619927 GCF_015228065.2 Penaeus monodon
CCCCTTTTTCCCCCAATTTCCCGGGGTTTCCCCCAAAAAATTTTCCCCCGCGAACCTCCTTTCCCCTTTTCCATTCTCCCCCCCCTTTTCCTCCCAAAAATATCTTTTCCTTTCCCCCCGCCCCCCTTCCCCCGGGTAAAAACCTTCCCCCTTTTTTAGTCCTGAAAAAAATTTTCCTTTTTTTCCCCCCCTTCCCCCCCTTTTTCCCTTTTGGGAAACAGGGGAAAAATTTTTAAACCAAAAGGGGTTTTGATTGGTTACCCAAAAAATTTTCCCTTAAAATTTAAAAAATTTTTAAAAGAGGGTTAAAACCGTATTGGGAGGGGGGGGTTTTTCCTTAAAACCCCTTTTTTTAAAAAGAAAAAAGGGGGTTAAAATTTGGGCCTAATTTGGCAGAAAAAGTTTCCCCGTTAAAAAAGGCCCCAATTCAAATAACCAAAAGGGTATTTAAGGAAATTTAACCCGAAAAATTTCATTTAAAAAAAATTTTTTTATGTAAATGAGTTCGTTTAATAAAAACCCGTTAGGCTGGGGGGGCCCTTTTTCCCCCCCAAAAGGGGGGGGAAAATAAAGGCCAAGGTTTTCGGGGCAGGGAAAAAAATTTTTCAATTTTAAAGAAAAATTTAAAATCATGGATTTTGGTTTCGGGGAAAAACCC
>NC_051400.1:41619945-41620066 GCF_015228065.2 Penaeus monodon
GCCAAATTGAATCCCATAAGCCCGGTTTGGGGTAAAATTCCCCAGAGGAATAATGGTCCCCCGGTGCCAAAGGGGCAGTTTTTAGGACCCAGAACCCAAATCAAGGCCTTTTTTTGGGGAC
>NC_051400.1:41620089-41620843 GCF_015228065.2 Penaeus monodon
CCCCCCCCCCTGGTTGGGAAAATCCTCAAATTTTTTGTTTATCCTTTGGGAGGGGGGAAAAAAGGGGGGGGGGCCCCGAAAAAGGGGACTTGGGTTTTATCTTGTGGGACACTTTTTAACATCCTTTAAAATTTCCCCCAAAAAATTCTGTTATCAAAAGTTTTACCCAACCCCCCCTTCCCCTTTTCAAAGACCATTTTTCCCGCATCACAAATTTTGTTTTTCCCCTTTAAGGCCCCCCCCTTTTTCCCTTTTTTCCCCGGCCCGGGTTTTTTTTTTCCCTTTAAAGGGGAAAAAGGTGTTACTTTTTTTTGGGCCCCTTTTCGTTTACCCCTAATGAGAACGCTACCCGTGTATGCCTAAAATCTCAATCCCCTAAGAAATGTTTTTGCATGAAAGTTAAAAATTTGTAATTTTTCCCTTTCCCTTTCCCTTTTTTTTTTTTCGTCCTAATCATCATGTACTCTCCTTTTTCCCCTTTCCCCATAAAATTTACCCCTTTTTTTCCTTTTTTTTTTGGGGGAAAGCAAAATACACGTACTTTATGGGGGGCCCCCAAAACTATCAGCCTGGTTTTGGGAAATTTATCAAATGTTTATTCTAAATTTCACTGTTCACAAAAAGGTTTTTTGAACGACTTACCTGTCCTTTAAACCCAAAGACGAAGATTTTAAAATTTTAAAAGCAATTGTATTTTTTTTTTTTTCCCGTGTTTTTTGAGGGGGGTAAAAAGTGTTTTTTGTTGGGTTTTTTT
>NC_051400.1:41620891-41621013 GCF_015228065.2 Penaeus monodon
CCCGTGTTTTTAAAGTGTGCAAAGTGGTTGGGTTTTTATAGTTTTTCGTTTTTTTTGTAAACTTTCTTCCCTAAAAAAAAAATCAATGAAATAACGTCTACAAAAAATATATACCCCAAAGC
>NC_051400.1:41621037-41621311 GCF_015228065.2 Penaeus monodon
TTTTTTTTTGTAAAACCCTTTTCAGAAAAAGTTTTTTTCGCCTTTAAACCTATCGATGAACGCCGTGCATCATGGGATGGGGCCTTTTTTGGTTCCCCTGGGTTGGGGAGTCACCAGAAGTAATAGTAGCAGTGCGTAAGGACCTGCAAAGTTTAAAAAAAAAAGAAAACATTTTTTTTCTTTGTTTCTTCCATTTTTTCCTTCCCTTTTTTAATCTGAAAAACAATTTCCCTTTTCGTCCTTTTTTCACATTTACCCTTTAAATTTGGGAAAA
>NC_051400.1:41621356-41621742 GCF_015228065.2 Penaeus monodon
AAAATAAAAGAGATTAAATTTTTTAATTGTTTTTTCCTCATTCTTTTTTTATAGAAAAAATTAAATTTCCCTTTTCGATTTTTTTTCCTCTGAATTTATATTCGTTTTTCTTACTCTGCCTTTAATTCAAGGTTTTAAGGGGTTCAGCAATTTTTTCGGTTTCCCGCAAGAAAAAATCTACTCCAAACCCTCATTTCCCCGAGGGCACTGAAAGGGAGAAAGTTTCCCTTTTTTGGGGAGGAAAAAAAAAGTTTTTTTTGTAAAAATGCCGAGGGCCCCCAAACAACCCAAAGGAGGTTTTGAGTTTGTTTTTTTCTTGGTTTGTGGAAACTTCCAACGAAAGACCCTATTTTTCCCCTTTTCCCCCTTTTCGTCTTTTGTAACGC
>NC_051400.1:41621770-41622695 GCF_015228065.2 Penaeus monodon
TTAAGATAGAGTAGGTCAAGGATTATACATAAAATCCTGACACTATTAATATTTACCATCAGGAATGAAGATCAACGCCGTTTTTTTGTGTGTATCTTTAAGTCTTTCCCCACCCCCCCCCTTTCTCTCTCTTTCCCCATCTATCATCTGCCCTGTCCGTCTGTCCTCATCTATCCCCCATTTTTCCTTTTCCCCCCCTGTTCCTTTCTCCTTTTACTTTCTTCCCCCCTATCTCCCCTTCCCCCTTCCTCCCTTTTTTTCCTCTCTCCTTTTCTACCTCCTTTCCCTTTCCCCCCTTCCCCCCATTTTCCCTCCATCAAAACACTCCCTTCCCTCCCTTCCCCCCCCCGCTTTCCTTTCCCTAAACACTCATCCCCCCCCTTATCATTTTCCCCCAGGGCGACCCAGGGGAAGGGCCAGCCCGCTTACAAGAAAAATTTCGTTCCCTAGGAATCACTTGGGTTTTTTTCCCCGAAAGGGGTTTTTTTTCATCATACCCACAAGGTTTAAGAATGTCTTTTTAGGCCAGTTTAACCGGGGTTGAGAAAATAATGGAAAAGCTCTTGGGGTCCGGGCCCCCGTTTCTCCCGTTTTACACTCTTTTTTGTTTTTCCCGTTTTTGGTACGTGTTTTTTTATAAGTGTAACCCATTTCTGTAAAAAATTTTAAAGGGGGGACTTGGGTTTTTTTTAAAAGGGTTGGGGTGGAAAAACATTAAATTGGGGGTTTTCTTTTTTATTCAAATATGTAACATAAAAAAGGACTTTTATATTATTAAGCTTTTACTTCATCACTCAAAAAATATATTTTCCCTTTTTCTTTGAAATTTTATATTTAAAGATAATTAACACCCAAACTAACTGTAAAAAAATTACAATTAAATTTAAAAAATAATTCTGGAAATTTTAAATTTAAAGTGCGTAAA
>NC_051400.1:41623036-41623370 GCF_015228065.2 Penaeus monodon
AAAATTTTTAAAGCCCTCTCCCCTTTGTTGCCGTACAGAAAAACCAACGAGAAACCCACGCCTTTTGGCCTTCCCCGTTTCGAAAAAAACAGTGATTTTTTTCCCATTTTATGGGAAAGATGTCCTATGTGGAATTTCTTGGTTTGGTCTTTTTTTCATTAAAGGAATATGAACACCCGTCCCTTCCCCAAAACCCAAAAATTTTACCAAAGGAAATATGGGTAATTATTAAAACTAATTGTAATTTAATTTAAAAAGTTTTGAATAAAAAACAAGAAATTTTTTGCTTTAAAAAGGGAAAAAAAAAAAATCAGAGAATTTGCCCACGCTTTGC
>NC_051400.1:41623431-41623816 GCF_015228065.2 Penaeus monodon
CCCTTGAAACAGATAAATGAATGAGAGGGTTAAGGTTTTCTCTGCCCCCTTACATTTCTTTTTCTTATAAGGTTTTTTTGTTTTTATTGGGAACATCATTTTTCATAATGTGGTTATTGTTTTTTTTTTCTTGGGGATTGGGCATTTAAAGTTTTTTGGATCTCGAGAAAAAAACGTGTTATTTAATTTCAAGTATAATAATTTTAAGTTTAAATTAAAAAGTTATTTAAATGTTATGTTTTGTTTTTAAATTTTTTTAGGGAATTTTTTTAGATTTCCCCCAATTTGTACTCATTAGGGGTATATTTCTGCCGAAAAAAAACGAACAAAAGGCGAAAATTTCAAAACTATTTTTTTTTTTTAGAAAAGGGCATGAACCACGTTT
>NC_051400.1:41623873-41624490 GCF_015228065.2 Penaeus monodon
TTTTTCAAAAAAGGTTTCCATCTTAAAAAAAAACGGATTAAACAATAACCCGTTTTTAACCGGCCAAAGCCTCACCGGGAAAGATCCAAGGAAAAAAAGTTTAAAAAAGAAAAGCAAAAAATTAAATAAAACGGCGGTTAAACTGATTGAGACCGTTTTTTCTTAAAATCAGGGGAAGGGGGAAAGGCTCCCCTTTTCAACAAACAAGGTCGCGAGCCAGATGTTCACGCACGGGACTCCCCTTTTTCCTTTGAAAATGGCGTCTGCCCCCCTTTTTGCGAATCTTTAAAAAAAAGCAAATTTTTCAACAGATTTCCCTCTTCCCATGCAAATGGAAAAAGGATTCTTTTTCCCGAAAAAGGCCCCCTTTTGTTTTAAATTTTCCCCCCAAACCTTGGGCCGTCGCCATCTTGAGAATGTAAAGGGGCGAGGGGGGGATTCCCGAAAGCCCTTTTTCGCAGGCTTCGAGGGGACATGCCCAAAAAAATATCCCGGGGGGTCCCCCCCCCGTCTTCCTGCATTTGCCTCCGCCCCGGGGACTTTCCCTTCTGCCCGCCCTTCCCTCCCGTGGGCTTCGCGCTCCCGGCCTCAAAATTGTTTTTTCTGGTCCCCGGGGG
>NC_051400.1:41624521-41625229 GCF_015228065.2 Penaeus monodon
GAAATAAAGCTGGGGGGGGGAGTTTTGGGGCCCCGAAAGAAAAAGTAAGAAAACGGCAGCTCACCAAAGGTGGTGTCCCATGAAAGAAAATTTGAATTTTTGGAATTTGGTTTTTTTGTGGGGCGGTAGTGCAAAGGGGTACCCAATTAGGGTCGTTTCCCCTGGAAAAACAAACCTTTGGGAAAGAAGAAGGAATTTTGGGGTTTTTAAGAAATAGAGAAAGGGCCCCCAGATTTTTGGGCCCTTTTAAATTCAGCGTTGGGCCTTTTAGCCCATTTTTCCTACTAGAGGGGGTTTTTTGAGTGATTTTGGCAGCGGGAAAAATTTTTGTGATTTTTAGGGGATATTTTAGCCGAAAAAAAAACTTTTACTCTTATGTGTAGCGGTTTTTTTTAAAGGCCCCGTCTAAAACGTTTTTTTGGAAATATCAATGGCAAAACTGGTCAGCTCTTCAAAAAAGTGTCCCCAGATGCCCCTTTTTGGCATAAAAAATCCTTTTATTTTACAGTTGATATTTATGCCGCTGGCCTTTTCAAATCCAAATTCGATGAAAAAAAAAGAAAAAAAATATATTTTCAACACAACAAAAAACCGGAAAACACACACACAAAAACACACAACACACACCAAAACACACAAAAACACAAAACACACACCCACAACACACACACATAAAACACACACAAAACACACAAAACACACACACAT
>NC_051400.1:41625303-41625715 GCF_015228065.2 Penaeus monodon
CTTTTTTTTGTTTTTCCCAAAACCCGATTAAAATTAAAACGTGGGAGGGTAAAATTTCCCCAAAACTAAACCTTTTTCCCCAAAAGGGCAAAATTTTAAAAGCCCGGGGGGAAACCCTTTCCCCTTTTTTTTTTTTTCCCCCCTCCCCGCCTTTCCCCCTTTCCCGAGACCTCGCACCCCTGGCCCTCATTTAGGAGTCCCCAAAACTTTTTTTCCCCCTTCCGTCTGTGGGAGGGCGTCTGCTTCGTAAAATTGGAAATTACACTTGAAATGAGTCCCCTTTGTTTTCCTGCAACTTTTTTCATTTTTAAATTAATTTTTCGGCTTCCCTCGGGCTTTGGTCCCCGCGTTTGAGTTTCCCCGTCCTTGGATTTCCCGTCGGGGCCCCCCGAGAGTTTAGGCTTTTTAACCG
>NC_051400.1:41626006-41626425 GCF_015228065.2 Penaeus monodon
GTGGCGGATGGCATCCCCATTACCGTTACTTGAATAAAAACTTGATAAATACGTGACTCCTTTTGTTAAGTGACGGGGTTTTCGTTACTGTTTTTTTTTCCCTTTTTTTGGGCTAAAATTTCTACTTCTTCTTCCCTTTTTAAAAATATCCTTGTTTCGTTACTTTTTTAAAAATTTTTTTTTTTTTTTGTTACAAAAAATTTATAAAAGGGGGTCTGAAAAACGTAAAACAACAATACCCCTTTTTTTTTTTTGGCGTTTTTTTAACGTAAATTTTTTCCAAATAAGCAAAAGGAAATACACTATAATTAAAAATTTACCCCCATCAATAAGGCAAAAATTTTTTTTCCAATAATCTATTTACCTGCATAAAATTTCGGGTGAAAAAAATCCCCCGTCAATTATTTGTTTTGTAAATG
>NC_051400.1:41626642-41626849 GCF_015228065.2 Penaeus monodon
GAAAGTCTTCCTCGATTTGGTCATAGGGTTTCTTTAAAAAAGGGGAGGGAAAATCCTCTTTCTTTTAAAGGACTTTTGCCTGCATTCGAAAATTTTTTTGGTTTCCTTTTCCCTTTGGGGGTTTGGGAGAAATTTAAACCCCCCCTCGTAAAGAAGAAATTTAAATTTAGCTGTGAAGCGGGGCTGTACGTGTTTCTGTGAAAAAAA
>NC_051400.1:41627514-41627662 GCF_015228065.2 Penaeus monodon
TCATTTTTTATACATTTTAAATGAAAAACACAAAAAAAACACACACAAAATTTGTGTATTAAAACACACACATGTGGGGATTTCACACGGGACACACCCCAAAACACACAAAAACACCCCAAAAACCACCCTTAAAAAGGGGGTGGGG
>NC_051400.1:41628727-41628831 GCF_015228065.2 Penaeus monodon
AACTAAAATCTAAAAATTCTTTAAACTATCTAAACCCGTCTGTCTATCTTAAACTGAAAATATAAAGACCCGGCAAAAAGAGAGCCGAAACAAAGAAAGGGTTT
>NC_051400.1:41629038-41629138 GCF_015228065.2 Penaeus monodon
TAGAGAGGCGGCAGACACTGGGGGCAAACCCCTGGCGTTTGTTTTTAAAAAATCAATCAGTAATGATAAAAATCAAAACCCCTGAACTTTTTTACCGCAA
>NC_051400.1:41629168-41629421 GCF_015228065.2 Penaeus monodon
CCCTGAAGCAATCTTTTTAAAAATCTGGAAAATGCAGTATTGGGAACTCTTTAAAACGTGTAAAAAAAATTCAAACGGGGGAAAAGAAAAAAAATTTTTTTTTTTACCCCTAACCCCGTGCTATAAGTAAAAAGGGTTTAAATGAAAAGATTTCCGTTTTTTTCAGAAATAATTTTCATTTTCCCCCTAATAAAATTTCATTTTTCCCCCCTAACTTTGGGAAACCCGGATTTTTAAGTACAAAATTTTACCG
>NC_051400.1:41629613-41630020 GCF_015228065.2 Penaeus monodon
GAGAAACTCAGACAGAGAAGAATAAAGAGGGGGAACAAAAATCTATCCGACAGACAGACAAGCAATAAAAAGCAAAAATGGACGCAAAACGTTGCCTAACATCTGTCCGCTAATTAGCGTCTTTCCCAAAGGTGCTTTGAACACACCAGAAAACTGGAACACTTGGTCGCCCTAAAATAGAACGCAAATTGAAACATTCACCTGAAATATATTGATAATGACACGCCATTTCCAGGCAGCGTGGGAAGATGATACCTGCCGCGGCGGCCCCGGAAGAGGCGTAGACACGAAACAGGGACACGAATATAACACCATTACGCCGTTGTAACTATCCCTCAGGCAGAGAAAAACAAGACAAGCATATTGGATGCGGTAGTTTTGGTCTCTTCCTAAGTCTTCCAACAGTA
>NC_051400.1:41630124-41630273 GCF_015228065.2 Penaeus monodon
CAGTCGTGTGGTTCTTTGATGATTGTATTAATATGAGTTTAATTACGTCTTGTTCACTGACGTCAAAAGGATGCGAAGTACCTGAATAAATGTCAAAGTTAATCTTTGTCTCTAAGGTTCTTCATGTATGCTGGCAAAGAAATTAATGA
>NC_051400.1:41631597-41631676 GCF_015228065.2 Penaeus monodon
GCTCACCCCGAATTTGAGTAATTTGAAGAAAGAAGAACCATCTAGAAAAAAAAATCGTACAATTGATACTCTTTATGAA
>NC_051400.1:41632046-41632216 GCF_015228065.2 Penaeus monodon
ACCGCACGGTGAAGCAAACGAAAGTATGACTGCTTCCAGTATTGGTCTTTCTTTTCTACGATTATTACCTTTTTTTCTTTTTACAAGAAAAAGTAAAATAACTTCAAAATTAATAAGCATCCTACCAATTATTCGATTTACTGAATCTCCACCCCCCCACAAAAAAAAAT
>NC_051400.1:41634774-41634839 GCF_015228065.2 Penaeus monodon
CATTCGAATTTCTATCATGATTATCTGATATATAGTACTTTTAGTGGTTCAACTATCCCCGTTAC
>NC_051400.1:41635759-41636267 GCF_015228065.2 Penaeus monodon
CAACCTTAAAGATTACAGATGAAAAGTATGAGTGAGTGGTCATTCTAACCACTGTGTACAGTATATGAATTCATATTTTATAAATCAATTTTCATTTGCACCAAAAATATTTGTATAAGTTCCGGCCACATGCTGACACGATATGTTTGGCATTTCCCTTATGTGTGACACTTTACACATTCTGGACTGGAAAAGACTTTATGTTTCCAGGTATATCGGGTTACTTGGTCACATTGATATATTGAGATATTAAAACCGTACGGCACTGTAATGTTAGAAAGATTTTTAAATTTCAGTAAATATCGGCCTGTTAGCTCAGTTGGTTAGAGCGCCGTGCTAATAACGCGGATGTCGAGGGTTCGATCCCCTTACGGGCCAGCGGGAAATGCTTTTGGTACAGTGACCCCGGTGTGCATGGAAGTTAATTAGTTACCAATGCAACTGAAAATTTGTTTACAATTTATATACTGTACACAATAGTTAGCACCCCCAACCACTCATACCTTTC
>NC_051400.1:41636874-41637094 GCF_015228065.2 Penaeus monodon
TACTTGAAAGACTTATTGAAAAGATATCGGCCTGTTAGCTCAGTTGGTTAGAGCGCCGTGCTAATAACGCGCATGTCGAGGGTTCGATCCCCTTACGGGCCAGCAGTGTTGGTGCAGTGTTTCCGGTGTGCAGTCACTAGCACACCAATTTCTTAGGCTCCGGTGCCAAGAATCTCCCAAGGTAGGTAGCCTCTATATATGTTGCCGCTACAGTTGGTAA
>NC_051400.1:41637728-41637925 GCF_015228065.2 Penaeus monodon
TTTATCGTAAACACAACGGCCCGTTAGCTCAGTTGGTTAGAGCGCCGTGCTAATAACGCGGATGTCGAGGGTTCGATCCCCTTACGGGCCAGCGGGAGAGGCTGTCGGTGCAGTGTCTCCGGCGTGCAGTCACTAGCATGCCAATATCTTAGGCTCCGGTGCCAAGAATCCTCCAAGGTAGGTAGCCTCTCTATGTT
>NC_051400.1:41638357-41638834 GCF_015228065.2 Penaeus monodon
CCATTGTGTACACTATATGAACTCATATTTTATAAATCTATTTCATTTGCACCAAAAATATTTGTATAAGTTCCGGCCACATGCTGACACGATATGTTTGGCATTTCCCTTATGTGTGACACTTTACACATTCTCGTCTGGAAAAGACTTTATGCTTCTAGGTATATCGGATTACTTGGTCACATTGATATATTGAGATATTAAACGTACGGTACTGTAATGTTAGAAAGATTTTTAAATTTCAGTAAATATCGGCCTGTTAGCTCAGTTGGTTAGAGCGCCGTGCTAATAACGCGGATGTCGAGGGTTCGATCCCCTTACGGGCCAGCGAGAAATGCTTTTGGTACAGTATCTCCGGTGTGCATGAAAGTTGATTAGTTGCATGGCCACAACTTTTTACAACTGCAGCAGAAAATTTGTTTACAATTCATATATTGTACACAATAGTTAGCACCCCCCAACCACTCATACCTTTCA
>NC_051400.1:41639389-41639880 GCF_015228065.2 Penaeus monodon
ACCTTAAAGATTACAGATGAAAAGTATGAGTGAGTGGTCATCCTAACCATTGTGTACACTATATGAAATTTTATAAATCAATTTTCATTTGCACCAAAAATATTTGTATAAGTTCCGGCCACATGCTGACACGATATGTTTGGCATTTCCCTTATGTGTGACACTTTACACATTCTGTTCTGAGAAAGACTTTATGTTTCCAGGTATATCGGGTTACTTGGTCACATTGATATATTGAGATATTAAAACCGTACGGCACTGTAATGTTAGAAAGATTTTTAAATTTCAGTAAATATCGGCCTGTTAGCTCAGTTGGTTAGAGCGCCGTGCTAATAACGCGGATGTCGAGGGTTCGATCCCCTTACGGGCCAGCGGGAAATGCTTTTGGTACAGTGACCCCGGTGTGCATGGAAGTTAATTAGTTGCCAATGCAACTGAATTTTTTTTTACAATTCATATATTGTACACAATAGTTAGCACCCCCCAACCAC
>NC_051400.1:41640456-41640666 GCF_015228065.2 Penaeus monodon
GTAGACAGACAGAGAAACAGTACTTGAAAGATTTATTGAAAAGATATCGGCCTGTTAGCTCAGTTGGTTAGAGCGCCGTGCTAATAACGCGGATGTCGAGGGTTCGATCCCCTTACGGGCCAGCAGTGTTGGTGCAGTGTTTCCGGTGTGCAGTCACTAGCACACCAATTTCTTAGGCTCCGGTGCCAAGAATCTCCCAAGGTAGGTAGC
>NC_051400.1:41641353-41641508 GCF_015228065.2 Penaeus monodon
TACCTGAAAGATTTATCATAAACACAACGGCCCGTTAGCTCAGTTGGTTAGAGCGCCGTGCTAATAACGCGGATGTCGAGGGTTCGATCCCCTTACGGGCCAGCGGGAGAGGCTGTCGGTGCAGTGTCTCCGGCGTGCAGTCACTAGCATGCCAA
>NC_051400.1:41641915-41642460 GCF_015228065.2 Penaeus monodon
AACCTTAAAGATTACAGATGAAAGGTATGAGATAGTGGTCATCCTAACCATTGTGTACACTATATGAACTCATATTTTATAAATCTATTTCATTTCCACCAAAAATATTTGTATAAGTTCTGGCCACATGCTGACACGATATGTTTGGCATTTCCCTTATGTGTGACACTTTACACATTCTCGTCTGGAAAAGACTTTATGCTTCTAGGTATATCGGATTACTTGGTCACATTGATATATTGAGATATTAAAACCGTACGGCACTGTAATGTTAGAAAGATTTTTTAATTTCAGTAAATATCGGCCTGTTAGCTCAGTTGGTTAGAGCGCCGTGCTAATAACGCGGATGTCGAGGGTTCGATCCCCTTACGGGCCAGCGAGAAATGCTTTTGGTACAGTGTCTCCGGTGTGCATGAAAGTTGATTAGTTGCATGGCCACAACTTTTTACAACTGCAGCAGAAAATTTGTTTACAATTCATATATTGTACACAATAGTTAGCACCCCCCAACCCCTCATACCTTTCATCTGTAACATGTAGGGTTG
>NC_051400.1:41642823-41643056 GCF_015228065.2 Penaeus monodon
AGGAAAAAAATACTTGCATTCACTTAAATTGATATGCAGGTTATTAAGCACTACAGTTATTTCTTTTTCTTTTCTCTTCTTCCCAAAAAATATAGTTGGTGGAGTTGAAATTTCATAAATTTGTATAAAATATTACTAAGATAGACCCCTTGGTAAAACTGGTCTAATTTTGTTTTTGAAAATTGCCCCCAGGGGTGGTATAGCCCCGGCTATAATAACCTGTAACAAAGTAC
>NC_051400.1:41643170-41643643 GCF_015228065.2 Penaeus monodon
ACAAAAGTCCTAACAGAAGACGAACAGAAAACACAGGCTATAAAGAGCAAAAATGGACGCAAACGTTCCCTAGAATCTGTCCGCTAATTAGCGTTTTTTCCCAAAAAGGTGCTTTGAACACAACCAGAAAACTGGAACCTTGGTCGCCCTAAAATAGAACGCAAATTGAAACATCCACCTAAAATATATTGATAATGACACGCCATTTCCAGGCAGGTGGGAAGATGATACCTGCCGCGGCGGCCCCCCGGAAGAGGCATAGACACGAAACAGGGACACGAATATAACCCCATTACGCCGTTGTAACTATCCCTCAGGCAGAAAAAAACAAGACAAGCATATTGGATGCGGTAGTTTTCTGGGGTAAGCTAGATCCTTCATACGTGGGTAGTTGACGGGGGAATAAAAAAAGGATAGATACTGCTTTGGAAAAAAAGTGTGCCCGCATGATTATTAATAAATTTAATATGCAG
>NC_051400.1:41643954-41644443 GCF_015228065.2 Penaeus monodon
ACCCAAAACTTATAAACACAGCGTTGTGTCCATGATATAGTTTAGAAATATTTCTTGTGGAATTTGTTAGACACTATAGAAATTGTCATAAAACAAACACTCTCCATAATACAATCTCTAAATATCTCGCGTTGCCTATTTAGAGGGTATTCTCCTGGATAATAACATAGCTGCCTCAGTTATTTGCAAGGGCTTCCTTATTACCAAGTTATTATTAGAAGCACAGGGAGAACCCAGGTGGGGCATTCAATGGTATTTATAATTGGCAAGATACATAAGTTAATACAAAAAAAAGATATAATGTAAGTTTGATCTTTTTCTAACTCTTTTCCAACAGTATGGGTGTGTGCAATCGTGTGGGTCTTTGATGTCTGTATTGATATGAGTTTAATTACGTCCTTGTTCATTGCGTCAAGGGGATGCGATGATCCTGTATTAATGTCAAAGTTAATAATTGTCCCTAAGGTTCTTTATGTACATGGAAAAGAA
>NC_051400.1:41645206-41645612 GCF_015228065.2 Penaeus monodon
TTTATTTGTTGCTCTGACAACCGAAGAGAATTTCCATGAGAAATATCCTTCAAATAATCTGCTGGGAAATTTACCTGGAACACTACAAGGAAGTTTTTTTCTTTGCCATCCGAGTTACTCTTCAAGGGAAAATCCGTTACATGAAAAAGAAAAGTCTGGTATTTTCAAAAGCTGGCGTTCTATTTTCTTTGTTTTTCTCGTTTCTTTGTTGTTCCTTTCCTCCCTCTTCCCTTTTCTTTGTTGTCTTTGTTTTTAGACTCGTCTCACTGAATCGGGAAATTTGCAAATCGCAACAGAAAAAAGGTTTATGGCAACCTATGCTGTGCTGTTTCTTTCTCCCGAAGGAATGACGACTCGCCTCTCTCGCTACGTAATGAGATCAATTAAAACCTTTCACTCATTTGCA
>NC_051400.1:41645667-41645754 GCF_015228065.2 Penaeus monodon
TTTTGCAGAGAACAGGAGTCCAGAATTTGGGGAAAAGGGTTAGGACTGGTTATAAATTTTCGATCTGGGGTACATCTCTCTGAGCAG
>NC_051400.1:41646192-41646452 GCF_015228065.2 Penaeus monodon
TTACGTCACCGAAACTCACCGGGTCCCGAAGGAGCGTCCGCGGGCGGAGACACAATGCGGGCGTGATTACCGTCAAACTTGATGGATTGAATTACGCCAGAAGTTTTAGCATTATTAATCTGTGGCTTCATGTAAAGGGAGAAGAGGCTGATTTTTCCCGCGCTAAGTCAACTTGATTACCCGGTTTAATTGTTTAAAACAGTGGAAGGTTTTGTGTGTTAAAGTATGCACGTATAGCGAATTGCGGTTTTCTGTGCGTT
>NC_051400.1:41646707-41647112 GCF_015228065.2 Penaeus monodon
TCCGCGTCTGCACCTCTGAGCGAAATCTGATTAGCGACACTCCCACATCTTTCCTTGCTTCCAGTCCCAATCGTGAAAAGCTAATTTCGACCATCATCTTGAACCTATTCTTAGTCCATTTCGCAGTGCAGAACGAAACGCCCCGCATCGCTCTTTAATAATGTAGAGAGCTCTTCATTAATTTTCTCCGGTAATTGGCCTCAACTCAAAACGATGTCTTGAGTTTCTGTCGTTATAAATTCCAAAAGCTTCGTGCTTATATCATATGCATTAGATCCGTGAGTGAAGATATATTGCTTGTCAGTCAAAAGGTGATTATGTGATGAAATGAGTATGTGGCGCATATTTAAGCTAGTAGGAAAAATTAATGGAGAAAGTTGCAAAGCCTGGGGGTGAGGAGGTAAA
>NC_051400.1:41647655-41647957 GCF_015228065.2 Penaeus monodon
CACGCCCTTCTGACGCACTTTCCCACAGGGCCGCAACCTGTCCGGGCCCAAATCCACATTTCTATTCAGATCTTTCATTTTCTCCCTAACTTACAACATTAAGACAATGCTGACACATTTTTGTTATCATGCAGAAAGTATGTGGTCACCATGACAAGGAAAAAACTTTTTAATAACGAAGCAAATAAGAATTTTGGTTTTATCATTCTTGTTTCAGACAATATTGGTCGGACAAAGAGGCAGCTGAAGACAATTATTGGTCAGGTAGGCTAAAGTTAGCATGAACGTGTAAAGAGAAGGCC
>NC_051400.1:41648911-41649248 GCF_015228065.2 Penaeus monodon
CCTTGAGTTATATCTACAACATTGCACTTTACTCGTTCATGACATTTGAATATGTAACTTTTCCTAACTCCTTGTATTAGAATGCACAATTAATACCCGTTATAATAAAAGTGGCATTGCGTTCATATGATGTATAAATTTAATGAAATGTGCAAGGTTGCCTATTATTATGTTTTTCGTTACATTTTCCACTGGATGATTATCGTGTGCATTTAACCGAATACTATATACTGCGAATGTAGAAGGCTGTTAGTTATGTTTTTTACTTACATTTCCATCAATTAATATATTTTGCATTTTGTGATATACTGTATCATTGCCATGGAATATTGGCAAT
>NC_051400.1:41650208-41650649 GCF_015228065.2 Penaeus monodon
GTCTTCTGACTACGATCTATCTGTTCTATCGCTATCTGCTGCCGTGTCTGCTAAATGTATCTTCTGTTGATTTCGCATCCGTGACAGCAAAGATCCATGCGCGCTCTTCTGATACGAAATTATTTTATCGATCATACGACATCAGATGTCTTTCCGACAATGGGATTTGCTGCACGAAGTATTTAGCGCGTTCCAGCGACCGACTGAACTGAGGCCAATGCTTGGACAGAAAAGCAATGATTCACCGCCTTCCTGGGCCTTGTCATCTGGCCTTGCGCTGACCTAATGGATTTCCAATATGCTCTTGAGTCAGCGAGTTCCCCCCTACTCAGTGCTTCTGTACGAAGGGAGGGGGAAGTTGGAAAATGCTTCAGGTCCTCTTCTTCAGCTTGTGTCTGGTATTTGCATAGCGTGATTTCTCACTGAGTCTGAATTCTACTC
>NC_051400.1:41650948-41651474 GCF_015228065.2 Penaeus monodon
AGCTCCCCATTCTCTTTAGAATTAGCACGCTTTAAATCAAAATCAAATTACGTTTTGCGTACAAATCAAGGGCAATCATTCTCGTCATCAGTAATCTTTTTTTTTCCTTTTTTTTACACATTAATGGCTTTCGCGCAATTTACCAATGCGTGTCTGAGAGTGCTAGGCATCCATTAACCCACACGCCTGTGAGTGTATTAAACGTAATTTTTACTTTTACTGTGTTGGTAGATTCAGCAAACTAAAACCCGATTTACATACTTGAATTTTCCAGGCTATTATTCACACAAGTAGGAACATTTTATCGTACCTTTACAGCACAACAAATTTTAGTTGAATGTTGCATTATTTGCGACAAATCATCACTAACAGCTTACTAATTAAGCAATAAAATAATGAAATTTACATCAGAAGTAGATATATGGAAATGCAGAAGATTTCAAGTTTCTCCTTTTCCCAGGCCAGGATTACTATCAGTAGCGAGAAATGGCTTCATTTTACTTTTATTAGGAGCCTGTGCGTGTGG
>NC_051400.1:41651848-41651938 GCF_015228065.2 Penaeus monodon
ATTTGGTATGTTGTTTTGCAGGCTACTGTAAATAGTAATATAGATAACATTTAGTTAGTTAGATTACTAACAAATATAGTTGTATATATA
>NC_051400.1:41652032-41652451 GCF_015228065.2 Penaeus monodon
TGGGGGGGGGGGCTGCTGCTTAGTGCTGCAGCCAAATGTAAGTAACATTTACTTAACGAATTGTGACAGAATATTAAATGGTTTTCTCAAAGGTCAAAACTTTAATTAGATTGTAATGATGATCAGGCCCAAAATAAAGAACTTTGCCGATGTTTTCGCAGTTGCCAGATAGGGATTTTTGATGTTGGTGAAATTTGCGCTCTCCGATTTTCTTATATCTATTTTTTTTATTGTTTTTTTGTTATTGATTTCTTTGTATCATTTATAACTTATCATCATCGAATTGCCTTGCAGGAAAATATTCATCACATATTCGAATTCATGAATGCAAATCACTAATGCCTAAGGATAGTTACATAATGCAAATGACTATAATGGAGAGTCCCTAATGTAAAACAGAAAAAAGCATAAGGAGTAGA
>NC_051400.1:41652835-41653018 GCF_015228065.2 Penaeus monodon
CTAACATACATTTAATAATTGGCTTGAACCCCGATCACTACAATGCTTGAACATTGATAACAAGAAAATAACAAAAAAAACACTCTGAATTCATTACTAACAAGAAAATGACAAAAATCAGACTTGATTACTAACAAGAAAACGATAAATAAAAAAACAGACTTGATTACTAACAAGGAGATG
>NC_051400.1:41653084-41653326 GCF_015228065.2 Penaeus monodon
TCTGATTTGATTACTATCAAGAAAATAACAAATAAAAAAAACTCAAACTTGATTAATAACAAGAAAATGGAAATAAATCAGACTTGATTACTATTAAGAAAATTACAAAAAAAACACTCAGACTTGATTACTAACAAGAAAATAACAAATAAACAAAAAAACAAAATCTCAATCAAAGAAAATGACAAACGAAAAAAAAAGGTTTGTCAAGAGGCATTTTTATTAAGTTCGACTACCTCTAC
>NC_051400.1:41653634-41653963 GCF_015228065.2 Penaeus monodon
ACCCCTCACAAAATCCAATAGGGAAAATCATCCCCCTCCCCCCCCAAAAAAAAAAAATGTCTCCCAAACAGGATCTCTCGAGCTTAACTTTATCCCACAAATAACCTCGTCATGATGACCACTTTCTTTATGGTTTATTGATCACCCACGGCGTTGGTTCTCGTCATGGGCTGACATTTCTTCACTATTGACTGCCCGATGGTCCATTCAAGATCAATAGTAACATCTGGGGCAGAGTTTATAGGTGAATAAGTACCGATTTCTTCCAGATCCCTTGGCTGTGTTGACGTTGTCTCCGTTTCAGAGAATGCATGGTGTAATCATGGGTT
>NC_051400.1:41654223-41654315 GCF_015228065.2 Penaeus monodon
ACTCATCCTTCTTTTAAATATCCAAATTACATTTGATTACTTCTTGACACACTAAGAATATTTTCTAAATGAGTGATTTCTTTGTATGCCCT
>NC_051400.1:41654748-41654912 GCF_015228065.2 Penaeus monodon
GAATCTAATCTAAAAACTAGGTACGCGATGAAAGAATTTCAATGAAATTATTTTAGAATAAAACTTCAACTTCCAACAGTGACATCAATCAAGTTGAAACTACATTTAATCAAGAGCTGTTAAAAAGGACAACATCAACAAGTTTAACATTAAGCAGATTCTTC
>NC_051400.1:41655357-41655950 GCF_015228065.2 Penaeus monodon
TTCCAAAGCATTATGGTACTTACCCTTTAAAGACCCCTACCCTTAATATCTGCGACGCCTCCCCTCTCACCGTCCGTCCACCTCTCCCAAAGTATTCTCTGCAAACTCAGATTTCACTAACGTTTTAAACATATCATCACCTCTCCATCACGACTCCTCTCTCTCCTCGTTCCCCTCTTTCCCCTCGTCCTCCCTCGTCTGTCTTCATAACGGCGCTATCTCTCCTCGATAGAGCGCCCTCTCGTCAGATGATGTTCACTGTTCTATGAAGGTCGGTCAATCACGTCGATATTTATGCTTCAGTGATCAGGTGACCTGTAGTCGGGACTCGTTCAATTTCATCAAAAGCGATTGGCTGTAGTTGTTGATTGAGTACAGGATTTGCTCCGCTTGTTTCGAAGTTGAAGTGCCTTTGTGTGAAAAAGAGAATGGTCGGGTCGCCACTGAAATGATAAATTAGGATAACAGCGATAACAAGCGACGTAAACAATAGACAGATGAAACGGATTGAGACTCTAATGCGAAGGATGTCACATAAAAGGAGATTTATCCGATGCGTTTCTATAACCTATTCTGAAAGCCGAGTATGATGA
>NC_051400.1:41657400-41658515 GCF_015228065.2 Penaeus monodon
TAACTATAACTTTTGGCGATCCCCTAGAGCATAGAAAAAGGCCATAGCTTCTTGGATACATAGCAAAAAGTCAGAAATGGCTGTACAAGAACACAGCTTTAAGGCAAAACGACACTTATGGTATATCATAATTACTAAACACTTATGGTATATCATAATAACTAATGTCTCTAAGTAATCAAATTACACATTCTTCGATTCAAAAGATACGGCGATATGAAAGCTTCGAGTGTTAATTAGTTAATTGTCAATATACTTATATATCAGAGTCTAAGGTCGAATTTCCTTCTGTTTAAGAGTTCGTTTCTATTGGTTGCAACAGAGTTAAATGATAAGTTTTCATAGAGGTGTAAGGGCAGAATATTGTTAGAACTGCATACTATATCAAATTTACTATGTAATTAAATATTGCTTTTAAAACATGAAATGGTAAAACATTACATCACTTTCAACATTAATTTACTGATGCAATATATTCCCTGAAATGATATCCTTATTTTACTTTGGCTCCAGTTGTCGCCTTGATTACATTTCGTTTCCGTTAACAAAGATTCTTGTACATGGGAGTATCGTCCGCAGTATCCGGGAAGTCGAAGGTCGAGGGTGATGAATCCGTAAGCCGGAAATAAGCTTTCTTAAGATCTGAAATTTCGTACATCCTCGCGTGCATAGGTCCCTGGCACAAAGTCTTCCTTCAGGAAATTGTTGGCGTTCTTTAAATTTCGCTGAGTCATGTAGGGCGAGGTCGCGGTCCATGACGCGCTCGAAACACCTGGTCTGTTTGATGCATTGTTCTTCAGCCTTAATTATCCTCCCATCCGATTTTTTCTTTTTTAAATTCCAGAATTCCCTCCTGCTCGGCCTTATATTTTTGCTATAATAGTTCAATATGGTGTTCAGCATATTTATAAAATTATGTAAGTTCTGATTAGCTTCTTGTAACCTTGCACTAAGATCATGTCAACTGCAATGCGATAGGTTTGTTGCTGTACTTAAGCGCAAATAAATCCTTGCAATGCACTTAGATGTCTAAGTGAACTGGCTGTGTTGATATCCCAATGCTGATAAATATATTCGGAAGAGCTGCTACAACCAAGCAACTGTGAGTGACCCCT
>NC_051400.1:41659397-41659718 GCF_015228065.2 Penaeus monodon
GATGGAGAGATCAGAGTTGCCACCTGTAGCAGGCAACATCTATAGTGGCTCCCTACCTTGCCACCAGAGCCTAAGAAATTGGCGTGCTAGTGAATGCGCACCGGAGACACTGCACCAAATGCATCTCCCGCTGGCCCGTAAGGGGATCGAACCCTCGACATCCGCGTTATTAGCACGGCGCTCTAACCAACTGAGCTAACAGGCCGATAACTGTTCAATAAATCTTTCAAAAACTGGGGAGTTAGTCAACTCATTTTATTGGAAGTGGTTCAATTTTGCAATATGTCAATGTAGATGTTTATTTTCTAATCGCTGCTTACT
>NC_051400.1:41660759-41660977 GCF_015228065.2 Penaeus monodon
TGTATTTTTTTTTTTTAAATCACAGTAAATATCGGCCTGTTAGCTCAGTTGGTTAGAGCGCCGTGCTAATAACGCGGATGTCGAGGGTTCGATCCCCTTACGGGCCAGCGGGAGATACTGTCTGTGTATTTAGTGCATTGGCAACGCTGTTCTCTTCCTCCTGTTCTTCTTGTTTTTGTTATTATAATAATATCTTTCCATTTTTGCTCTTATTATTG
>NC_051400.1:41661403-41662247 GCF_015228065.2 Penaeus monodon
TCACTCTCTCTCCCTCTCTTTCCCTCCCAAAGCCACATTAGAATTCCCGTCCAATTTCGCAGAGTGGATCTATTGAACCTAGTAATTTCTTCTTGTGTTCATTTCCTCCAAAAAAAATCGCCATTCGGCTTTTAAACTTCTTCACACATTTCCTCTGAGAGGACTTTTAGGTTGGTTATAGGCTTATAAAATAAATTTAATCAAGTGTACTTTTAAGAATAAATAAGAGACACTATACGTAAATCTTTAAAGGAAGAAATACAGCTGTGTCTCCTTTACACCTGAGATGTTGGTTCATTAACGACTGTGTAATTCCAACCAACGTTTCTTGGGATACTTTTATCCAATATATATATTTTTCTGGAGGTATTCTTTCACTTCCTGTTACAGCACTGTTTTTTTTAAGGTTTCATCGGTAAGTCTATTTTGTTTGAGATGCTGTCGTTTTCTTTAATAGAGATTCGTAGGGTTTCTTAGCAACGTTTGTGAGTTTAGTTTATTAATTTATTATTTTTTTGTATAAATCACTCATCTATGATAATTATGCCATGCTTTTTTTGTATAAATCACTCTTCTATGACTTTAATTATGCCATGCTTTTTTGTATCAATCATTCATCTATGATTGTAATTATGCCATGTTTAATTCTGTCTTGATGTACACTGTGACGGCTTTTACTTATCCTAAGTCTATATGTATGTGTTTTATCGCCTTTCATCTCGAACCAACCCTTCCCTCTCCAGGAGCTGTAGGATCTTCCTCATTTCGGAATTCTCAGAAGGTTCACTAGCTTCCATGCTTGATTAACTATGCTTTCCATAACTCTTAGTTGTGCAAACTTTCC
>NC_051400.1:41662853-41662936 GCF_015228065.2 Penaeus monodon
TAATGTGGACAACTTTTGAGAAACAATTTCCCCTTAATAAGTTTCGCTCTGTTTGCAAGGAATCCATGGATGTTTAGGGTTAT
>NC_051400.1:41663417-41663599 GCF_015228065.2 Penaeus monodon
AGGGTTATGTAATGCAATACATTTCCATGGGCAGCCATTGCATTAGATAATGTCATTTACCAAGTCAAAATTTTTCTTCATTCCCCTCGTGTAATTCATCCATGAGATACTGAAGACCATGTTCGTATTGTTAGATATGAAATTTTAATAACGTTGCTTAACAGAATGAAATGATAATTACC
>NC_051400.1:41663650-41663766 GCF_015228065.2 Penaeus monodon
CAACTGAATACTAGGACCATTTGAAATTATGTTAGTTTAAGGATAAAAAATATAGAATGATTAATAACTTTTTATGCAGTTCCATCGTGTTGATTTTGTCATACACACGCACGTAA
>NC_051400.1:41663986-41664572 GCF_015228065.2 Penaeus monodon
GCTAATTTGTGTTCGTACGAAAAACGTCACATGCACCGTGAATTCGGGATCAGAATCCAAATATACAAAAGCAGGAAGAAGTCACACGGAAAATTATTCCTCCGTTTAGAAGTGACGTTTCAGGACAGGAAACACAATACATTTCAGATATTCAGACTAGAGCGACCGACTCATATTTTTACGTGACGAGACTGGGCTTTTGACTCATGAGTAATTTGCATGGTCTTACTCTTGTTAATTAATGAAAAATGCTCCTCTATTGTGAAAAACCTTATATCGCATTATACTAGTAACAGATATCCGATACTTTTAAAAACTGACGCTATAGCCTTTTTTTTTTCTTAAAATTACGATAAACTTTCCACTCTGACAGTGACTTAGCTAGCGTAACTTTATCAGTGATTCAATTCGCCTTTCCGTAAAAATGGATATTTTGGTGTTGTGTAAGAGATAACAATGTTATTCTGTCCGACCGCCCATTAGGCCATGCTCCGTGACAGCGGAAATTCTGAACTCCACGGAAAATCGTCTATGCTGGGAATAACATTCGGAATATTTAGCTGTGACACGATATATCTGCTACAGT
>NC_051400.1:41666621-41667566 GCF_015228065.2 Penaeus monodon
AAAGTGCTGAGACCAACAGGGGTCACTCACAGTTGTTTGGTTGTAGTAGCTCTTCCGAATATATTTATCAGCATTGTGATATCAACACAGCGAATTCACTGAGACATCTAAGTGCATTGCAAGGATTTATTTGCGCTTAAGTACAGCAACAAACCTATCGCATTGCAGTTGACATGATCTTAGTGCAAGGTTATAAGAAATGGAAAGCTAATCAGAACTTACATAATTTTATAAATATGCTGAACACCATATTGAACTATTATAGCAAAAATATGAGGCCCAGCAGGAGGAAATTCTGGAATTTAAAAAAGAAAAAATCGGATGGGAGGATAATTAAGGCTGAAGAACAATGCATCAAACAGACCAGGTGTTTCGAGCGCGTCATGGACCGCGACCTCGCCCTACATGACTCAGCGAAATTTAAAGAACGCCAACAATTTCCTGAAGAAAGACTTTGTGCCAGGGCTCTATGCACGCGAGGATGTACGAAATTTCAGATCTTAAGAAAGCTTATTTCCGGCGAACGGATTCATCACCCTCGACCTTCGATTCTCCGGATACTTCGGACGATACTCCCATATACAAGAATCTTTGTTAACGGAAACGAAATGTAAACAAGGCGACAATATATATTGGGAATATATTGCATCAGTAAATTAATGTTGAAAGTGATGTAATTTTTTACCATTTCATGTTTTAAAAGCAATATTTAATTACATAGTAAATTTGATATAGTAAGCAGTTCTAACAATATTCTGCCCTTACACCTCTATGAAAACTTACCTTTTAACTATGTTGCAACCAATAGAAACGAACAGAAGGAAATTCGACCTTAGACTCTGATATATAAGTATATTGACAATTAACTAAAACCTTAAACACTCGAAGCTTTCATATCGCCGTATCTTTTGAATCGAAGAATATGTAATTTGATTACTTAGAGAC
>NC_051400.1:41667662-41667787 GCF_015228065.2 Penaeus monodon
ATACCATAAGTGTCGTTTTGCCTTAAAGCTGTGTTCTTGTACAGCCATTTCTGACTTTATGCTATGTATCCAAGAAGCTATGGCCTTTTTCTATGCTCTAGGGGATCGCCAAAAGTTATAGTTAA
>NC_051400.1:41669781-41670168 GCF_015228065.2 Penaeus monodon
TCATCATACTCGGCTTTCAGAATAGGTTATAGAAACTCATCGGATAAATCTCCTTTCATGTGACATCCTTCGCATTAGAGTCTCAATCCGTTTCATCTGTCTATTGTTTACGTCGCTTGTTATCGCTGTTATCCTAATTTATCATTTCAGTGGCGACCCGACCATTCTCTTTTTCACACAAAGGCAATTCAACTTCGAAACAAGCGGAGCAAATCCTGTACTCAATCAACAACTACAGCCAATCGCTTTTGATGAAATTGAACGAGTCCCGACTACAGGTCACCTGATCACTGAAGCATAAATATCGACGTGATTGACCGACCTTCATAGAACAGTGAACATCATCTGACGAGAGGGCGCTCTATCGAGGAGAGATAGCGCCGTTAT
>NC_051400.1:41670219-41670426 GCF_015228065.2 Penaeus monodon
TCGTGATGGAGAGGTGATGATATGATTAACGTTAGTGAAATCTGAGGTTTGCAGAGAATACTTTGGGGAGAGGTGGACGGACGGTGAGAGGGGAGGCGTCGCAGATATTAATGGTATGGGGTCTTTAAAGGGTAAGTACCATAATGCTTTGGACTTATTCCACTGTCTATCTGTCTATATCTGCCTTTAGATCAATTTGTTTCTTTC
>NC_051400.1:41670851-41671009 GCF_015228065.2 Penaeus monodon
TTTTAGCTCCGAAGAATCTGCTTAATGTTGAACTTGTTGATGTTATCCTTTTTAACAGCTCTTGATTAAATGTAGTTTCAACTTGATTGATGTCACTGTTGAAAGTTGAGGTTTTATTCTAAAATAAATTCATTGAAATTCTTTCATCGCGTACCTAG
>NC_051400.1:41671377-41671469 GCF_015228065.2 Penaeus monodon
AGGACATACAAAGAAATCACTCATTTAGAAAATATCCTTAGTGTGTCAAGAAGTAATCAAATGTAATTTGGATATCTAAAAGAAGGTTGAAT
>NC_051400.1:41671758-41672703 GCF_015228065.2 Penaeus monodon
TAGCAAAGAAAACAATATTTCTCTAAAAAACAGGCGCAGCACAGGATAACCTATGATTACACCATGCATTCTCTGAAACGGAGACAACGTCAACACAGCCAACGGATCTGGAAGAAATCGGTACTTATTCACCTATAAACTCTGCCCCAGATGTTACTATTGATCTTGAATGGACCATCGGGCAGTCAATAGTGAAGAAATGTCAGCCCATGACGAGAACCAACGCCGTGGGTGATCAATAAACCATAAAGAAAGTGGTCATCATGACGAGGTTATTTGTGGGATAAAGTTAAGCTCGAGAGATCCTGTTTGGGAGACATTTTTTTTTTTTGGGGGGGGGAGGGGGATGATTTTCCCTATTGGATTTGTGTGAGGGGTGAGGGGAAGGGAGGGGAAGGGAGGGGAAGGGAGAGGAAGGGAGGGGATGGGAGGGGGAGGGGGAGGGAGGGGGGTAGGAGGAGGGAGGAGAAGGGGGAAGGGAGAAGGGAGAGGAAGGGAGGGAGAAGGAAGAGTGAGGGAGGGGAGTGGAGGGGAATGGAAGGTTAGGGAGAAGGGAGGGAAGAGGAGATTAAGGGAAAGTGAGGGGAAGAGGAGATTAAGGGAGGAGAAGGGAGGGAAAGTGAGGGGAAGGGAGAAGAAGAGAGGGGAAGAAGAGAGGAAGGGAAAGGAAGAGAGGGGTAGGGAGGGGAAAGGAGAGGAAGATACGGTTAGGGAGGGGAAGGGAAAGGAAGAAGGAGGGAGGGGAAAAAAGAGGAAGGGAGGGGAAAGGGAAGGTAGAATAAACGGAGAAGGGAAGATTGATGGAAAGGAGGGGGAATAAAGAAGAAGAAGAAGAAGAAAAACGAGAACACAAGGAGGAGGAGGAAAATAAGAAAAATATACATAAGACGAATATGTAGCAAGAGTAGAGGTAGTCGAACTTAATAAAAATGCCTCTTGACAAAC
>NC_051400.1:41672785-41673136 GCF_015228065.2 Penaeus monodon
TAAAATTTTTTGTTAGTAATCAAGTCCGACTTTTTTTTCTTTTTAGTAAGCAAGTCTGTGTTTTTTTTGTTTATTTGTTATTTTCTTGTTAGTAATCAAGTCTGATTTATTTCCATTTTCTTGTTATTAATCAAGTCTGAGTTTTTTATTTGTTATTTTCTTGATAGTAATCAAATCAGATTTTTTTGTTTGTTTGTCATTTTCATGTTGGTAATTAAGTTACAGTTTTATTATTTGTTATTTTCTTGTTAGTAATCAAGTCAGAGTGTTTTTTTGTTTTTTTGTCACTTTTCTTGTTAGTAATCAAGTCTGAGATTTTTTCTGTCATTGTCTTGTTTGTAATGAAGTCTG
>NC_051400.1:41673158-41673265 GCF_015228065.2 Penaeus monodon
ATCAATGTTTAAGCGTTGCAGTGATCGGGGTTCAAGCCTATTATGAAATGTGGCTGTATGTTAGATAATAACGTATGATATATACTAAGTATTATAGACTAAATGAA
>NC_051400.1:41673566-41673756 GCF_015228065.2 Penaeus monodon
TCTTATCCTTTCGTAGTTGTTTTTATTTCTACTCCTTATGCTTTTTTCTGTTTTACATTAGGGACTCTCCATTATAGTCATTTGCATATGTAACTATCCTTAGGCATTAGTGATTTGCATTCATGAATTCGAATATGTGATGAATATTTTCCTGCAAGGCAATTCGATGATGATAAGTTATAAATGATAC
>NC_051400.1:41673812-41674020 GCF_015228065.2 Penaeus monodon
TCGGAGAGCGCAAATTTCACCAACATCAAAAATCCCTATCTGGCAACTGCGAAAACATCGGCAAAGTTCTTTATTTTGGTCCTGATCATCATGACAATCTAATTAAAGTTTTGACCTTTGAGAAAACCATTTAATATTCTGTCACAATTCGTTAAGTAAATGTTACTTACATTTGGCTGCAGCACTAAGCAGCAGCCCCCCCCCCCCC
>NC_051400.1:41674110-41674227 GCF_015228065.2 Penaeus monodon
TATATATACAACTATATTTGTTAGTAATCTAACTAACTAAATGTCTATCTATATATACTATTTACAGTAGCCTGCAAAACAACATACCAAATATTTATCAAAATATAACTATATAGT
>NC_051400.1:41674564-41675017 GCF_015228065.2 Penaeus monodon
ATGCATACACACCACACGCACAGGCTCCTAAGAAAAAATGAATCTAGTGCCGTTTCTCGCTACTTCTGATGTAAATTTCAAAATTAATTAGTAAGCTGTTAATGATGATTTGTCGCAAATAATGCAACATTCAACTAAATTTTGTTGTGCTGTAAAGGTACGATAAAATGTTCCTAATTGTGTGAATAATAGCCTGGAAAATTCAAGTATGTAAATCGGGTTTTAGTTTGCTGAATCTACCAACACAGTAAAAGTAAAAATTACGTTTAATACACTCACAGGCGTGTGGGTTAATGGATGCCTAGCACTCTCAGACACGCATTGGTAAATTGCGCGAAAGCCATTAATGTGTAAAAAGAAAATGGAAAAAAAAAGATTACTGATGACGAGAATGATTGCCCTTGATTTGTACGCAAAATGTAATTTGATTTTGATTTAAAGCGTGCTAATTCT
>NC_051400.1:41675415-41675768 GCF_015228065.2 Penaeus monodon
TTCAGACTCAGTGAGAAATCACGCTATGCAAATACCCAGACACAAGCTGAAGAAGAGGACCTGAGCATATCCAAGCTTCCCCCTCCCTTCTGTACAGAAAGCACTGAGTAATGGGGGGAAGCCTGATCAAGAGCATATTGGAAATGCATTAGAGTCTAGCCAAGGCGCAGATGACAAGGCCCAGGGAAGGCGGTGGAAGTCATTGCTTTTCCTTCCAAGCCATTGCCCTCAGTTCAGTCGGTCGCTGGAACTCGGCTATACTTCGTGCATGCAAATCCCATTGTCGGGAAAACATCTTGATGTACGGTAATGATCGATAAATATAATTTTTCTGTATCATAAGAGCGCTGCAA
>NC_051400.1:41677352-41677781 GCF_015228065.2 Penaeus monodon
AAACTACAACCTTCCCAAACCCAATTATCAAGTACAAACAATGGTCACAGTTCCTGCACGCACCGGACACGTTCGCCTCCCGTACTTCCGTAGTGAATTAATTCCTGTTCCGTCTATTAACAAGTGACTCCTCATTCAGCCTTATGTCACCCGAACGAAAATCTAATCACAGGGAGAAAGGAGCAATATCAATTAATTCTCAGGTTCTGAATCATTCAGCCAAGTCGGAAACTTGGTAATTAATGTCATGTGTTCCAGCTCATTAAAGTGTCATACAAAGTTGTGATTAATTGCAATTACTTCGCAGGCTGACTTAGAGGGAGAGGACGGGAAAAGGGAATAAGCAAAAAGGGTACTGGAAAAAATAAAACAGTTTCCCCTTAAAAAAAAACAGTAGTCGTCTCTGTTATTGTATGGTCATAGAAAGAC
>NC_051400.1:41678746-41678882 GCF_015228065.2 Penaeus monodon
GCTATTCTTCGTTTACTGTTTAGTAAAGCAATGTAAAGTGAAAAACGAAGCAAAATAGTGACTTGCTCACGAGTGGCAGATAAAGTAATCAAGAAAAAGAACAACAAAAAAATCACGTAAACAGACATGTGAAGAA
>NC_051400.1:41679145-41679356 GCF_015228065.2 Penaeus monodon
TGATATAATTAGCAGCATTGCCTTAAGGAAGTGTTTAGAAATGTTTTTCAGATACAGTGTATCTATTTCTGGGGCTTATTAAAGCTGCATGTTGCATATCTTCACGTATATTGTTATTATTTGGACTAATGAACACTTTCGTTATTATTATTATTCAACTAATGAGGCGAGACGTCTTTCTGTCTTCGTCCAAAGAATATAAGTAAAAAAT
>NC_051400.1:41679595-41679879 GCF_015228065.2 Penaeus monodon
CCCCTCTTATATCCGGAGTGCAATACAGTCGAGCCTAAAATGGGTATATTCTGGGCAGGGGTATACTACACTGTTAAGAATATTGATTCCCGAGACGACTGTAAGTTACTCTAATCCGTGTGTGTTAGTAATCTAAGGGTTGGATTCTTATGTCAGGTGTACTGCGGTTTAGATAGATGATTATGTGTTTTGGCTTTAAAAATAAGGATATATCTATATGTTTAACTATTTGAGCAGCTGGTTATCTGTCTGTCTATCAACTTATCTATCGACATATCAATAGA
>NC_051400.1:41680647-41680846 GCF_015228065.2 Penaeus monodon
CGTTTGTACAAAATATGTTATTTTGCAATGGCTGACTTAAGACTCTCCCGTTTCGTGTCATACAATCGGAATGTCATTTCAAGCTTCACGAAATGAGAACACTAATAAAACGATTCAAATTACGAAACATTTCATCGTCTACTCTAAAAAAAATCCTCCTTTTGGATGAAAATTCTTGGGTAATGAAAAACGGACAAAT
>NC_051400.1:41681378-41682064 GCF_015228065.2 Penaeus monodon
TAACAGCTTGCTTGGGATTTGTAATAGCCTTAAAACTTCCCTAATGAAAAATATTGTCTTTTTTTTACGATAACTGAAGCGGAACCTCCTCACTCCTGTTTCATTATGTCATTCTTCTGAATGTTCTCTTTCTCTCTTTTCCCTACGTCCTCCTCCCTCCTCTCTCTCTCTCTTTTCCCTCCGCCCCTCCCTTCTCTCTCTTCCCTCCGTTACTCCTTCCTATTCATAACTCCCACCTCCCTCCCTCTATCTATCTATCTATATCTGTCCATATTCCTGCTCTACTTTTCTATCTATAAGTCTACCACTCCTCTCCCACCTCTCTCTTTCCCCCTCCTTCATTCGTGTTTTTGCCCCACCCCTCTACTCTTTATTTCACCCCCCCACACTTCCAGGAACCCGCTCTTCACAGTCAAAAAAAAAAGAAAAGAAAAATCCTGCAGAGATCCTGTTGGAGACAGCTGTGACATTCCTCTTTCGATTATTAAGGTGTCTTACTCAGAATAGAACTCTCAATGATAAATGAACAATGGGAATATTGCTTGGTTACAAACTCCCATGGTTAACCAAAAAAAGGTTTAACGTGGATCACTAACCTGGTTTTCTATTCCCTGGATTCTTTTCTTTTTATTGCTTGTTTTGTCCTATTTATCTCTATTCATTTAGTTCTTTAACAATTTATCATT
>NC_051400.1:41683066-41683959 GCF_015228065.2 Penaeus monodon
GATGACCAACTGTTGTCGAATTTTAAACGTTACGTTCTTACTCAGTTCAATTTTTTTCTTTATTTTTTTTGTGGCATCAATAAAGACCTGCGACGGTTCTCTAACACGAGAAAATTCGTTTCCATGAAAAGAGTATTATAAATTGTCCAAATCGAAGGCATTTTGAGCATCTTAATCTTCATGATACTAACAGAAAAGTGCTTTACACATTATATTTGGATCAATCTACGTTTTGTATCCCAACCCGCCAAACCAGCTTACTTTACATTAAACAGGAGATGAGGAGTCTTTTGGTACATCATACATGCAACCACTTGCACAAAGAAACTGCTATCCCTGGGCTCTGGAGTACCCCACTTCGCCTAGTTGAGATATGATGATAAAATGGTGTTGAAGGCAGTATATTTTGATAAAAAATATACAAAAAATATTGTATGCAAGTTTTAAAAAATACAGAACATTTGTAATTCTATGTTTTTAAAAATACAGAACAGTTGTAAAGTGTTAATTATCAGCTAATTAGAATAGAGAAAAGCTCTGGCGCATCGGAGTTGCCTATTTTTCCTTTCCTCAGATTGGACGCAGCAGAAGTTGCATTCCCTCTGAGTGAAAGGTATTCGGGATCACTGGAATTCCTCTCGGCCTCAGATTCCTGCGTCATCCCATGGTATACTTCGCCAAATATTTTTCTAAGTTCAACAAAGGTCGCGGGAAATTCTAGCAGGTATCACTCAGTCACGAATTGTCTTGAGAAATCGATGAACTATTCATTTGTCAGACCTAGGGGTGAGTGCACACTATAAACAGTTATGAGAATATAGTTACGAAAGTTCAGTATGGATCACAGCAGACCATTTTTAAGAAAACTATGTTGTTACCAGCTGATGGGTTAC
>NC_051400.1:41684154-41684907 GCF_015228065.2 Penaeus monodon
CCTAATTAAGCTTAAAGCCTAATATTAAGATATATTCGCCATATCTAGAGGCACATAATAATTGCACTGTATGTCAACATTCTAGCACATGAAACAAGCGCAATGTCTGTCTGTGTTGCGCAATCTGACCTGTTTTGATTATTTGATACAATACAATCTGACCAACTAGGTGCTATCAAAAGGCAGTTTAAACTGAAATATTGCCCGTGTTATTCAAATTGAAATATGCCTGTGTTATTCCCTCTCGAGATCATCCAGTTGTCAACACGTGTACAGAAAGCTTTTGGCAAGCACACATTGCCTCGAGTTCAACAACCGTATAATATTCAGGATGTGCGTGATGTATAGAGAAGCTCAGTTATTCTAGAGCCCCGTGTATATTTGATAAACTTGTGCTTCAGCTTTGTAATAAAGGGTCCGAGAGGGAAGCAAGTGTTTGATGAACAGTCATGGAAATAAATAACACATCAAGCAATCAACATCAGTTCGGAGCATGTACGTAATTGATAATACTAGTTCCTTATTGTTATCCTCCTTTGTGTAGCAGAGTTTTTTTTTATTTTGCCATTGTAAACTAATCCTGGCTTTAAACCAGAGCTGAATCGAGTCCATATCCTGTTGTGATTTTTTCTTATCATTTTTATTTATTTCTATGTATTTTGTTTGTTTGCATGGTGAACGGTATAAACTTGCTCATGGTGAAAATAAAAACTGTCGATAAAAGACGGCTGGAAATAAAAACTCACAGCAAAT
>NC_051400.1:41685071-41686346 GCF_015228065.2 Penaeus monodon
TTCATCATGTTGACTCAAAGTATTGATGATACGGAAAGAAATATGATATAATGCTAATACTCTATCTTGGCTTCTTTTCAGACGGTGCAGGACAATTTCCCAAGAGAATCTAGTGGGGAATCCCCATCGCTGATCTGTCCTCTCAGCCGGCTCTTCCCCTTCCCGCTCTCCCTCCCCGCGCAGGGCCGTTTCGTCATCGCACCCCCACCCCTCCGCCAACGCCCCAAGCAAAAGTCATGTAGGTATTCGTAAAAGAGAGTTTGATAACAAACAAGTAAATAAAACAGAGTTTTGAATTAGTCCTAAGAACAAATTCTAAGAGTACGACAGCGGTGAAGGTCGATATGTGCAAAGTCATGGTCTTGGTAGTGATGCTGAGATATACTATCATTTGGTGAGGAAAGGAGGTAGCGGCCAAGGGCGATGAACTGACTACTGAAGAGGAAAGTGGGTTTTACTTAAGAAAATATTGCAGCATCAAATATACGTGGCTTGTCTTCTCATACCACAAGTATGTACCTAAACCGAACAGCGTAAAACAGATCCAATGAAGAGTGTGTTATCCAGTGTTTTGCACTAGTGCAAAATGTGCAAGATACATTAAATTCGGCCCTGAGAAACTGCCAGTAACGTCGGATTGTCCAAGAAAGTTAAAAAATAAAAATAACAGCAGTATATATGTATACGCCCCGCAAAAATCGACATTACAGTATTACAGTATTACATTTCACAAGGAAAATCCGATTAGAAATGCAGAGACATTGCTTATCTTTGGTAATTGAACTACGAACATTGTGCACTCATAAGAAAAAAAAAATTGTGGACGAAGAGGAAGAAGTACTTGCAAGCATTTTTGCTGCACTTGCATCGCCGCATTTCCAACGCGGATGATTACTGAAAATCACATGTACAGGTGCTCACTCCCTCAGACAATTAAAATAACCACGTCCTGGGAGTTAAACGGGTATAAGAATTGGGCAATATCATATAGTTTTTATGATTTTTGAGGCTCATATGGAGGCTTCGAGCATGCTCGGCAGGCCAACGACCAAAAATAAAGCAGCCTGTTATTGCTATTCAATAATAAACCGTTCAGGGGAAATAGCTGACAGCCGCGTGTACAGAGGTATTGACACGGCAACGCTAGTTGCTGTGATAATATTTACCGAACAATGCCATATTTTGCTTTGCGCATGATTGCCGAAGATGAGATATCTTTCAAAAGAGCTACTACCTGCCAGCTCTGCAATACAAAGTTTGCCTGCAAGAAGAATT
>NC_051400.1:41686531-41687480 GCF_015228065.2 Penaeus monodon
GCTTAAAATTGTATTATGTCAACATGAGATCAAATTTATCGATAGTTGTACATACATGTGTGTACAACTATCATACAGATAGCAGACAAGCACTGGCATATACAAACACCTTATTCAGCATTTACCAACCAAAGCCAGGCCTCGGGAAAACATTCTTTCCCTCTCTAGATGATTTTTACATCCCTGAACGATATGTTCCATAAAGCCTTGTGCATTCACATCCAAAATATACAGTATAATGCATTCACTTTCACCTGCAGATTTTGAAAGTTTACAGACTGACTATAAGATTGTTATATATTATATTATTTCAAGAGAACTCCCTGTGTTATACAATTGACTTTTCAACTTTTGGGGCGAAAATCATGCACCGCCCCGTCGTAGATATAAGCAACCGCACCGGGAAATATTGTAATGGATTTTATAACCACTGACTTGATGATTAATGTAACATGTTTGCTACAGAAACTTAATTCAATGTTTTGAATCATGTTTACTCATCTACAAGACCTATGGCACCTGGATCGTCTGTAACAAAGAACACCGAAAATAGTGTTCGAACAAGGCAATGGCAGAGAGCGAATTTCTGTCGCCATCAAGGATGTCGGAAACTACACGTGATTTCATACAGATTCTATCCCATTTACCTCTAATTCTCAACAACAGAGGTCGTTATGATCGGCCTTCAACCTTTTTTTCACATTTAAATTTTAATAGTTAAATCCCTATAAACTCATTTCGTTTTCTTATGCCTATGTATGATCTACACAAGTTCTCATCACCTTGAGGTATGTTACAACTGGCAATCAACTGGCAAGTTTCAGACTACTAAATAGAACATTCCGAGTGATGGGAGATTTCAAGGCAATGGTTGGAATGCATGCTGTTGTTAGCTACACTGACTGCACCTACGTAGCCATCAAAAAGCTATCTGGAGACCCAACTGAAA
>NC_051400.1:41687609-41688848 GCF_015228065.2 Penaeus monodon
CCCCAGTGTGCAGAGATAGAGGATGGAATATATCGAGGTCATCTATTTGCAGTGCAGGCTATCCTTACCGCAGTTACCTGCTAACACCAATAGCTAGTCCTTAATCCCGTTAAGACCAACAATACAATAGTCCACATACTACCACCAGAAACTGCATCGAACGGACTTTCGGTGTTCTCAAGAAGAGATTCTCCACAACCTCGCTTCAGACAGAGGATGTCACTTCCAGATGGTGTGCCACTTCAGTTAGAAGCAGAAGATCCTGACGACCCAAATTCTCTCCTTGGTAGCCATGCTGGTGACTTGTTAATGCGCAAAGCAGCGTAGAACGCCGGCAGATAATTCAGAACTACATTTAGGCCATGTATTTTTCATGTATTGGGTGAAAGAAGAATTTCTCATTTAATTTACTGAAAGTATTCCTGAAATCTATATGGGTGTTGTTTATCAGCGAATAATAATGTGTATTCTATGATCACATTGTCAAAGTAAAGATAATCAGGAAGAAAACTTATACAACAAGGAAGAGTCAGTCGTTAACAGAATCTATCAATACTTTGTAATACTATAATACAATATTTTACAAACCTTAGGATATGTTACTAAGGTTGCTATACAAAAGGACTAATAAAGTAGCATCTCCTTTATTCGCAATAATATAAACATTTAGATACAATGAAGGTAAATATGTTTTTTTTTCGTTGTCTTTCTTATTGGATTCGTTCATGCTCTAACTTTACATTTCTTAATGCTTCAAGCTTCAATTCTTTTTTTAAGCATGCGGAGGAATTGTAGAATCCACTTGTAGAGCGTGTCAGTCGACAAAAGTTTGGTAGAGAAAGTATTTGTTTAAGAAAATGACCGTTAATTCGCACTTAATATGAATCAGACAGGGATATGACGTTTCTTGCTATGGCGAAAGGTCCATCGTTTGTCACGGGAGGCAGCACTGAAGCCGGGAAAAGCAAAAATACTATATTTAGGTCGTAAAGTTTCACACAAATATAGGAAACTTTGCTGTTTGTGTTTGTTAAGCTGTACAATAGATATTTTCGAGTGTACAAGTGGTAGTAAATAAGTCGCTTCTGGTTAAAGCTCTTTCCTGTATAATCATGGGATAGTAATTTCAGTGCGCATATGACAATGAGACATGGTTTTTAACGTTTCCGCTTGCAAATCCTTTGGAAGTGATTGCATGGGTTAATATGTGTTACATTACTTGCCGAATCAAAGCACCAT
>NC_051400.1:41688964-41690178 GCF_015228065.2 Penaeus monodon
CTATTCAGCCCAGGTTCCAATTCATAATGCAAATATTAGCACTGCAGAAGGACCATTATTTGCGAGCAAATACCATAATGCCATAGGCAAACTGCCTGAGCTTCATTCGCATTTAGATGAGTAAACACACGTGCCTGACCCTTGAAATAAGCGTGATATGGTTTCGAAAACACACAGTTTATTGTATCTTCTTTATTCACTTTTATTTAATAAAATGATTTGTACTTCATTTTATATTTTTTGCCTTAATGTTCAATATATAAACTTATACCAAACTTTTTTGACGTAGAACCTTCAGCACCGAAAAAGATACATTACTGAAGACTTTGCAATGGTAATGAAAAGATGTGTTAATTAATAAGGAATTCGCTATGTTGGATCATAAGGTTTATAAATACGTTGTGAAAACTAAAAGAGAAACAATACATTTCATTGTATTTAGGCGAAGGGAAAAAGTCTGTGTTGATACTTCTCAGAAATTAAATTCCTACAAGTTTTACCTCTTTTCTTACAGAGAAACACAGACCGTGTGTTGTTTCCCATAAAACTTACACAAAACACTGAAATTGTCGTTAGTACTGAACCATAATTGGTTCCCGATTTTTGTTGAAATGGGTAATAAGATGAATAAGGATTTTGTATTTATAAATAAAAGATTCCATGCAATAACGGCAGATGGTTACAGGTGCTTAATTGTATACTTTCATTGTAGGATTCAGTTGGTATATTATTCTTTGTAAATAGATGTTTTGCACATTTAATTAATTAAATAATTTGTAGAATGGCCTTTGTAGATTCTTTATTATTATTTGATATGACTGAAAAGAAAGCTTGCAGTACGCAACACCATATTTGCAACATGGCAACAAATCTCACACGACTGACAAATATAAATCCTTTGTAAAGCTGTTGTCAGACAGTTACACGCAGTATATTCAAATTCAGGAAAATGATCCTTCTGTATATAAAATACGATTGGACATCTTAAACAGTGTCTGGAAATGTACTGAAGTCGGAAATCAGGCTATTCATTTCACTTGATAACACTAGGGTTAGTTATGTTATCCCTAAATCTGGTGTCTGACTCGTAGATGGTGCGTCTGGTAATATTTTTTCCGAGTATCTGAAATTAATAAACCCAGATCGAGGTGGGATGCTCTATAATAACAAGCGTTGAGGCCTCAGCAGTTGCTAGCCACGGGTTGCCACTCACA
>NC_051400.1:41690347-41690602 GCF_015228065.2 Penaeus monodon
ATCTTGGCAGGAATCGCTCTTGTCAGCTCATGTTTTGATCGACATCCTCTCATCGTTTCTCTTACCAGAACAATATACAGGTATTTTTATTTCTTTTGCTGTTATAAATTACTGTTAAAATAAAACAGAACAAGAAACCATAAAATGACAGAAAGTTCACACACGATTAAACGTCTTCCAATAACGCCTCTCATGTATTGCAGGTATATTTAAGGGACATTTCAACGAAGTGGCAACTGTGGCGGGCGTCGGGAT
>NC_051400.1:41690644-41690784 GCF_015228065.2 Penaeus monodon
TTATGATTTTTGTTGTAAAGTGGAGTAAAATTGTTAGTTCTTTGTTGATGTTCTTTTTTCTATTACGAATTTGTGAAAAAAAAATATGGATTTTAAAAAGTGCTTTCCACGATGTTAATGTTGCAGCTCTTACGGAACCC
>NC_051400.1:41690978-41691108 GCF_015228065.2 Penaeus monodon
GCATGTATCCATGTATGCGTGTGTATAAAACTCTATAATTTTGGATGAATGAATACATGTATTGATGAAAGTACGTAAATGCATATATCATTTGCCCAAAATGTAAATGCTCATTCCGACCACCCCCCCC
>NC_051400.1:41691240-41691479 GCF_015228065.2 Penaeus monodon
GAGGATTCGAAATCACCCCAACTTTCTCCACGGTCTTCCCGCTACGTGACCATACGAAAAGAAAAGAAAAGGAGAGAAAAAAGAGAGAAAGATTGATAAAGAGGAAAAAGGAGGAAACATTGTAGCGTCATTTTATTTTCTGCCTCGGAAACCTGAAACCCGCTGACGTTATTCCTTCCTGATTGCGATCCTGTTAGTGAACGCAGCGTTGATTTGTTCACGTGTTCAACGCAGCCCTT
>NC_051400.1:41692066-41692738 GCF_015228065.2 Penaeus monodon
AAAAGTCGATATTCAGGGTCCCCTTTCTATCCTTCCTCCCATACACATATTATGCCTCATCTCGTTTTCCGCGTATTTGGTGCTGTAATCTAATATTCAGCTCGTCATCATGTTTGGGATGCGTTACATGACAAGCTCTTTCCTGCAGTCTCGGAAATCAATATATAACTTTAGACGAAAACTATTTATGCATTTAAAAAAAATGAAATCTCTATGCGATTATGTAATTTGACACTGAACTGTTTCTCTTATGAGGAAAAAAAATTATGTAAAAGGCAAAAGGCTAATTCACTAAAACATGCCCCTGTCATATGCTGTGTCCCTTCAATCTTTTTTTTAGGAGTTACTGCTGTGAACTGTCGTAAAACACACTTCTGAATTAAGCGCAAAAATATAAGACTTTTGAAATCAACAAGCGTTTCTTTCCAAGTTCCAGTGACACGCTTCCCTCGGGCTCTGCTTACGTCAGTTATTTTTTGCTTAAAGATAAAAAGAGGATAGAGAGAGGAGGAGGAACCGATGAAGAAAGAGAGAGAGAAACAAACAAAGAAAGACAGACTGACAGAAACAGTGACAGTAAAGCATACGGAATAAACGAATAGACAAAAAAAAAGAACTTGTAGAGAGAGAGGGAAAGTGAGAGAGATGGAGAGAAAGGATGGAGGGAAGGAA
>NC_051400.1:41692848-41692959 GCF_015228065.2 Penaeus monodon
TCGTTCTATATTATCACTATCTACAAAAGAAAGCTAAGGAAAAGGCTCGCAAAGAAAGTACAGCGTGAGTTTAAGGAGCCATCACTTGAAGAAGTTTGGGAACTATTCACT
>NC_051400.1:41693133-41693422 GCF_015228065.2 Penaeus monodon
TAAACACATAAACACATACAAACAAATACAGATAGATTTATAAATCGATACATAGCCAGAGTTTCCATCTACAGGTTCATAAATATTGTACTGGAAAGTATTTTTGATTAACGAGAATTTGCCTCAAGTTGTGCTCGTCGTTGGCTACTCTTAAAAGACAAAAGAAACCTTCGGACTAAAACTGGAGGCGAAAAGCATTTAATGAAAACAGTAAGAATGAATTTTTGACCGAGAACCCTGCAAGAAGCAAAAGCAAAATAAATTCTTTTACTTAAATACGAGCTTCTAC
>NC_051400.1:41693440-41693569 GCF_015228065.2 Penaeus monodon
AATAAACTTTTAGGTTACACGGAAAGAGTATTTATTGTAGACGTAGTATCAGTAGCGAAAAGGCCAAAGATCCGTTTCTCGAGAAAATGACACTGGGGAACCATTTTACACCCCCCCCACACACACACA
>NC_051400.1:41693723-41694051 GCF_015228065.2 Penaeus monodon
GACTTTTTCAGTATCTCTAATTATTGATATTTTTATGGAAGTCGAATGTTTAAGACGAGAGGCCTGGGTACTGGAAAAGTAGATTACTGAACAAATGAGAAAATAGATGGTGTTGCATGCAGATCTATTATAGAACATTCGTATATCATCATCATCATTATCTTACGCATAATTAATCTTGATGAACAAGGTCATCGTAGCTTGACGTATAATGTGTACGCTTTTAGATGATTTTCAGAATCATTATTTCTCAGCACTGTACACTGACCCCGCTGGAGAAGCAGATTTTTCTCCGGTGTGTCAGTGTGAGTGCGTGTGTGTTTTTGAA
>NC_051400.1:41694164-41695082 GCF_015228065.2 Penaeus monodon
AAGTATATCGTACTTCTCGAATAAAAAGAAAATCTTGGAGGTTAGTAAATAACACGCTCACAGAGGTTTTCTAATCGCGTGTACTGTGTAGAATCAGTAATATACCCAGTAATATAATTCTCTGTCGCCTTGTCTTTGTCTCTGTTTGTATATGAAATTATTTATTGCACTTATTTAACGACAGATAACAGTCAATAGAATTATATTAATATTAGAAATAATAACCATGACAAGGAGACAACATACAGCACAAAACCGTAACCTAGAATTCCAGAGAGAAACGTACCCGGATGTACACAGGAAACATTCACTCGTCTACCAAAGTGTAGAACACTCGCATAGTATAATTTTGTAGAGAGATAGAAATGTACACGAACGTGGACAATATATGTATATAGTTTTAAAACTATAAAACCAGGTACATTCAAACGAGGGATGACCATGGAAGCCCATTAATAAAGAAAGGTTCAATTAACAACTGTACACCGAGTAACACTTAATTGTTAGGTCACACATATCCAAATCAACATTACTAAATCCGAATACCTTAGCTAATTTAATTGGAACCTGCAACGAGCGATGAAAAAGTAAAACGTATCAGTTTAGCTGATATGACAAACTGGCTTCCGTATTATGTTTGAAGAGAAGCTGATGGACTTTTGCATTAACTTTGCCGAAATTCCAGACCCCCCAAAAATGTATCTATTTTGATTTCACAGATGAATTACATAATCATTGTCTGCAATATTACTGTGTATTAATATTTTAAGATATAATCATGGAGGAGGGATATTAATCTTACCAGTTAATGTTTAGAAGGTATTTCATGAATTAATATTATCAATATTTATGTCTTGTTTGACTTACTCATCAAATATTAAATAATTGTTAATGAATTAAGTGAACGTTAATATAAAT
>NC_051400.1:41695928-41696268 GCF_015228065.2 Penaeus monodon
AGTATACCCTTTACCCAACCCACGGCCTGACACACGCTACCAGGCGGGCCGCACAGTGTTGCATATATTAACTTCATTAAGCGTTTGATCTTTAAACCTTGACGTCACAATACGAAGTAATTCCAGCTCCGCGAAAGGGTTTTGCAAAAGGCCTTTCTCTTCTCCTGGCTTCCCTGTGCTTTCTAAATGATTGTCATTTTCATTTCATAATTTCAAAAGACTCAAAGAAAGCGAGTAATTTCCTTATAAGACAGCCGGGTGCGCAAGATCTGAAATTATTTTCTTTCTTTTTTATATTTGATTAAATAAGAGTGTAATGCAATGTTTACGTTAAGTACAT
>NC_051400.1:41698042-41698308 GCF_015228065.2 Penaeus monodon
CAGCATTACCCCATACTCTTAATAAACATTAATATGATAAACATTAAGAATATTTTATTATTATCGCAATATCCTTACAAAGTAGTGTCTGCCGATTACTACACGTTAGATTATGATAATATATTAGCTGTATTAGATATATTAGATGATTAAAAGTGCCACATGGAAGAGATACGAGATTGTTCAGCGATGCAACATAGCAATGGAACGGCAGTGAGGATAATTGACATGAATTCAAGACGAAGTCAAATTTTGCTCTATATTTT
>NC_051400.1:41698782-41699021 GCF_015228065.2 Penaeus monodon
GATTATTCTCTCCGTCACCAAATTATTCCCCCAAATGGCCTTCATCAACTTCCTTCAATCAGACATTTTATATTTCGTCTCTGTCTCATTCCGAAAGTGCTTCTGTGCAAGAAGGAATCAAATGCAACAGAAAACGAAATTGGAGAAACTGTCATGAAGTATTTCGAGAATGTAGTGGTGGGAATGCCTTCGCTTGCCTTCGTTTTGGAAAACTGGGTCCTTTTCTTTGGTCGCGATGG
>NC_051400.1:41700651-41701049 GCF_015228065.2 Penaeus monodon
GGCTTAAAAACAAACATTTCAAAACAAGGAAGAAGTTGCACCATTCCTAGCATCAACACATTTCTGTTATCAAACAGCTGAAGGCCATATCACCTTCTCCCTCCCTCCCCCGTGCTTACCAAAACAACGATGTTCTTGCGTCATCGGATCATCTATGTCCTTCTGAGCTACTGATCGTAAGCCTCACTTTTACATGTGCCTTTGTGTCTTCAAGATGGTGCCATTTCTTGCAGCCCTTTGCGTGTACGCCGTGGCTGGGGAGCCCGCTTTTAAGTTTGTGAGTTTTTTGCTTTTTTTAATAATGTTAATAATGTCTAATGTCACGGTGCTAGTCTTTGGTGTTAGATTTTTCGTTGCTTTACAATAATTGCAAGACTTGGAATCTAGGGTGTGGTCGC
>NC_051400.1:41701088-41702260 GCF_015228065.2 Penaeus monodon
CTGCCAAAATTTTTGTAGACATTAAATTCTACTTATTAAATCTATCAGACTTTTTTTTCACAGAATATTTCTAAATCAGCTAAACCGAAAATGCAGAATTCCTTTAATTTCCAATACTGGCGTATAGCGTTTTTTTTAACGTTACTGAGTTTTTTTTCATTTTCTTTTCTATCTGTGTGTGCAAATATTTGAAATATTATCCTGTTAGATACCGTGCGTAATGTGGATATATTTTTTTAAGTGAATCATAAGGAATCTTGGTTAGCGAGAAATGATAATTTAACATTCTTTCCCAAACTTTGATTGACTTTCGCGTAAAATCTCAGAAAAAATCAGTGGTATTTATGTTGATGTCGAGAAAGGTTTAATGATTTTCTAGTAGATAGAAGTTTTAATTCTAGAAGAATGTTTGAAATTTTGATGGAGTTTCTAGTTGAATATTCAAATCTTTACTGTTTTTTTTTTTCGTAGAATCTTAGTAATTTTGAAAATCTAAATGTTATTCTCGATTATATTGGTACCTTTAAGCAGAGACTTTCTTTATCTCAGAAAATACATTTATCATACAAGTGTTTCACGAATTCACTCGGTTATTCAGTGCTAAGAAAATATTTTATATTTTCGCAATCACGTAGTATTACGACTGACGGTAAAGTTTCCATGATATTCATTACTGTGAGGATTTGTGGATATTTGTGCTTGCTCCGTGAGTGTCTTGTGCATTTCCTTGTTCCGACGTTTAGATAAGAACAATCTTTGAACACCGTGTGCAATACTCTCAAGGTCATCCTGGGCCCTTAATAAGGATAACGCTGTTTTGTGTGGCCCTTATTGCAGATTAAACTGCGGCCTCGTATTCCTTCAGGAAATCTAATGGGGCTTGATTTTCTTTCATCTCTAGTTTAAATAAGTGAGCCCTTGTGTCGACAACATTTACCATCCTTCCGAATTTTATATGAAATTATTCGATGTATAGTTTGCATAGTCCGTACAATGAAATAAAGGTGTTCATATTTGAAATCATTTAAATTAACTACAAACCAGAATGTAAACAAATCAGTGAGACAAAAATATAAAACAAACTGAGGGTTGAGTGTACCTATATCAATCACTGATATTAATCTATTATAGAGAATCGCGAAATATCGTACAGTGCTTTTTTATTGAAGGTA
>NC_051400.1:41702297-41702714 GCF_015228065.2 Penaeus monodon
GGTCTCGACTTATTGCTTTGACGTATAGATACTCTACATCATAATTGTGTTGGCTAATTTACTAATTAAAATAATAATTATGTTCATTCATGATACTTGTGATAATGACCAGCAATTGAGATTCTCCATTGCCATTCCACAATGTGAATATTAAATATGATATATCGCAGACGTAACTAATTGTAAGGAATTAGTCATATATCTATTGTGATTTTTGTTATACAGTTCCCCATGGTTTTGCAACTGAATCCAACAAATTTTGAGTTGATAGATATAGTAGTTATAATTTATCTTACAAGGATTGCTCTAATTAACATTGGAAAATTATGATAGCTATTTAATTTTTGACACGTAATTCAAAGGTAGAGGCGAAAGATTTAAAATTCTTTCGTTACTGAATTAATTCAACCCTCAGTA
>NC_051400.1:41702738-41704051 GCF_015228065.2 Penaeus monodon
AAGCTCCAAATTATTGTCACTATTACTTATTTTGTCTCTAACTAAATCCATCGTTTTATTTCAAAATCTGGATCACTTCCCCCGTTACTATTATTTAAATTTCATTCCAAACCGTTCACTCAAACACGTGGATTTGTTTACTATAGTTACATTCAGCTGCCAGAAGCGTCCGGTCCTTTAAATAATAACGTAACTACCACTTCTCTTGAGTTCCACTCGTTGGAGGTCGACCTTGAGTTGGAATTTGTGACGCTGACTACAGACACGAGGGAAAAGGGGGTTTGGCATGCATGGAAGGTAAGCAGGTTGGTGCTAAGAGGCTGTTCCATGCATGTTGATTGCAGCAACTATTTCGGCAGTATGTGGCCCTTTGGCAAAATTTCCCTCTTAAACAAGACATGAAAATACATATCTAACTAATAATAAAGTCCATTTTAAATCAGTCATTGTATGACATACATACGTCCCATTTGAATATTAAACTTGTTCCACCTCCCGTAAAGAAAAGAAAAAAAAAAACACATCTTTTGTTTTCAAATGTCATCACATCCACACCGTCCATAGTGTAAATCATGCTATTTGAATAGATAAAGGCTTACCAGGCACTAGGTCACACACTGCCACAAAGCTTGGAGGTCGCCCCAGGTCACGACAAAAGTTATTAGAGAAAATGCACTGCGAGAGAAAATTGTTACAAAAATCCCAAATTCGAAAAAAATCAAGTACTAAATTCAACTACCTTTGAATTACGTGTCAAAGAAGCTTTTAAATAGCAATCATAATTGAGTTAATTAGAGCAATCCTTGTAAGATAAAAATGAAATCCTGCGGCAGATGCCCGTGCCTACTAATGTGGGCGTTGTGATAATATCTGTGACATCTGGGGATTCTTATGTAATAAAACACAGAGCAACTCCACTCTTTAAAAAAAATAATAATGATATACTAAAAATGCATATCTGAAAGATAGATAAATATTTTTGAATAGAGCTCAGGTCGAAAGCATCACCTTTTAATGTTTAATATAAACTTTATTGTCATGACCTTAAGATATTACAATTTCTATTTTGTTCTCCAAATCCAGATAAATCGTCATTCTTACCAATTGCTAACCACACAAAATATACCATTTGAAAGTCCTTACATCTAAGCTCCGTTTATTTAGAGGAAAAGAATCTTATTCTTTACAGGATTATATAACAGGCTACATGCATTGTATGTAACCATTTGTAAATTATGATTTTATTTCCAGAACTGGATCCCTCTCCTCGAAGTCGTGCCTGAAGGACCTCCCCGTGGTAATTGTCTATCTGT
>NC_051400.1:41704578-41704770 GCF_015228065.2 Penaeus monodon
TCAAAATTAACGCTGCTTGACCCTCCTTCTCTCAGCTCATGTGCGTATCGTGGGGGGCGCTGTGGCAGAACCACACAAATACGGGTACCAAGCTGTTCTAATCGAAAATGGTAGTTTCATCTGCGGGGCCGTTGTGATCAGCGACCAGTTTCTGCTGACTGCTGCCCATTGCATAACTGAGTAAGTGGACAA
>NC_051400.1:41704840-41704963 GCF_015228065.2 Penaeus monodon
TAATTATAGGCGCCCTTATTCCTAACTTCTTGAGGATTGGTATAAACTGTTACAGCAGTCTTATTTTTTTTTCGTCATTCAGCTTGCAATACAGGTTTGTTTTCAAGACCTATCTTTCTACAT
>NC_051400.1:41705105-41705211 GCF_015228065.2 Penaeus monodon
TTATTTCTCAACATTAATTTCCATTTAAAGAAAATATGACAGCTCTGTAATAATATAAACTCTTATAGCAAAAAATTTATCTTAATTCTAATAACCAAAATTTATA
>NC_051400.1:41705265-41706175 GCF_015228065.2 Penaeus monodon
TGCATCTTTTAATTTTCTTTCAATAATATCAGCAATATATCGATTTTACTTGTCCTCGTTTTAAAGCATTGATAAATGGATCAGTGGACGGTGATTCTACAATTTCTATGTGTACTGCTCTTATAATTAAGGATGCAAATATTACGCCACAGCGCTTCACCTGAGATCTTGCCTTCCTGAGATCTTAGTACAGAATGGACCAAAAACAATTTACACCAGTCATAATGAAAGGTGGTGTGTTGGCAGAGATTCTATCTTCTGGAAGGTCTGCCATCTGCTGCTGTACCCAGACTCACCCTCAGGAGCTCACTGGTCCTGACCAACGACCTCGCTGTCCTGGCAGTGGCTGTTCGTGGTGGAGGCGCCTCCTGACAGGCGTCACACAAATGGGCATCATCTGTCGAGTCACTTCACGTCCTGGGCTTCAGTACACTTTCTTCGTTACTCCAAGATCCACAGTCGTCGTCGTTCTCGAGTCGTTGCTCGTGGTCGCCCCAGCGTCAGGGACATCGTCGCTTTTCAACTAACCCGCGGCGACCGAAAGGCGACGAGGCTGCGAGGGGTCTTCAGGGGTCCTCCGACTGCGGCCATACTCTTACCATCGGCGATCCTGTGCGTCGGCGCAGCGTCGGAGAGTTGGTTGGCACACCTACAAGGGCGTCGAGTGCTTGAGCGTGGACGCAGATGCTGCCTGAGGGAGTGGCCAGTGTGGCACTCCTGGTGAAGAATAACCCTCTCCGTCGGGTAGACGTGCTCCAGCCGAACATTCACAGCCGCAGGTAGCTGAAACTGAGGCCGAGGCAGCGCTGTCGCCTGAGAGAGATCACTGCCTTCACTCCACTCGCATCCAGAGTTGGCATGTCAGGGGAGACGTAGAAGTCGCCATCTCCGTCGTCGATGTCGAGGTAGC
>NC_051400.1:41706252-41707551 GCF_015228065.2 Penaeus monodon
ATGGAGCGCTGAGACTTCGTCGCTTCTACTCATGGCATTCGTCTGTGCGGGAATCTGCACGGCATCGTTCAGTTTTTCAACTGTGGTGGACATTTCATTTCGCAGTTTGTCGTTATCTCCGAGAAGGACTTACATTGGTCGAGCAATGCGTTCACTTTATTACAAGTCAGGGTGGTGGGAGGAGAGCGCTGGTTAATCTTGGGTTGGTTTTGGCGGGCAGGCACTATTGGTTTCAGGCGCGGAGAGGTGGGCGTACTGTAGTCGAGCCTGGTGAGGAAGTCCGGGGGGGGAGGAAGGTGGCGGGCAGGTCTTGTCATGACTCGAGCACTGGGCTTCACGTCACGTGACCAAATCCTATCTGCGCATGCGCTAAATGTCCGTGGCACCTGCTTGACTTTTTTCTTCTTTGTTTATAACTAAATTCATACACTTTCAGGTCAAGCACTGACACTCACCGGGCCCTCTGTCTGTTCAAATAGGTTCTCGTAGTTGATTGATGCTGTAACTTGTAAAGTAATACTAAAAAAGTCGCCTCCCACTGGTTTGCTCGTTCGTGCGGAAGGGGGTAGAGGGAAGTGGTACGGCTTGTTGCCCGGCAGCAAGCAGGCGCACTTCTTCCTGAAAGGCCTGTAACTGGGTTTGCACGGCTTGCAACTAGGTTTGCACGGCCTGCAACTGGGTTTGCAAATGATCTTCCCTTGTTACTTCCTGCTGTTGGACCAGGTCTCGTTGAACCTTCCCATCCGCGGGGGTAGGTGAGCGAGATACCCTGCGTCGGTAGGACCGGGTCTTGGCCATTTTTTCCGTAGACACTTCGCGCTACGAACGATGACACCAACGCATCACACGAATAGAGCAGAGACATAAGGGATTCGTGATACCGAAACAGTGCGTACGCAATACGTATTAACACCGCTGCCACCAAAATTATCTGTAGTGAACCTCTGCTGAAGGCAAGGTTCCAGGTGAACTCTTAACGATGGGTAGCGTGGTCGATAGACTCTGCTCTTACGTTTATTCACAGGTCGCAAGTCACAAACACAACACGAATGCACAATCAACTATGCTATCTTATCACATGACCAGTCTTGACATCTATGTTGCTCTGGCTTCAGTGACCCTGCGTCCACTGACTCTCCTCCACTCTGTATGGAAGTGAGCCCCAGGTTTTTATACAGAGTTGGGAGCTTCGGCTACTTCCCCTAGTTACAATTGTAACACCTGAGGACTGACCTGCGCTTCCCTGCTGAGGTCAATTGTCTATGAAGGCTATCAATCATCTGTCACTAATCCTAAACA
>NC_051400.1:41707583-41707911 GCF_015228065.2 Penaeus monodon
GATAGTAATAATAACGAGAACACTATCAGTTGCGCAAGTTGAAACTTTGTTAATTTTCTCCTTTTTCTTCTTCGTCATGAACATCATATACTCTCTTCCCTTCCTCATAACTGACGTTCACTCTTCCATTTTTTTTAGTGTGAATAAAAGATACAAGGCACTTATGGGCGGCCACAATCTATCAGAAATGGAGAAGTCTCAACAAATTATTGGCGTTGAGAAAGTATTCTTGAATTCTAATTACACTACTATCCGTGCTTTGAGCGACATAGCTGTCTTGAAACTAAAGGAGAAGATGAAGATTAATAGTAAGTTGTACTATTTTTTC
>NC_051400.1:41708007-41708550 GCF_015228065.2 Penaeus monodon
CTTCCGTAAAAACCAATAAAATACGCTGTCTACAAAAATATATATACGCATGCAATTGGGAAAACGTTTTTCGATTCTTTTCTCAGAAGAAGTCTACCCCATTAAGTTGCCGACCCATAACGTGCATCCAGGAATGCCCTTGGTGGTCACTGGTTGGGGAATCACCAGTAAGTAACAATAACAGTCCATACGGTACTGCATGTTTACTAAAACGAAAACGTTTTTTTTTTCCTTTTTCCTTCTATTTGAATCAATAATTTTATTGTTTTTACCCCGTTATTTCTCATAGGAGAATTAATTTCTTGTCGTTTTTTTCCTCTGAATATATATTCGTTCTTACCACTGCCTGGATTCCAGAGTCAGCCGTTGAACCATTTACACTTCTGCAAAAAATATCTACCTCCACCATCGATCAGAGTACCTGCAGGCAACACGTTCTCATGGGTGGACAGCAGCATGTTCTGTGTGTACATGCCGAACCCCCTAGCATCCCCATGTAGTGTGAGTCGCTCTTTCTTTTTTGTGGAAACTTCAGAATGAATA
>NC_051400.1:41708725-41708817 GCF_015228065.2 Penaeus monodon
GTAAGCTAAAGTCAAGGATTATACATAAAATCTTGAATATAATATTAATACCTAGCATCAGAAGTGGATATTGACGCTTTTGTATGTGTGTG
>NC_051400.1:41709051-41710088 GCF_015228065.2 Penaeus monodon
CATTTATCACACTTATCATTCCTTCCTCCAGGGCGACTCAGGGGTCCAGCAACCTACAAGAATTTCGTCATGGGAATCACTTCCTTTGCCACGGTAGGATGTTCAGCATCATACCCACAAGGTTTCACGAATGTCTTCAAGGCCATTGGATGGATTGAAAATATAATAAGAGATAATGGATGCGGCCCCTTGTTGTCCAGTCCGTACACTCTTTTAGTTTTGTTTTTGGTACATGTTGTATTAGTGTACCCATATCTGTAAGGCGGGACTTGGAGTTCCCTTAAGGTTAAGGTTAAGTGGAAATGATTAATTGGCTGACTGTCTTTTTGAGATATCTAACATAATAAAGGACTCTTCTGTAATGTAAACTTAACGGTTTTACTTCATCACTCAAAAAATATACTTTCCTTTACCTTTGAATTATCATTTTTATAAGATGTGATTATTAACACAGAAACTAAACTGTAATGATGACAGTAGTTGAAAATATAGTTCTGGATGTAATTAACATATATAGAGAGAACAAGATATTTAATGCTAAACTATATTTGGAACACACCAGGAAGTAAGGGTAGATAAAAAAAAAAGCTACACCAACTTTCGGATGCTTTTTTACGCTTTGTAAGAGTTTCTATGCCTCTCCCCTTAGATACAGGACAGAAAGAGCCAACGAGACCTACGCCTTTGGCCTCCTGTTTCGACACTGAGTAATCCTAATTGATGCATGATGTCTTATGTGTGATGCATACTTGGTAGCGTCTTTTATCATTGCGGAATATGAACACAGTCTTCCTTGTATAGATAATTATTAAAGTTATTTGTAATTAATAAAACGTAGAATTTAGTAAAATATAGTGCTTAAAAAGAAAGAAAGAAAAAAAACCAGAGAACTATGCTACGCTTTGTCATTTATATTCATTTACCAAAGTAAATGAATTCAGATTTATTATTGAAAGCCAAAGCCTTTGAGACGGATAAATGAATGAGATGATTAAGGTGTCTCTGCCACTTACATTACTTCTCTTATAAGTTGTTTG
>NC_051400.1:41710146-41710804 GCF_015228065.2 Penaeus monodon
TAAAGTTTTCGGATCTCGAGAAAACTCATGTTATACGTACAAGTTATTAAAAGGTATTAACTGATTATGCCATATTCTCGAGAAAACTCATGTTATAAGTATAACTTATTAACAGTTATTAACTGATTATGTCATATTCATTTCTTTAGAATTATTCAGATTTCATCAATTCATACTCATTAGGATATATTTACTGCCGATAAAAAGACGAAACAAAAGGCGAAGCTCAAAACTATTTTTATTTTAAGAAAAAAACAGTAACGAAGCAGTAAGAGCGGGAGTTCACCACAGCTTAGCTGGCGTCGATGAATGAAACTCGAAATTCTTGGAAGTAGGTTTTCGTGCACGGTAGTGCAGGTGTACCCAATTAGGCCGTTTCCTCTGAAGACAACCTTGAATGAAGAAGGAATTTGGCGTTGAAGAAATAGAGACGGGCCGAGGATCTGCCTTGTAACTTCAGCCTTGCCTCTCTAGCGATTTGCCTACTAGATGGAGTATTTGAGTGATGTGGCAGCGGGAAGATTTAGTGATTTTTAGTCCATTTTAGCAGAAAAAGAGCTTTTACTCTTATGCTCTTCAAAATGCGCTCTTGGCATTAGCCCCTTCGGTTGATCAGCTGATATTGTTGCCGCTGGCTATAAATCGAAACTTATGATAT
>NC_051400.1:41710901-41711280 GCF_015228065.2 Penaeus monodon
ATATATATAATCTTTGTTTGTTTTCCAAAATCTGACTTACTTAAAGCGTGGGAGGCTAAAGTTCCCCAAATCTATCCTTCCCAAAGGACAAATATAAATGCCCGGGGAACCTTCCCCTCTTTTCCCCTCTCCCCGCCTTTCCCCTTCCTGAGACCTCACACTCTGGCCCTCATTTAGGAGTCCAAGACTTTTTCCTCCTTCCGTCTGTGGGAGACGTCTGCTTCGTAAATTGGAAATTGCACTTGAAATGAGTCCCCTCGTTTTCCTGCAACTTTTCTCATTATTCAACTTAATTTTACAGGCTTCCATCGGGCTTCGGTCTGCGTTAGAGTACTCGTCCTTGGATCGCGTCGCCCCTCGAGAGTGAGGCTTGTAACCG
>NC_051400.1:41711958-41712146 GCF_015228065.2 Penaeus monodon
TGTAACTAGTTACAAAGAACCTGTGACACACAGGACATTTATGATTCAAAAAGTAGAAAAAGCAAAATACACAGAGATATAATCTAGCACCCTCCAAAACGTGGGTGTTGCATCAGCATTCTATCTATATGGGCATCCACTAGCAATTATTTACTGAATTCTAACGCTGTCTATGAGGTATTAAGGGT
>NC_051400.1:41712230-41713186 GCF_015228065.2 Penaeus monodon
TCCCTCACTTCCCACACTTCCCACACTCGTCGTTACCCGAGTCTAAGGCGATCGCTCACTATATTATATCGGCGAACCATACGTCCATTGCGTAGGTACTTGTGTGGAAGAGGAAGAAAATGTTCATGGTTTTTAATGGTAGCCTTCTCAGCATTGCTACGGTGATGAGTAAAAGAGAACGCAGCTTGGCGTACCATTTTCTTGTAGCACGAGAGCTAGGCAGTAGTTGCACCGGCAGCAGGAGGATCCACGCTGCAGGCATTCCTTGCGAAATAATCAGCGGTGTCAATTGCGAAAAGTCCTATGTGGGAGGGGATCCATAGAAAGTGCACGAATTCACAAGGGTTGTCACCCTTTGACTCTGGTTCGTGACAGTAAAGTCACACCATCCAGAAGTTCACTTAGCTCACAATACGTTGAACTTCTTGAGTTGGGGAGGCGACAGCCTGTCCAACCCCCTTGTGGTGGTTGAGGAAACCATAGCGCATCAAGCACTACCATTTCCCTTCAAGGATCCGTCAGTGTAGAGACGGGGGGCTACACTGAGAGAAGACGACAGTTTGTGATAGTTTCCAGGGCTCTTTGTTTTTGGAGCTGAGGAAGGTTATTCTTGGAGTCTGCGGTGTAAGAGACATCTGGTATGGGCATCTGCCAGGTAGGGAGACCAAGGTCCACGTCCTTCACCATAATGTTGATGTCAAGAGCCCGAATGCTTGAGCAGACGTTCCTGACAAGTGTATAGCCACAGGAGACAGATAATTGACAACCGATCGAACGAATGCAATGTATATATAGTACTGGCCATAGGGATTGACTCCTGCAACATAGTTGGCTAGCCACTTAAGAGGAGTCAGGCAGGGTTGCAGTCTGGCCAGCAGGTCTTGAGCAATTGGATACAAACGTTGTCTTGCTGGAATTGAAGGTGTAACCCGTACAGGTGCCCCAGGTAAAGGTAC
>NC_051400.1:41715271-41715540 GCF_015228065.2 Penaeus monodon
AGTTCATGAAGCAATCTTTATATAATCTGAATATGCAGATATTGTAACTCTTGATCGTGTAAAAGTTCAAACGGAAATGACTACAACTTTTTATCAATCTACACGTCATATAATGCAATTGCAAGGTGTGCTTACTAATACAGTTAATATGATGATTTCTGCTTATCGAAAATAATGCCAAGTTTATTCTATGTACGAGAATAAGACTGAAAAGGATAATTGCATATCACTTAGCTTGATATGCAGGATTATTAATGTACACTTACACG
>NC_051400.1:41715567-41715717 GCF_015228065.2 Penaeus monodon
CCAAATATTATACGTTGGTTGGAAGTTGAAATTTCATACAATTTGTATAAATATACTAAGATAGACCCTTGTAAAACTGGTCTAATTTTGTTTTGAAAATTGCCCCCAGGGGTGGTATAGCCCCGGCTATAATAACCTGTAACAAAGTAC
>NC_051400.1:41715793-41716257 GCF_015228065.2 Penaeus monodon
AACTCAGACAGAAAAGAATAAAGAGAGGGAACAAAAGTCTAACAGAAGACGAACAGACACACAGGCTATAAAGAGCAACAATGGACGCAAAACGTTGCCTAGAATCTGTCCGCTAATTAGCGTCTTTCCCAAAGGTGCTTTGAACACACCAGAAAACTGGAACACTTCGTCGCCCTAAAATAGAACGCAAATTGAAACATTCCACCTGAAATATATTGATAATGACACGCCATTTCCAGGCAGCGTGGGAAGATGATACCTGCCGCGGCGGCCCCGGAAGAGGCATAGACACGAAACAGGGACACGAATATAACACCATTACGCCGTTGTAACTATCCCTCAGGCAGAGAAAAACAAGACAAGCATATTGCATGCGGTAGTTTTCTGGGGTAAGCTATGATCGCTTCATACGTGGGTAGTTGACAGGGGAATAAAAGAAGGATAGATACTGCTTTGGAAAAAAA
>NC_051400.1:41716623-41717095 GCF_015228065.2 Penaeus monodon
AGCGTTGTGTCCATGATATAGTTTAGAAATATTTCATTGTGGAAATTTGTTCAGACACTTTAGAAATTGTCATAAAACAAACACTCTCCATAATACAATCTCTAAATATCTCGCGTTGCCTATTTAGAGGGTATTCTCCTGGATAATAACATAGCTGCCTCAGTTATGTTGCAAGGGCTTCCTTATTACCAAGTTATTACGGAAGCACAGGGAGAACCCAGGTGGGGCATTCAAGGTATTTATAATTGGTAAGATACATAAGTTAATACAAAGAAAAAGATATAATGTAAGTTTGATCTTTTTCTAACTCTTTTCCAACAGTATGGGTGTGTGCAATCGTGTGGGTCTTTGATGTCTGTATTGATATGAGTTTAATTACGTCTTGTTCATTGACGTCAAGGGGATGCGATGATCCTGTATTAATGTCAAAGTTAATAATTGTCCCTAAGGTTCTTCATGTACAATGGAAAAG
>NC_051400.1:41717847-41718270 GCF_015228065.2 Penaeus monodon
ATTTTGTAACAAAATTTATTTTGTTGCTCTGACAACCGAAGAGAATTTCCCATGAGAAATATCCTTCACAATAATCTGCTGGGAAATTTACCTGGAACACTACAAGGAAGTTTTTTTCTTTGCCATCCGAGTTACTCTTCAAGGGAAAATCCGTTACATGAAAAAGAAAAGTCTGGTATTTTTAAAAGCTGGCGTTCTATTTTCTTTGTTTTTCTCGTTTCTTTGTTGTTCCTTTCCTCCCCCTTCCCTTTTCTTTGTTGTCTTTGTTTTTAGACTCGTCTCACTGAATCGGGAAATTTGCAAATCGCAACAGAAAAAAGGTTTATGGCAACCTATGCTGTGCTGTTTCTTTCCCCCGAAGGAATGACGACTCGGCTCTCTCGCTACGTAATGAGATCAATTAAAACCTTTCACTCATTTGCA
>NC_051400.1:41718325-41718410 GCF_015228065.2 Penaeus monodon
TTTTGCAGAGAACAGGAGTCCAGAATTTGGGGAAAAGGGTTAGGACTGGTTATAATTTGCGATCTGTGTACATCTCTCTGAGCAG
>NC_051400.1:41718846-41719106 GCF_015228065.2 Penaeus monodon
TTACGTCACCGAAACTCACCGGGTCCCGAAGGAGCGTCCGCGGGCGGAGACACAATGCGGGCGTGATTACCGTCAAACTTGATGGATTGAATTACGCCAGAAGTTTAGCATTATTAAATCTGTGGCTTCATGTAAAGGGGAGAAGAGGCTGATTTTCCCGCGCTAAGTCAACTTGATTACCCGGTTTAATTGTTTAAAACAGTGGAAGGTTTTGTGTGTTAAAGTATGCATGTATAGCGAATTGCGGTTTTCTGTGCGTT
>NC_051400.1:41719369-41719762 GCF_015228065.2 Penaeus monodon
GTGCGTCTGCACCTCTGAGCGAAATCTGATTAGCGACACTCCCACATCTTTCCTCGCTTCCAGTCCCAATCGTGAAAAGCTAATTTCGACCATCATCTTGAGCCTATTCTCTAGTCCATTTCGCAGTGCAGAACGAACGCACCCGCATCGCTCTTGAATAATGTAGAGAGCTCTTCATTAATTTCTCCGGTAATTGGCCTCAACTCAAATCGATGTCTTTGAGTTTCTGTCGTTATAAATTCCAAAAGCTTCGTGCTTATATCATATGCATTAGATCCGTGAGTGAAGATATATTGCTTGTCAGTCAAAAGGTGATTATGTGATGAAATGAGTATGTGGCGCATATTTAAGCTAGTAGGAAAAATTAATGGAGAAAGTTGCAAAGCCTGGGGG
>NC_051400.1:41720310-41720602 GCF_015228065.2 Penaeus monodon
TTTCACAGGGCCGCAACCTGTCCAGGCAAATCCACATTTCTATTCAGATCTTTCATTTTTCTCCCTAACTTACAACATTAAGACAATGCTGACACATTTTCGTTATCATGCAGAAAGTATGTGGTCACCATGACAAGGAAAAAACTTTTGAATAACGGAAGCAAATAAGAATTTTGGGTTTCATTCATTCGTTGTTTCAGACAATAATTGGTCGGACAAAGAGGCAGCTGAAGACAAATTATTGGTCACGGTAAGGCTAAAGTTAGCATGAACTGTGTGAAGGAGCAAGGCC
>NC_051400.1:41720668-41720735 GCF_015228065.2 Penaeus monodon
TTCTTATTTCGTGCTGGCATACAAAGTTTTGAGAAAAGAAGAAATTAGTTTTTATTTAATTTCACAT
>NC_051400.1:41721549-41721960 GCF_015228065.2 Penaeus monodon
AAAAAAAAAAAAAATCCTTGAGTTATATCTACAACATTGCACTTTACTCGTTCATGACATTTGAATATGTAACTTTTCCTAACTCCTTGTATTAGAATGCACAATTAATACCCGTTATAATAAAAGTGGCATTGCGTTCATATGATGTATAAATTTAATGAAATGTGCAAGGTTGCCTATTATTATGTTTTTTCGTTACATTTTCCACTGGATGATTATCGTGTGCATTTAACCGAATACTATATAATGCGAAATGTAGAAGGCTGTTAGTTATGTTTTTACTTACATTTCTCATCAATTAATATATTTTGCATTTTGTGATATACTGTATCATTGCCATGGAATATTGGCAATTATGATTTTCTCTATAATTTCAACTCAATTTACGTCTTGATTCCTAGGTAGGTAGGT
>NC_051400.1:41722111-41722458 GCF_015228065.2 Penaeus monodon
TGGGGATATGTAGCTAGCAAGGTAGCTAATTCGAGAACAAGAAAAAAACAAAATAGCCAGATAGACTGATAGATAACGAGAATTCCGTATCAGACGCTGTTTTTCACACGCCTCAACTTCATATCCATATATACCCTTTTTCGTCCTTTTTCACTGATCAGCTTTAACGCAATTCCACGAGAAGATACACAGTGGGAGGGCCGATGCTAAGCTGCTTCTCTGATGCAAAACTGCCACACCGAGGATAATGTTTGCTCAGGCTGGATGCAAATTGAGTAACTTGTTTGATCACGGGAAGGCGGCGTTGTTGAAAAATTTGCAACACCATTGCTGAAGTGTGGACTCGC
>NC_051400.1:41723546-41723842 GCF_015228065.2 Penaeus monodon
GTCTACTAGGGAAATGGTAATGATGCTTCACTATCAACATTATTCATTCAGTCATCCAGAGAATATGATACAAAGAAGAAAATAATATGTTTTCGTGATAAAGTATAGCAATTTCAGAAAACAAAATGTATGTACAGTGTGATTTGAAGCTGTATGCGATTTATAATGTATCGCTTTAACTTGTATCATAACATATAATATACTTATATATTTTTTCTCAGTTACTGTACATACTAAAGTCTTAATCCTCAGAATTAACCAATGGAAGAAAAAATTTAGTCAATGGAAGAAAAAGA
>NC_051400.1:41724133-41724390 GCF_015228065.2 Penaeus monodon
AAAAAACGATTAAATAAAAATAAAACAAATGCAGGAATCGGATTAGACCAAGACCCCGTTTTCTAAAACTTCTCTTCAGCAAGACTTCAAGCCCACGCCCCTTGCTGCTGGAGAATGGAAGCGCCGACCAAAGAGCGAGGAACACTTACGAACCCTAATCCCTGAGGCCCATTGTATACCAAACCAATCATTTACATAATTGGCAGAGAGCGATAGAAGGACCCGGATCCTCTGGCGAAATTACAGCTTAGTGCTCT
>NC_051400.1:41724849-41724946 GCF_015228065.2 Penaeus monodon
GCCGGTATCAGGAATAGCAGAGAGTTTAACGACAATGAAGGTAAATAAGTTCAGGGTGGTAATGTTACTAACATTTATATAATTAAACTTAATTAAG
>NC_051400.1:41725097-41725176 GCF_015228065.2 Penaeus monodon
CCAACTCCTCCCAAGGGACTTCTATCACCAGAGTGTTCTTGGGAGGAGACATCCTGGTGGGCAGGATCGCCTTCCTAAG
>NC_051400.1:41725264-41725362 GCF_015228065.2 Penaeus monodon
TCCATTATACGCCCATTGACTGGTGTAGCCTCCATTACCGAAGGCTGACATTTGAGAAAGAGTGAGAAGTAAAGAAGTCGAGACTGAGAGATTTCTCC
>NC_051400.1:41725447-41725792 GCF_015228065.2 Penaeus monodon
TGCACGGTGCTATTGGATCTACGGATGCCGTGGGAGAGAACACAGCTGCACCCCCCACACACCGCTCTGTAAAGGGACCTATATAACCACCCCTCCTGACACATGGAAGGCACAGCTCGACCTGCAGAAAATCGGATTTCATCATCTTCCCGTAAGCCATAATCTCTGATTTCCGTGATCGCAAGGCCGACATAGACGTGCCGTACCCCTAAGTACCTTGGGAGGAGTCGGAGAAACGGCCTCACTTGATATTTACGTTGATTCATACAGCGGGACCGCTTCGACCGCATTGTACGTGATATCCACGTTACATGTGACGTTGTGTAAAGGCAAACCGTTGACTGG
>NC_051400.1:41725846-41725987 GCF_015228065.2 Penaeus monodon
GTTTTCCACTCATCCATTCGTCTTTCATTTTTGAATGCGGCCGTTTAGTGAATTCACATTTTACTTTCGCTCCGCTTGCATATCAACAACAGTGAACCCAGTGTGAAGACTGTAGGGTATATCCCATGGGAACCTGCAACT
>NC_051400.1:41726101-41726272 GCF_015228065.2 Penaeus monodon
TTAGCAGACTATACAGTATATACATTGAAATATACATATTGGTGATAATTATTTTCAAAGAATACCCTAGGAAAAGACATACATATCTTTTCTATAATTTTCATTATATTTCTGCACTTGAACAGAAATAGCAAATGCCAGCAATGTAAATTATAAGAATATGGATATTTC
>NC_051400.1:41726397-41726586 GCF_015228065.2 Penaeus monodon
AAACATTTATTTAAATTATTACTATAATTATTGACGTGTGAAATATACCTTTACAAAATATACGAAATATATTTTTAGTCTTTTATATTTCCTTTTGAACCTACATATTGGGAGACTCCTTCGCCTTTTTGACATTTTTTCCCCTCTCTCTTTCTGAAGAAAGAACATTAATCATGCTCTCCATTTGCT
>NC_051400.1:41726641-41727403 GCF_015228065.2 Penaeus monodon
CATTTTTTATTCCTCCCCTTCCCTTTTAAAAGTTAGGTCGCTTTCATGCATGTTAACCTGCAGTTCAGCAAAAGGAAAAGGACATTGCCAAACTTAAGAAGACGCCATTCGCCAGAGCCATCAATTCCTCAGTCTTCTTAACGACAAAAGATGGGAAAAAAAAAACTTGTCCAATGTTGTTTTTTTAAGTCTCAGAGGTCCACAAAATAAAGGCTTTGAATGTGACTTATACTAATAGGATAACTAATCTGAATATGTGTCAGAACAACTGGAATTTGAGGGTCGAATAATGCCAGCGTCGTTATATAAATGAGAATGTAAATGGCAGTGCAAATATATATACACACTTGCGTTTGTAGAATATGTTTGACATGCAATATATTCATACACCTGGAAAACGAGAAGGGAAACACATAAGCTGATTAAATAAACACACACACAAAAAAACGAGGCCTGCGAACATTACATATAGCGACCTGCATTTATTCACCTACATAACTAAACCTAAAGTTGGTCAGACTCATCATTAATTCCCTAAGGTTGAAATAGCACTGTTGCTATTAATTCACCGACTCAAAATCCCACACTGCATTGTTCAGTACATTCAAAAGGGTAGATTGTCTTAGAGGGAAAAATAGCCAGCGTTTCAGAGGGGGAACAGACCATGCAGTGATCCTATGACTTTATATCAGCAAAGTGAGCTAACTTTGGAAACGGCAACCGACCAAGTAGCCTTCTAACTTATTGCAGCTAGAGTGGAGA
>NC_051400.1:41727955-41728158 GCF_015228065.2 Penaeus monodon
CTCATGTACAGAATTACAGAAAGAACTTGGGATACGGAGCAGTAACATAACTTTCTTTAATTACGAAACAATTATCCGAAAATTACCTAAGTTACCGGCCTGAATGCCAAATTGAGAGACGAAAGGGGTTCGTCACACGACAGCTTTCCTCGACTGTGGTTCTTTGCGCTGCGTCGCTATACCCCGTTTCTCTTGCTTTGGTT
>NC_051400.1:41728754-41729412 GCF_015228065.2 Penaeus monodon
TGTTTAAAATTCATCTCATTTCATATCATTGTTTACTGATTCAATTTCATGGGTGGGTTTGTAACAGACAAAGGACTAAATGATCAAGTTATTTTTTTTGGAATTTGAGGCAAATGAATAATTGTCAGAAATGAGGTTATGTAGTTATGTAAAAAATGAATGACTTGGGAAGAATAAGGGTGATGCGTGTAGATGGATGGATTAAGTAATGATGAGCAGTAAATGAAAACACTTTTGGGTTACATTAATTGTGAGAGTAGGTTATTGTGGACTCTAAAGGTAGATGAAGAGCAAATGATGATATACTGTGAAAGTTTTCTAGGGGTAAGGTTATACATAACAAGAAGATAGTTAAAGGCTTAATTAAAGTTACGGTGGAGTTTTTTCTTTCTGGATATCTATATAACCCCACTACAAAAGAAAAAAAATCAAATCATCACTCTCGTTATCATTATCATAAATACCAACCTCACAGATGTCCATATCACTCCACTAACCTTACCCACGCTCGCCTTCCGTTTACCGTCAACCGTTTACCATAAAAAATGTACTAGGATTGATTTCAATTACGAAATCCTGGATAGAAATTGATATTGTTGCAAATACTCATTCATTTAGAATTGGTATTTCATTTAATCTACTTATAACATACACTGAA
>NC_051400.1:41731213-41731484 GCF_015228065.2 Penaeus monodon
AAAGAAGGTTAAGAAACATTAGTTTAGCCTTATATGAAAGATATTTGCAATCCTAAAGGCTGACCAGTACCTCAAATTTCAGCATGTGAAATTGGAAGGAAATCTTTCATAAAAACACATTCACTCACGGGCGGGATAACATCATTCTCCGGCTTTCCCAGCCAGCGCCAGCTCATTGCAATTTCAGGCCATGATTCATCAACGGAATGGAGAGTTTGCAAAGCAAGCGGGGAGCTGCACCCAGCCAATAGGGCGTATGTTCTCTTAGGAG
>NC_051400.1:41731648-41731849 GCF_015228065.2 Penaeus monodon
AGCATATTCATGCAAAAAAAGGCGGTCGAGAGCAGCGCTGCTCCCATCCCGAGTGTCGTAAGTCGTTGCCGACAACATACACATTCTCACTACAGCGGGAAAAGTTATCACGGCCGGGAGGGAATTTTTTTTGTTAGCCGGCTGCCGGTATTGTTATCGGACTTTTTCTCGAATCAGTGTATTTGTTATGTATGGTCAAGT
>NC_051400.1:41740525-41740695 GCF_015228065.2 Penaeus monodon
AAATGTCTAACTCTGAAAACATAATAAATAGAAAAACTCACTAATATCAGACGTAATAGGTTAATGCGTTGTTGTCATGGTTGTAAAGGTCAATCTGTTCCGCGTTGCTTTTCCTCTTTGCAGTATATGCAACAGTGTAAAGTATTTAATTTTGTGCAACGCCGAGACAC
>NC_051400.1:41741657-41741868 GCF_015228065.2 Penaeus monodon
ACTATGAATCGTCTCCAGATCTCATATTGTCTAATTTATTATCATGTATAATCGCTTTTTTAATAACATCAAACCATTGTCATAATTTACCAGAGTCATTGATATCATTATTAGGCAGATGGACTACTTAATGATTCCAGCCCTGAATTTCACTGAATAATTAAACAATTACGCTTAAATGCGTTTACAATAGATTTGCTTCTCTAATATG
>NC_051400.1:41741904-41742131 GCF_015228065.2 Penaeus monodon
ATACACCAACGCACAACAACTAGATAAGTTTAACATTTCCTGTTTTTTTTTTTTTCCATTTGCAATAAGAAAATTGTTATGAAGTAATTTTGTGAAGATATCTCTCTCACACACTGGTCTGGTATAAATGTACTCATACGTAAACACAGATACGAAATATATATCTATGAAAACAAACAAACACCATGGATAATCGCACACACATAGATATATATTTATGAATTCAA
>NC_051400.1:41742253-41742349 GCF_015228065.2 Penaeus monodon
CAGACAAACACCCAGCATAAAATTATAATAATTTTTATTTCTACATGTCTTATAAACCATACGAAAACAATCAAATATACATGAAACAACAAACTA
>NC_051400.1:41742567-41743098 GCF_015228065.2 Penaeus monodon
TTCGCATATTTAAGCACATTTTTAACAAAACTGCCTGATTCCCGGGTTAGTGTGACCTTGTTAATCATATCGCCTATTTTATAGCACAATTAATAAAACGCTGTTTACTTTAACGAACGAATTAGCTGTGACGTATTTTAAACCGGTAGTTCATTGATCCTCCATTTGCTTTTCGCTCTAAATTAAAAAGACCATAAACGTTTTTGATGGGTGTGCCATTACGAAGTTCGTTGATAGAGAGGCGGCAGATGCATGAAATTTGAATATTTTTTATATATATCTCACGATGAATGATTTCGCTCGTCTATCTATTTGTCAATAAACTATTAGTTTAATTAGTGACAGAAAAAATAAAACTGCGCCCTTTTCGTCCGCAGATGCAAATGATAGGTCTGAATTATTTATCCTGATCGCATGAATCTCTTGTCCTGCATTCATTGGGGTGATATCCGTGGCCTGCACATTTCATGCAAAATTATGCACGCTGGTAATTGGAAGGACTATGCAACAGCCATCACTATCATCATTATG
>NC_051400.1:41744251-41744316 GCF_015228065.2 Penaeus monodon
AAAGCCCCTAAGAATTACTAAAAGAAGCCTTTGGAAATAGAAAGACATACTGAGTTTCACCTGAA
>NC_051400.1:41744348-41745042 GCF_015228065.2 Penaeus monodon
CAAAAGACCAGAATTTCATTACCGCAGTAAGCTACAGAATCCCCTACCCCCTCTACCACCACCATCTCCCTTTTTTCGCGCAAGGCTATTCCAAGCCTTATCAAAAAATTACGTGTCGATACCGAGGCTAATGAGTCCTTTATATCACCAGTAATGTGTACGGCGTCGAGCTCGGGGTTAAAAAGGCATGCCAGGTCACCGAAGGCCACCGCCACACGAAGCAATTGCGAGCAATTTAAATTTTTACCCGAGGCTCTCCTTGGAATGGTTGGAGGTCCTTTGTGGCACAAGCGTCGTTAATATCACAAAACGATAGTCTGGTTTATATTAGGGCGTCCTAAGTTCATTAAGGATTATGAAGAGGGAATCAAGAGCAGGAATTAGTTCCTATGGCGAAGTTGATAAAATGCTTCTACAAGTTTCCTCCCTTCATCTCTCTGCCTGTAGGGATTGAATCCTTCGTCAGTTCAAAGCAATTGGATTTTTAATTCCAAATCAATTTGGCTTCATTATTCATTTTTTGTTACTCCGTCATCAAACATCCGAAATATCCCTTAGACAAATATGCATGGAAAAGTTTATAAGGTAAATACTCACGTACACTCGCTATGCATGGATAATATGCATTTAGATGCTTATCTAACGTTTCTCTAGGAGAGATATATATATATATGATTAAGAAGACATAATGCAT
>NC_051400.1:41745448-41745710 GCF_015228065.2 Penaeus monodon
GAACACATATTTCTTTATTTACAACTTAATGCGAAGAAAGAAGCCTGAGGCAGGCACAAATAAAACTAAAACGCTCCCTGGCAACGCACTCGAATTCGCGTCACACATTATCCGTGACTTTTTAGCGAAACAAAGGACGATTCGTATGTCTCAGCCGTCTCTCAGCCTCCCTGCCCTTCTGACCCTGCCTCTGGGATCGTATTTTCGAGTGTAGAATCAATTTGTTCTTTAAAAGGTGTTGTTTCGTTTTGGACTGATCACG
>NC_051400.1:41747380-41747553 GCF_015228065.2 Penaeus monodon
AATAAATCATTAAACTCATATATTCCCTTCCTATTTCCTTTGCAAAATGACCCACAAGTCTCATTGCAACAGAGCGATAAGAAGAGATCGCCTGTAACATGGTGCAAAACCGAGACACCCACACCAAAGTGGTTATCTCCATCTGCATTTCCTGTCCTTGTTTACCCTGCGGA
>NC_051400.1:41747599-41747780 GCF_015228065.2 Penaeus monodon
TTATCCCCGTAGCCGTCACATCCCGGAGTCGCTGGAACGTCAAAGAGAATAGAGCGGAGAGTTTCATGCACTGTGCTCGCCAAAGTGCCTTAATGCATGCTTGCGTCCGGGGCGATTTCAGACGTGGCACCGGGAAGGACACCGGAAGGAATCAGCTGTGCTATTTGTGGATTGTCTGATG
>NC_051400.1:41748026-41748310 GCF_015228065.2 Penaeus monodon
ACAAAGTATATTGACAAAGCAAATAAAATGAAAATGATAAAATAAGTGATTGCATAATTCGTTGTAGACCCATAAAAGGACTCTTAAAAAGTCAGCATACATTATCTAGACGAAGAGATGGAACTGGTCCTGTGTCTATATCACCAAGTCCTCTTTCGCTTCCCGAAGTTTTCTCGTAGACTTGAATAAAGGGTGTTTTATTGTCTCTCGACGCTTCCGAATTGCAGCGAATTGTACTTGATTTTGACGCTATAAGATATATGATGCAGCGACATAGTAAATAT
>NC_051400.1:41748740-41749441 GCF_015228065.2 Penaeus monodon
GGGGAAAATAAGGGAACAGACAGCATAATCGAGAGCTTCCTTAATCTTTCCTACGTTTTGTTATTCACTAGGTCAACATGAATCATACACGAATTTAAGGGTACGTGCGCACGTGGTTTTCGTTCCAGTCCATTACCTCGTAAATATTAAGGCAAGGACAGGTTTCGTTATTACCCAGGAACCAATAATCACTTTGTGCAGCCATCACGTTAATTTGAAATAGTTCACACAAAATCGTTCTATCCGGAATGTTGATTTTACAAGGCTGGAATGTTCATTTTATTTGCCCGACAGCAATAGGCTCCATCAGTTAACTGTCGCTTTCATTAATGCACGTTTTTTTTTCTCTCTCTCTCAAATTATATCAAAAAAAGAAAAAGAAATTACAAATGATGGAAGTAGAATATGCAATTCTATTTTAATTCTCACTACTGACAGAAGTACGTGGCAGGTTTTCAAAATGGATGGAGCCGAAAATTCTCATACAATCCCAATTCGCAGGACTCGGGCTATGATATTCAACTATGCAAATCATAGGCAGATTGTATACATCCACTTACTGCGTTACTCATAGCGAATCCACACAGCTCAATGGTCACATTATTGCATCAATTACTCACCGGTCGAGTTATTGCATCGATCTGTATCGAAATTGATATCAAGGATCTGAATTTACTATCATTATTGCCGTTGATGGTGGA
>NC_051400.1:41751260-41751479 GCF_015228065.2 Penaeus monodon
AGAAGGGCGGCATATGGGAGAGGGGAGCAGGGGGGTCATTTGTCAACCACCCTAGACTGTTTGCCCCCCCCCCCTGCAGTTTTTACCTTTTTCTAATTGCACCTATATAGGTTGTGGCTTAAAATGCCCCTAGAATAACTATTTTTTTCTAATTTTTGTTCACTTAACTCTGCTATTAAAATATATTGGGCTTTGAAATACATAATACAATTGATATTT
>NC_051400.1:41751842-41752025 GCF_015228065.2 Penaeus monodon
TATTAATAATGAAAATAAATATCTAAGAAGAAAATGACTCACAGTAAGGGGATGTGACAGTTAACTGCAGGGTACACCCCCTTCTTATACCCAGTTAGATGTAAGGGTTGTTGCCAATGAGCATCAAATGATTTCATTAGCTATGATCTTAATTCATGCAGCTTTATTTTCTTTCGTATAGCA
>NC_051400.1:41752052-41753068 GCF_015228065.2 Penaeus monodon
TTTAACATGTGAAGAGGCTTATGGACGCAGACAATTATTGTCGATCTCCAGAGAGCCCGAGAGAAGGGGAGAGGGCAGAGCGCTGTGCCGTGTAACAGGAAGTACGGAAGATCAGCCTCGGATTAAGGTATTCTTGGCCAGGATTTCTGGGCCCCTACGGTACCCTCTGCACACAGAACGAAATACATACATACAAAATGCCTTCTTTCCGTAGGAGAAAATGCGACCTTTGAGCACAATGGGCATTTCATTGCGTCCGGATTCACTAACAATGCTGCCAAAATATGTAAAGGAAGACGTTTAGCAGTGAAAGGATATGGAATTGTATTTTCCTTTTAAATCCAATCGGGCAAGTTCAGTCTATCTGAGAAATTTGTGCGATCACTATTTTTATTGGAATTATAGCACCGCAGTTAATTTAATCGGGGAAACCTCAATCACGTACAGCGGAGATTATTATAATAAACAAAAGCAAAATTATGGTTGTCGGGGCATACTCTAATCAACTTGGTAGACTATTTTTCTATATATACTGGAAAATGTCATTCTTTGAATTATAGATTATAAATACGTAGATTATACGGACTCGGACTAGACAGAATGGTTTCAACGAAAAAAAAAAATATATATATGTATATAAAAAGAAAAATTCTAATTCAAATATTCTCTTCTTTCAAATAAATAAATAGTTTAGAATCAGTATAATTAGTTTACGGGCTATTGTTCACACATTGCATAAGTCTGGAGAAAATATTTTGTAAGATTTATTTTCTTTACCCTTATTTCCGTTTAAATATCAAATAAACAAATTTCATTATCAAAATGATTATTTCTTCTGTGCACGAAGCGAAAAGAAAACTTTCGCTCATACACTGTTTCTTTTTTAATTTTTCAAGTGAACGACAAAAAGGTAATATGCAAAAGTAAAATCAAAGCATGTTTTGTCATATTTCAGATCAAGCAATCATGGATGGACGAGTTGGGACTAAATCCGAGACAAAAATACTTTCTAAAGT
>NC_051400.1:41753097-41753737 GCF_015228065.2 Penaeus monodon
CGCTGGATTCTGCCAGACTACCCCGGGCTCCACGAATCTATAAATGCTTTGTTTCTTGGAGATAAAATTTGCGCTTATTGCCTATATTGATATTTTCTCCGATTCCTTAAAGTGACAAAATATAGTAAAGTAAACTTTACATTAATATATTTTTCCTTGTTTCATCTCATTTGGGTTTGGGTATCTATAAATATTCCTACAGTCACTATTCTTCCTAAACTCCACGCAGAATTGTTTGACATGAGAGTACCTCAAACGTCTCGAGGTTGAATAAGATAAAGACCCACTTATTATTCTCTTTCTACTCCTAATTCAACGTACACATACTTTTTATACATATACAGGAAAATGTCACTTTGAGTTAAAGCAACAACTTCAGCATCATACGACGTCGGGACAAATAACAACGCTCACGAAAAAGCCTATTATTGTATTTTAATAAAAATACTCTTTTAGCACAATTGTGTGTTCGAGAGTGAGTCAAGGAGAATATCAGTCCTCTCGGAAAGTTTGATTAATTATTTTCTGACTGATTGTTACTTTTCTTGTTATATGTCGGGGATATTTTGAACCATAAAGTCCCTATTTCGTTAACATGATAGAAATTCGAATTATATATATAAATGCAATTTTTACTGTG
>NC_051400.1:41756026-41756195 GCF_015228065.2 Penaeus monodon
AGTAAAGCATATAGTTACTTTGTGAACACCACTCACGCAAAATCACAAACATAACACAAAAACTTGTGTGTGTTATGTGCTGTGTGTGGGGACTGAAGTTGTTCTGTATTTTGATGGGGGGGGGGTGTGGTTTAGTAGTTATCGTGACTCTTTGTTCTATGTAATCGGA
>NC_051400.1:41756327-41756495 GCF_015228065.2 Penaeus monodon
ATTTTTTGTGGGGAGGGGGGAGATTCAGTAAATCGAATAATTGGTAGGGTGCTTGTTAATTTTGAAGTTATTTTACTTTTTCTTGTAAAAAGAAAAAAAGGTAATAATCGTAGAAAAGAAAGACCAATACTGGAAGCAGTCATACTTTCGTTTGCTTCACCGTGCGGT
>NC_051400.1:41756865-41756945 GCF_015228065.2 Penaeus monodon
TTCATAAAGAGTATCAATTGTACGATTTTTTTTTTCTAGATGGTTCTTCTTTCTTCAAATTACTCAAATTCGGGGTGAAC
>NC_051400.1:41757991-41758100 GCF_015228065.2 Penaeus monodon
AGTGGGTTATGAATTTCCATGTTTTATGTTTATACATCAGTGAAGAGCATCGCCAATGTACAAGAAATTGGACAAAGTATAGTGTATTGAAATTTAATTAAACTGTACA
>NC_051400.1:41758238-41758387 GCF_015228065.2 Penaeus monodon
TCATTAATTTCTTTGCCAGCATACATGAAGAACCTTAGAGACAAAGATTAACTTTGACATTTATTCAGGTACTTCGCATCCTTTTGACGTCATTGAACAAGACGTAATTAAACTCATATTAATACAATCATCAAAGAACCACACGACTG
>NC_051400.1:41758516-41758855 GCF_015228065.2 Penaeus monodon
TACTGTTGGAAACTTAGGAAGAGACCAAAACTACCGCATCCAATATGCTTGTCTTGTTTTTCTCTGCCTGAGGGATAGTTACAACGGCGTAGGTTATATTCGTGTCTTTTCGTGTCCTGTTTCCGGGCCCGCCTCGCGGGCAGTGTCATCTTCCCACGCTGCCTGGAAATGGCGGCTTTCAATATTTCAGTGAATGTTCAATTTCGTTCTATTTCATGGGCGATTTTTTAGGGACCGTTGTTCAGTTTTGGGTAAGAACGCTACCTTGGGAGACGATATTAGGCAGATTTGCGTCATTTTTGCGTTTTTTGCTTGTCTTCTTTAGATTTTTTTCCCTTT
>NC_051400.1:41758989-41759478 GCF_015228065.2 Penaeus monodon
CTTCTTTACTTTCACCGTCATTTCTTAAGAGCAACTGTAAGTGTGACTTAGATCCTGGTTACCGTCTAGTGCATTGCATTTTGGCTTGATATTATTTCCTATAAACGTAATCTTCAATATTAAACGATCAATTTAAAAAACGTGTAAGTTAAAAAAATCGCTGCGTTGCAACTTTAGACGTCAAAGCATTATAGGATTGCAATTCATTTCTGATAAACGGAAATCATCAATTAAATAATAAAAAAAAAATGCGGTGAAAAGTAGATTGATCTAAAATTGTTGTCATTGAGTTTAAACGACCACGTTGCGTCAGTTCAGCTCATATCTTTATATTCATTTGATTGTTCGTCTTCTTGTACAATAATGACAAGTGCGTGAAAAAGTTCATGATTGTCTTATTTCTTGATTCTTCTTCATACACTCTCGCCCTCGTTGTGCCTCTCAGGTCTGCCGCTCCTCTATTATTTATCACTTTCTGCTTTTGGCGTC
>NC_051400.1:41759532-41759657 GCF_015228065.2 Penaeus monodon
TTATAGTTACGATATAATACATTCGATTAGCTCAGTTCAGTCTATGTATTTTGACACATTCATTGTAGACCATAATCCCTCGATCTCGATTCTAGCTTAATATGATTGTTATGCTGTCTCTGTGC
>NC_051400.1:41759980-41760091 GCF_015228065.2 Penaeus monodon
CGTGCATTAGCGTTGTGTCGCGCTGCGAATGACACACAGTTTGTATACACACACATTGTGTGTTTAGTGTCATTATTATATATGTAACACGACACATCACATATGTGATAA
>NC_051400.1:41760374-41760452 GCF_015228065.2 Penaeus monodon
CACATTTTGTTATATACACAATTATGATGTTATTGTGTGTGATTTATTTTATATGATCACACGACACACTAAAGTTGC
>NC_051400.1:41760501-41760655 GCF_015228065.2 Penaeus monodon
GATGTATTTTTTTTATGTATTTATTGTTATTATATATGATGTTATATATATAGTATTTTATATGTTATTCAATTTATACTTTACTGTAATAATAATGGATAGTACTATAGCGCACCAGCACACGATCACTCATTAATCACACCAGCTTATGCGA
>NC_051400.1:41761147-41761712 GCF_015228065.2 Penaeus monodon
GATTTCAAGTACAGCCGTACATCGCTTCACAGCATTAAATCCGAACGAAAACGTAATTATGAAACTCAAAAGGCATACAGTAAAATTCGATATAGATCATTTAAAAGCTATGGGTGTGTTCGTTTGTTAAGTACTCCGTTGTACGCTGATGGGATACTTTTAATAATGTAAAAAAAGAAAGAATAGTGAAAATAAGAAAAATTGTTAGTGTGTATGTTCTTTAAGAATTATGTGTATATATATTTTTTTTCATTTCTCAATATTGCGGTGATGTGTTGCGTAGTTTTTGCTGTGGGAGCATTCTGTGTAATACGGTTTGCTATTGTGTGTTAATTTATATAATAATCACGTTGACCTGCCTGCCCACATACGCTTAAATAAAATATCGATGTTTAAGTTTCAACTACTTAATTTTTGTAATAAAAAAGTTTTAGCAAACGACAAGATGGCATACGTAAAGATCGTAGATAATTTAGTCCCTAAAAGACAGTAATTATCTCACTTACAAGGACTCACGATTATTAACTTTATGAAAACGTTCAAAGGATGCAATCGCAAGTAAATG
>NC_051400.1:41761844-41762166 GCF_015228065.2 Penaeus monodon
ATACAGTATTTGTGTTGTTATCTGTTTCTTCTTTCGATGGGTAGCGTCAGTATAGTTATTTTTTTTTTTTACGTCAGATCGACTACCATATGCGGATGATAGCGTAAAATTAAGTTGAATATAGATAACGTTGCGAAAAGAGGATCATTTATGCATTTCGAATTGACGAACATTACGTCTCCAGTAGAAGTAGAAATTCCTTTGACTCCTAATGAGCCGGTGAGGTTCAGAAGGGAAAGCAAGAGGAAAAAGAGGAAGGCTCCGGGATTATTTGTCTTTGGAAGTAATTTGGCTTAGTCACGCAGTAGCGATTGAACACAAG
>NC_051400.1:41762280-41762463 GCF_015228065.2 Penaeus monodon
ATTATTTTTCTATTAACGGAGTTGATCACACGCATAAATATCATGATACACGGTTAGTCAAGATTAACATTGAAATACAGTGTCCCAATGAATTCCACAAAAACGTAACTGACTTTAAAACCGCTACAAAGGTATAATCTTTTTTCAGTAAGGTAATGCGAAATCACCTCACATTTCCGCTGC
>NC_051400.1:41762496-41763029 GCF_015228065.2 Penaeus monodon
GAGCCAAGCGAAGTACAAGCAGACCCCCCAGCACTCAACAATTCTCAACACGCCAAACCTCTCATCACACAACATCAACGCAACGCCAAGGCTACCCTAAATAACGCACAAATACTATTCAATAATTCGAATTTATTATCGACCCACTAATATGAATCACTCATATTACTTATTTGGAGCCCACTCCAGCATATTTGTATCTTAAAAAAAAAAAAAACTAGGAAGCGAGCCAGAGGCTTAACGCAGCGAAGCGATCGACGAAGCGCTGCAAGAAGCGTGGATGACGCCATGGATACTTTTTGCATGTAACCACGAAGCCTTTCGAAGGTAATTCAAGGAAGCCCTCGCACGTCATTCCAAGAAGGAGGAAAAGTCTGGGATCTAAATGAGGCCACTTTCGGAGTCTCAGAGGTAAGTTCAGAGAAGGGGAAGATGGAAGTTTTCAAGGTCCGTTTTAAGCCTGGGAAGGAAGAGTTCAGGAAAATTAGCCTGCCGCTGAATCTGGCTCGCGATTTTGATAAAAAAAGATATAC
>NC_051400.1:41763186-41763855 GCF_015228065.2 Penaeus monodon
CAAATATATTTTTTTCTTATTTTACATCGGAAGTTTGGATTTGCAGCCAGCGGCATAAATATCAACTGATCAATCACAGGGTTTAGTGCCAAGAGGGCACTGTGACACATTTTGAAGAGCTGACCAGTGTTGCCATTGATATTTCCACAAAAACGCTAGACTGGACTTTAAAAACCGCTACACATAAGAGTAAAAGCTCTTTTTCTGCTAAAATATACTAAAAATCACTAAATCTTCCCGCTGCCACATCACTCAAATACTCCATCTAGTAGGCAAATCGCTAGAGAGGCAACGCTGAAGTTACAAGGCAGATCCTCGGCCCGTCTCTATTTCTTCAACGCCAAATTCCTTCTTCATTCAAGGTTGTCTTCAGAGGAAACGACCTAATTGTGGTACACCTGCACTACCGCGCACGAAAACCTACTTCCAAGAATTTCGAATTTCATTCATCGACACCAGCTGTGGTGAGCTGCCGCTCTTACTGTTTCTTTCGGCGGCCAACTCCCGCCCAGCATATTTCTAAAAAAAAAAGGAAGGAAAAAAAAATCCCCGCGACCAGAAGAACAAGTTGAGCCAGAGCGCGAAGTCACTGACGAAGGCGCTGCAGAATGGAGTACCTGGCGGAGGCGATGCAGGAAGACGGTGGAGACGCCCTGGATACTTTTTTGC
>NC_051400.1:41764222-41765688 GCF_015228065.2 Penaeus monodon
TAAGCAAACACATTTACACCCTCAAACATACACAGGAAATAAATCACAACTTGCTATTAACTTTAATCTTCGTCTTTAGCTTCAAGACAGCTCAGTCGTTCGAAACCTTCTTGTGAACAGTGCAATTAGAATAAACATTTGATGAGATTCCAACCAGGCTGATAGATTGTGGCCGCCCATAAGTACAGTGTATTTTGCATTCACCCTAAAAAAAGGGAAAAGAGAAAGTCAATTATGAGGAAGGGAAAGGAGAGTACATGGTGATTATGACGAAGAAAAAAACGGAGAAGAAAATATACAAACAGTTACTTAGAGGATTGAGATATAGGCATACACTTGTAGCATTCGCATTGGCGTAAACGCAAAGGGCCGCAAAAAGCAACACCATCTTTAAGACACAAAGGCACGTGAAGAAGTGAAAAAGTAGCTCAGATGGACACAGATGATCCGATGATGCAAGAACATCGTTGTCTTGGTAAGCAAAAGGGAGGAAGGGGTGGTTGGCCTTCAGCTGTTTGATAACAGAAGTTTGTTGATGCTAGGAATGGTGTAAGGGATCGTTGATAACTGTCAACATTTTCAAGAGTATACAGAGTACTCTTTTCTGGGACCCTCCCCCCTCCCCCCTCCCAAAGAGTAGTCTGAAAATGATGATCCTCGAGCATAGATGAAGCAATCAGTCCCCAGCTATGTTGTGCAGGGTGGTCCGATAAAACTGTCCCTTGATGGCACCTGGGGACCAGGTTATGAACTGGAACCATCTGAGGACATTTTACCCAACCAGCTAGGAGAATTCTCACTTGGCAAAAAAATATATACCCAAAATAGTTATTTCCAACAAAAATGCCATGATTTGAAAGTCTGGCACAGCATTAAAGACATACTATTGAAGAATTCTGTCTGTCTCGACACCTGGCCATCATTATTCCTCAATAGAATAATAGGGCCCACAGCTACTGTGGTTTATCGAACTGCAATTTGACATACATTTACATCAATGAAAGATCTCAGTCTGCAGTCCTTAAAATACTAAGAGTACTATTGCAACTTGAACGATGATCTTTTCCTCTGCCAAGCGTAGACCAATGAAGGTACATTTATTCCAAGTGTTGAGAAAAACCGAATCCCACAGTCACAAATAAACAAGGTTATTCCCAACAGAATACTGATGTACTATAAAAAGAACAGATTTCTTTGAATAATTGAAAAGTTTTCAGGTCAAGTTCACAATCGTCAATAGCCGCCATTGTTGTTATTGAATGTGGCGCTGTGTCCATAGCGGCGGAAAATGTAATTATGTCTGACCTAGAAATTCAGTGACAGATATTAACCGACATTTTTTTACGTTTTTGTAAAGCGTACATGGGTCATTAACCCCCTCCCTCCCAGCATACGTTTTGTACTCTTTTGAAAATATTGATGATTATGGATAATTATGGGTGACCTATCCGCTTCTTTGTTTTGAA
>NC_051400.1:41766286-41766458 GCF_015228065.2 Penaeus monodon
GCGGTTGGCAGGGCAATAAGTAAGGGCTGCGTTGAACACGTGAACAAATCAACGCTGCGTTCACTAACAGGATCGCAATCAGGAAGGAATAACGTCAGCGGGTTTCAGGTTTCCGAGGCAGAAAATAAAATGACGCTACGATGTTTCCTCCTTTTTCCTCTTTATCAATCTC
>NC_051400.1:41766485-41766550 GCF_015228065.2 Penaeus monodon
CTATGGTCACGTAGCGGGAAGACCGTAGAGAAAGTTGGGGTTATTTCGAATCCTCTATTTTATCG
>NC_051400.1:41766602-41766808 GCF_015228065.2 Penaeus monodon
GTCTACTGTTTTTGTTTCGATATTTTTATGGGGGGTCACTTTTTTAAAAATAAATATAGAGAATAAATATTGGGCAAATAGTCCAGAGTCGGAATTGGCATTTGCATTTTGGGCAAATGATATATGCATTTACGTACTTTCATCAATACATGTATTCATTCATCCAAAATATAGAGTTTTAGACACACGCATACATGGATATATGT
>NC_051400.1:41767138-41767527 GCF_015228065.2 Penaeus monodon
ACTCCGTAACTGCTGAAACATTAACAGTGTAGAAAACACTTTTTATACAACCATATTTTTTCACAACTTCGTAATAGAAAAGAGGACATCAACAAAAAACTAACAATTTTACTCCACTTTACAACAAAAACCGCTATTTTTTTCTTTTTTTTCGCCACTTCGTTGAAATGTCCCTCAAATTCGCGTGAGAAATATACCTGCAGCCCATGAGAGGCGTCCTGGGATGTCGTTTAATCGTTGAATTTTCTGTCCTTTCTTGGTTCTGTTTTATTTTGACAGTAATTTATAACAGCGAAAGAAAAAAATATACGTGTATATTGTTATGGTAAGAGAAAGGATGAGAGGATGTCGATCAAAACATAACTGACAAGAGCGATTCCTGCCAAGAT
>NC_051400.1:41767695-41768915 GCF_015228065.2 Penaeus monodon
TGTGAGTGGCAACTCGTGGCTAGCAACTGCTGAGGCCTCAACGCTTGTTATTATAGAGCATTCCACCTCGATCTGGGTTTATTAATTTCAGATACTCGGAAAAAATATTACCAGACGCACCATCTACGAGTCAGACTCTAGATTTAGGGATAACATAACTAACCCTAGTGTTATCAAGTGAAATGAATAGCCTGATTTCCGACTTCAGTACATTTCCAGAGACTGTTTAAGATGTCCAATCGTATTTTATATACAGAAGGATCATTTTCCTGAATTTGAATAGACTGCGTGTAACAACTGCTTTACAAAGGATTTATATTTGTCAGTCGTGTGAGATTTGTTGCAATGTTGCAAATATGGTGTTGCGTACTGCAAGATTTCTTTTCAATCATATCAAATAATAATAAAGAATCTACAAAGGCCATTCTACACATTATTTACTGAAATAAATGTGCAAAACATCTGTTTACAAAGAATAATGTACCAACTGAATCCTGCAATGAAAGTATATAACTAAGCACCTGTAACCATCTGCCGTTATTGCAGGGAATTTGTTTTATTCATAAATATAAAATCCTCATTCATCTTATTACCCATTGCAACAAAAATCGGGAACCAATTATGGTTCAGCACTAACGACAATTTCAGTGTTTTGTATGAGTTTTGTGGGAAACAACACACGGTCTGTGTTTCTCTGTAAGAAAAGAGGTAAAACTTGTAGGAATTTAATTTCTGAGAAGTATCAACACAGACTTTTTCCCTTCGCCTAAATACAATGAAATGTATTGTTCTCTTTATTTAGTTTTCACAACGTATTTATAAACCTTATGATCCAACATAGCGAATTCCTTATCAATTAACAAATCTTTTCATTACCATTGCAAAGTCTTCAGTAATGTATCTTTTTCAGGTGTTGAAGGTTCTACGTCAAAAAAGTTTGGTATAAGATTATATATTGAACCTTAAGGCAAAAAATATAAAATGAAGTACAAATCAATCAACGCATTTTTAAAAATAAAAGTGAATAAAGAAGATACAATAAACTGTGTGTTTTCGAAACCATATCACGCTTATTTCAAGGGTCAGGCACGTGTGTTTACTCATCTAAATGCGAATGAAGCTCAGGCAGTTTGCCTATGGCATTATGGTATTTGCTCGCAAATAATGGTCCTTCTGCAGTGCTAATATTTGCATTATGAATTGGAACCTGGGCTGAATAG
>NC_051400.1:41769106-41769373 GCF_015228065.2 Penaeus monodon
CGCGCTTTGATTCGGAAAGTAATGTAACGCATCTTAACCCAAGCAATTACTTTCAAAGGATTTACAAGCGGAAACGTTATAAATCATGTCTCGTTGTCATGTGCGGACTGAAGTTACTTATTATGATTATACAGGAAAGAGCTTTAACCAAAAGTGAATTATTTACTACCACTTGTACACCCGAAAAAATTAATTGCAAAGCTTAACAAACACTATCAGACAAACAACAAAGTTTACTATCTTTGTGTGAAATTTCACGACCTAAAA
>NC_051400.1:41769391-41770208 GCF_015228065.2 Penaeus monodon
TTTTTTTATGACTGTTGTGCTGCCTCCCGTGGCCAACGATGGACCTTTCGCCGTAGGCAAAAGCGCCATACCGCTTTCTGATTTCATATTAAGTCCGTATTAACAGGCATTTTCTTAAACAAATATTATGCCTTGCCACTTTTGTTCGATTGACGCGCTCCACAAGTGGATTTCTACAATTTCTCCGCAAGCTTAAACAAAGAATTGTGCCATCTAACTTCTGTGAATTCGATGCAATTCACATGCGGATTCCCTATTGTGATTATACTATAATTGTGACACACGATCAGATTTGTAAGCCTGGGGATCGAGAATTCGCAAATGCACAGCGAAATTTTAAAATTAAGAAAATGGAAAATGATTTAAAGCTTGAAGCATTTAGAAATGTTATCTTAAAGTTAATCCAATGTAGTTAATCCAATAAAAAAGACAACGAAAAAAAGAAAAGATATTTATCTTCATTGTATCTTAATGTTTATATTATTTCGAATAAAGGAGATGCTACTTTATTAGTCCTTTTGTATAGCAACCTTAGTAACATATCTTAAGGTTTGTAAAATATTGTATTATAATATTACAAAGTATTTCCCAATTTTGAGATCATTTTTTTATTTATTTCGCCGAACCACTTTAGATCATCACTGATCATGGCTCTTACCACCACTGAGGCGCGCGTTACCTATTTTCAGGAGCACTGTCACTATCACTACCGCAGCGAAAGTCAATCTCTTGTTTGATTATTTGCACGAGTCCTCTGGGAGCGGAGGTTGATAAAGGAGGAGATCCATTGCACAAACTCTCGTGAAATCCAACATAA
>NC_051400.1:41770447-41770868 GCF_015228065.2 Penaeus monodon
AGCAACTGTTGTGATGTAATTCATGTGGTCAACCAGGTAGTGGACAGTGGAGCTTCCTTTGATGGCTCCGTATTGGTAATGATCTTTTTTAGAGGGAAAATGCCTTCCACAATTCCTTAACAATTATTCTTTCGAGTATTTTGCACGGAATAGGGGTTAGCGATACAGGCATAAGGTCATCAAGAGAATTAAATGGATTTGTTTTGGGAATTGAGACTGTGATAGCACGCTTCCATAGGTTAGGTATCACGCTGTCAGTGATGGAGCTATTAAAGATGTCGCACAGACGGTGGCAAGCTCTGGAGAGAATTCTCGCAGTAATCTTGGCGAGAAATTTATTTTTGCTATTCTTTTTAAATGTTGATGTAATTCGTATTTGCCTACAATTGCTTGGAGAAAGCACGAAGGTAAGTAAGCTAGC
>NC_051400.1:41770981-41773528 GCF_015228065.2 Penaeus monodon
ACTATCGCTTATTTTTCCAATTGTGTTCCTCATGTAGCTATACCATGATTTGGGGTTTGCTTCACTGATTTTATTATGCATTTGTTTATGATAGTTTTTCTTAAGCGATCTTATTTCCTTTCTCTCATTTTTGCATAGTATTTTGATGCATTGATGTTTCTTGTTTTGTAGACTACTTGTCTTGCCAGGATAAGGTATTTGAACCTGTTGGTAATCCATGGTTTATCCTGATGGTGAGTGGATGTTCATTTTAAGGGGAAGCAGTTATAAACTTTATCCCAGACTGATTTACAGAATAGCATTCGGATCGGGGGCTTTGAGAACGTCAGCCAAGTCATGATGTGTAAACCATGCAAGTTTGCGAATCAGGGAATCTACGCATTCGCTTTAATTGCGTGAGTACCTCGTATCTCTTTGGTATCTAGAGCAACGACAGATGATTACATTTGCCTAAAAGGGGAAGGGAAGGTGGACTTTCATAAAAAAAAAAAATGTTATGAGTTTGTCCAAGGTATTTTTTCCATTCTTGGGGAAGGTCACAACCTGATTAAAATTCAGTGTAGAAGTGATTTCACATGCAGGGAAAATATTAAGGGCGCCCAGTATTACAAAAAAGGGATTTGCGTACTTTGCATGGATGGAGAAAACCTTTTATATGTATTCTCTGAGAGTTTCTTCGAAATATATCCCGCAAATTACCAACACACTGATTTCGTGAGGCAACCATCTGGGTCGAGTTGCGAGCCATAATGTTTCAAGGTCGTCAGTTGACGGACTGGTGAGTTTTATAGTGTTGCATGGGATTGTGTCTTTGATGTAAATACCAACGGCCCCACCTTTTCTGCCCTTACGAATTTTGTTGTATGAGTGATTACTGCAATGTCGACATTTTTTGTTTCACTATGATGTCGAGTTCGTTCACTTTGTTAGGCAGCGAGGAAGGTAAATGCTAGGAAGTGTTCTGCAGGGTCTTGCGTTAGCTGGCGTTATTGTTGACGAGTACTTTTGATCAAATATCCGCTCAGGTTGCGAGGTTTTGTACTCGTTTCCATTTAAAAAGACCCTCACGAGGCTAGAGAAGGAATCTAACCAAAAACTCGTCAGCTACAAGTGACTTGCCTTTAAGTGAAACTGCGAAGCAGGAATAGTGAGTGGCTAATTTTCGTTTTGAATGCATTTACATCATCCACCACAGGAAAGTTAACGAACAGATGATCCTCGATACCTGCATTATGTGTCTCTATGGCAGTTTGTTATGTATAGATACAACACCTCCGGTTTAGGTGCCTCTTGAAGGGGTTTGGCATTAGATCTTTGTTCTCTCTTTTTTTCAACGAAAGTAAACCCATTATCATCCACATTGTTAGTTAAACGTTTCCTGTCTTACAATGTTTTGACTGTAGTTATTACTTATCGCAACAGGCGCCTTGTTACTACTGTCAGGCTGGGGAACCCCGGGCACTTGGTGGTACTTTGCATCACTCCACTCGCGGTTCGATGCGGTTGGTGGAGGGGGTGGGGGCTGCGTCTTCTCGCTTGGCGTTTTCTCTCCTGTTATTTCGCCTATTTCTCCTCTTACTGTTTCTGGTTTGACTGCGTGTGGGCGTTGCTCGTGTTTCTTTGTTGCTAATCTTCTCTGTTGCTGATAAGTGGGGGGAGATTGAGGGGGGATGCTGACGCCGGGCCAGCTGAGGAGGAGTGCGCTGCTCTCTTGCGTCAGCAAGGTCGCGTGCTTGTGTTGCCACGGTTACATAACTCTGGCCTAGAATGACGTCAGGTTCGGGTAGTTCTGGGTTCGTCGTTGCATTACCGGGGAGGAGGGGGGACGAGGGACCGGGGTTTACCTAATGTTTTAAGGGGGGGGGAGATGAGAGAGTGGGGTTGGGAGTGTGGGAGTTGGGTGGGGAGTTAGGGAGGGGAACAGGAAAGCAGAAGGGAAAAGGTTGCTAGCAGGATGTCTGGGGAGAATGTTGTTGGGAAACTGGATTTGTCGGACTGGGAACTGAGGCTGTAAGACCTACCTTCCTCATTCCCAAAGAGGTTGTTGTGGGTTACCTGTTCATAAACTTTTCCATTAATACATCACCTTTGACATAAAAAACGTTAAGTAAGTCGCCGGACGTAGGATCGACTACCAACGTGTGTGTTGGAGTTGCTTCACTTTTCGTTTTGGTGAAAAACCTTTGTGGAAAGCATTGAAATTCCTTGCTTGTTGACAGATGGGGTCTTCTTGCTGTTGCAAATATGATATTTCTATTGTCTACCAGATCGTCTAGCATGGTTTGCACTGTTACATTAATCCTTCTTTTCGTGTCACGAGTTGTGAGTCTGGCTCGTCTTGCATCAGACAGTTCAATTGCAATATTGTATGCTTTCGGTATGTCCTCGTGAGCATAATATTTTTTGAGTTGTTCACAAAGTAACATCTTAGTCCACAACTTTTTGGTCGCAATGAAGCATAACATCGTTTTCAGAACAATTTTTAGGCTTCTTAAATTGATAGTTTATTTATTTTTTTCACTGTCTGCACTGTAACACTAGTTTCGC
>NC_051400.1:41775286-41775654 GCF_015228065.2 Penaeus monodon
TTATATATGTGTATAATTATTTGCTCACTAATGTTAATACCGTAATAATAACACGCACAAGCACAAACGCATCAGCCAAATATATAATTATGATGCATAAACATTCAAAAGTTCAAAAAGTGCAAATAATTTTTTTGTTTCAATAGATCGTAATTAATAATTTTTGAATAGTTAATGATATTTTTTTCATGTTTATATAGATGAATATGTCGAGAATGAAAAAAATGGATTAGCATTATGTAGAACAGAGCGTCTAAAATGTTAAAGTCTGGTAGAAATATAAATAAAATAGAAACTCTAAAAGACTATGAGACAGATAAGAAGGAATAGTGAGAATGTCAATAAATAATTCTTTAAGCAGATACTAC
>NC_051400.1:41776158-41776241 GCF_015228065.2 Penaeus monodon
GACGACACAAGTCTTCAGTTTCCAATAAAACATCGAACCGGACCGTGCGTTTCCCTGAACCCCAGTCAGAGGCCCTTCACATA
>NC_051400.1:41777738-41777998 GCF_015228065.2 Penaeus monodon
CCACAGAACGAAAAATAAAACGTAATTTGCAAAGAAAGCAGAGAAAATGAAAGAGGAAGAGGAAAACAGACAAATAGCGAGAGGCACGGAACGAGAAAGGAAAAGGAAAACGTAATTTGCAAAGAAAGCAGAGAAAATGAAAGAGAAAGATAAAAAACAGAGACAGAGAGCGAGAGGCACAGAAAAAAAACGTAATTTGCAAAGAAAGCAGAGGAAATGAAAGAGAGAAAAAGAAAGAAAGAAAGAAAAATAGAAAAAGA
>NC_051400.1:41778059-41778387 GCF_015228065.2 Penaeus monodon
AAACAACAAGAGACAACGAAAAAAGAAAAAAGAAAATAGAAAACGCAATTTGCAAAGAAACCAGAGATGAGAGAGAAAGGGAATGTCGATAACCTGAGATATGACTCATCGGCAAACAGTGAATCTCGCTCTGCAATGCAATGGGCGAATGATGTATGCAGACGGTCCTTGTCATCTATCTCCTGAGGTTCGATTTTGCAATATGTGCCAAATATATCTTGACATTTTTGTGTGTGTTCTAACTGAAACGTATTGGGGGGATATCTCAGGCCGTTCAAAGGGACGACTACATGAACGTTCGTCTGTCTGCTGGTGGTCACATATGTAC
>NC_051400.1:41780230-41780683 GCF_015228065.2 Penaeus monodon
TTTTACCAACTCAAGCTTCAGACAATTCAGACGCAAAGCACTTTATAAAAAAACAATAATACTGTCATGAACGATACACGCGCATCGCCTTACTCATTCGTCTCTGAATTCTCAGCTTTATTTCGAAAATCGGAAGGAAGGGTTTGTTCCCACTGCGACGACAAGGGCGAAAGTCCTACCCCAGATAACGCGAGGTGTGACCTTGTGTAACTTGCGTGATCGCTTAGGCTTGGGATTCTCGTTAACGTAGGGTCGGAAGCTCAGAAACTAATGGCAGAAACAAGTATTGCAACGAATGATGACATAGATAAGACTAAAGTACTCTAAAACCCGTTTTTACTCATAGCGGAAAAATCATGTTCAGACAGACAGATTGATAGTTAGCGAGATTCACTGAAAAAAAAAGGAGAAAAGGAGAATATACGCAATTAAACAATACTTAAATGGTCAAAT
>NC_051400.1:41781193-41782302 GCF_015228065.2 Penaeus monodon
TCATGCTATTTGCAATCATTATTATAATGATAATAATTGCTTTTGTCATTATTTACTATCGTTAATCGCATGTCATTAGTAAACGAAGAATTACCAAACTGATTAGGTTTTAATTCCGGTAAATTAGGGGATTTTAGTGTGTACTTTGTAAATGAAAATGAAATTTTTTGAACAACACTTTATAAATGACAAGCTTGGCCTTTGACCTACAGGGTTCAGGGATCAAATCTGCTGCATGGAATGAATTCCCTGTAATCATTGCCCTGTCAGTACTCAATACATTTGAATATTAAATAGTTGATATACGAGGAGGTATTGCAGCTCAAACTATGAGAACGGCCGCTATTTTGATAAACTTCAGGTAGGATATGATTACGCAAATTCACAATGAACTTATGTTTTCCATTTTATATAAAGGTTTTTCCTAATGATGCGGTCATGCAATAAAACAAATACAACTATTGCAAAATATTGACATGTAAAGGAAAACAAATACACCAGAAGAAAGAGAAAACTTTATTCTAAATGATCAGTTTTATAACCTTTTACTGTGAAGATAGTGAAGGAAATGTGAGTAAGTACATTTTCTCATTTTCTTTTTTTTTATGTGTATTCCAATTCCGGTCTCGTTTGTGTTTCTAAGGTTCCATGTAACAAGATTATACAATAAAACAACCTATTGCAATCTGTTTAACTAAACCACTTCCCCCCTACTTCTCATGAACTACCTATACCAGGGCACGACTTGGTACGACTACAAGACATCGATACATTCCTTGTAGAAGAACACTCACCCAATTGTCAACAGTGTAAAAGGATGACTGGTACGATATATCTGTAGTACACAAATGACAGTACCGCTGGGGTTGCTAGGTATAGTCGTGCTGGTGGTATGATGCCAAATAAATAAATTGAAAATTTAAATAGTGGCATAAAAGTCTAAGCTGAAAGATGGTCCGGCATGGCGGGTTTTCTGCGGGTCAACAAACAGAACTGCGCCGTCATTCAGCAAGTACTATAAAATTTCTAGATAGAATGCCAGGAACCTATTTTATCTGTGTGATTCACTACTGCATAACATAAAGATTGATAGTATTGGAATTTTGCAG
>NC_051400.1:41782363-41783545 GCF_015228065.2 Penaeus monodon
AATCAGGGGGAAGTTACAAAGCTATTAATAAACATCAGAAGAGGATTTTCAACTCATTAAGGAAAGGTGTTGGTTTCATTTCAAATAAGATGGCCGCTATAAAAAAAAAACGAGAAACGGCAACAGACTGAAACAAAAGATCATAATTTTGCAGATCTATGCGTTGAAGTAAGAGTTAAGTAAAATTATAAATGTGGATGAAAAATTAAGGATCATTTTGTAGTTGTGGATTATATTTATAAGAAGATGGAAGATTTAATAGAAAACAAAAGTAGGATATATGGTATTGGTGATAGGAATGGCAAAGATGAATTGTAAAACACGCTGAATATAAACATATAGATGCATATTATAGCCACAAATATACGTAGGTATATAGTGGAGAGGGAACTTTGGTATATCAAAATTATCATTCGTACAAACTGGAAGACTATAATGAACATGGAAGCTGTCAACGGAAATCTGGATATAGATGAAAATCATGCGGTTGAAATACCCCTCGTGATGTTCGTGCGGAAATTCTTCAAAACATGGGTGATTCTAGAATATCAGGGATAACGAAGCTTATAAACGGAAATATATAGAACAGATTCATGGCGAGAATACTTGAAGTGAATTCATTTCGATTACAATAAGCGGTTATTAAACTGGAAAGATTTTCGAACAATAAGCTTGGTTCTACAGAAGTTAGAAAGAGAATAAAACTGAACACAAGTTGGATTCAGAAATAACTCGGGCAAACGGAAGGAAATCAGCGTACCAAAAGCATTAAGAAAAATAGTGAGAATTGAAAGAAAAGAGTCGTTTATCCTGTCCGTTTCGTACCATTAATATCATTGACAGAGTCCACCACAGAAAAATAATGATATTTTAAAAGAAATTAGTATTGTATTTCGCGAAATTCAACTTATTAGGGATCGGGACTCGAATAAATCTGCGAGAATTGATGACAACAAAAATGAAACAGACAAAGGGCAAAAAATCCTACAACCAATGTAGAAAGAGTTTGAATATAAGATGGGCTGATCCATTTTACAAAGCTGTGTAGCCTATGCAGAACAGCTTTGTGGAACTCAACAAAAAGAAAATTAACATTAAACAAGGCATGAGCAGTATAGACTAAATTCTGTAAAGAGTATGAAGAGTATATGAAAAATTAGGAAACATCAGACAGTATTTGTG
>NC_051400.1:41789182-41789425 GCF_015228065.2 Penaeus monodon
AACTAAACAAAGTTGCTTACTTGACAATCTTCATTATGTTTTATAAATACGAATCAAATCTCAACTCCACACCTTGAATTTGATTTAATAATATCTAAGATTGAATGAAACGTCGAGTTACATTTACCTGTATAATTCCCTGAGTCAGTGGGCAATTTCGTCCTATAATATATTCATAGAAGCACAAGGTCACTAATTACTGCCAGGATAATGACAACAGCCACCACATACGGTAGGAACACA
>NC_051400.1:41789963-41790570 GCF_015228065.2 Penaeus monodon
TTCATATGTACGTCCTTTTTAATAAACCCATCTTACATGTGTTCCATGGTGATAGCATTTTCCAGATGATGTATTCCACGTAAGCTTGTGAAATAAAGTAGCTTCCCCCAAGACAATCCTGGCTCTTCCTCTTACTGCAGAAAGAACTCCCGAGCTATTTCGCTGGCATTAGATGAAATACCAACTCGAGAGCAAATATTATAAGAGTATTTTCTGTGATAGGAATGGTGCGACATATAGTAGTATATCACCTTATTAAACATGGATCCATTTACCTTCTGTTTAACTTCTCACTAACATTCTGTTTTCATGGTGAACTTATTTTTATTTTTTTGAACATATTTCACGGTGAGCTTACGACTCAGAACAGACACTGCCACTTCTACGGCTGCGTATGAGCGACATTTCCATTATCTGCGTATTCACATGTTTTCAGAGGAAGAAAATACACAATATTCAGGTAGTCAGGTTCGGTACAACAATATCTTACGAATATTCACGAGTACTCAGGAAAAGGCGAAAGTAACATCTGTCATCAGAAGTGTTCATATTCTATGATCAACACTCAAAACACGCTTTTAACCCTTCTCCCCCGTCACTTCATTAT
>NC_051400.1:41790620-41790864 GCF_015228065.2 Penaeus monodon
GTCTAAGAGGTGTACATTTAACATTTGCTGTCTTGCATTTAGAATCATATAATCTTAAACTTGATTGAATTAGAGTTTTCGATATCACGCACAGAAATTTCCGATAAAGACGTTTATGATAAATTTTAAACTATATATATATTTTCTGACTCATTAACAGAATGTAAGAGCTATCATTACTCTCAGCACTTTTCAAAACAAAAAAGGAAATATAAGCAGAACAGTGATAAATAAATAAATAACG
>NC_051400.1:41791311-41791647 GCF_015228065.2 Penaeus monodon
ACAGAGAGAGAGGCAATGCCTTGTACAGAAACAGCTTGGACCAAATTTTTTTTGGAAATCCAATCATTTTAATTGTAAAAATTTTCGATGAACTTCATTTTGTAATAGTAACAGCCTTCATTATGCAGCTCTACTTTTATTATATTCTAGGAATCGACAGAGACCTAATATCGGGATGATTGCATTTTTCTATAGCTGTCATAAAGGGGGGCTTTAATGATCAGAACATGATATCGATAAGGAAATTTCTACTGGCGTCTTTTTGGGAAAGCCAACCAAAATTTATACTAATACGTATGTGTGCGTGCACAATTTTTTCTTATTTACCAGCATGCC
>NC_051400.1:41792585-41793032 GCF_015228065.2 Penaeus monodon
GGCCACATAAGGGCCACACCAGCAATCTCTGCGGCAGGAGGGGAGAGAGGGAAGGAAGGAGTGTAGCGAACGCATCTTCTGGTCACTGCTACTGACTGCCACCTCCGAGATTTCCCGTGCGCCTCGGACGCATCACGTAAGATGCACGTAGAACGACCTTGTGACTTTGTTTTCGGATAGCGCCAAACTACCGCAATGCCAGTCCGACACGCCCAAACGTCCGAGAAACGACCGAACGAGTAAACATGTCAACTAGATTCCTGTATGCGACATTTTGCTGATGTAAGGTTACTTCTCCAGCCCAGGTGAACGTAACTGACGGTGAGAAACTTGATTTAGAACTTGATGTGAAAAGGACTAGTAAAACCGTTCCATTTTTTCTTCTCTTAGTGTATGCATGCAGTTTATGTTTAATTTTTATCATCATCATCAAGGGGCTAATACTGA
>NC_051400.1:41795059-41796450 GCF_015228065.2 Penaeus monodon
TTAATTTTGTGGTTAGTATATTTGATGAATACGTTAGTGAATGCAGTTGATTTGTTTTACCTTCCAACCTTTCCTGTTAAATGCATTTAGAAAAGAGAAAAATAGAAATATTACGTGACAGTGAGACAAAAAACACAAACAAATAAAGAATTTAAAGGAAACTGACAACTATGAACATGTTGCTGATAAACACCGAAGATCATCCTCCAACGACAGTATAGAGATTTAATAAACAGAATAATAATTAATAAGTTAGTACTCTACTCCGTTGTTTCAGTGAGCAAATTATTTGAGTCTCCTCCAAGAAAATGTGGTCAACACTAGCCTTGATTTCCTACATCTGATCATACATAAAATGGTGGCAGCAGTGGGATGTACATGTTACGACCTTATTTCTTATTCTGGGCTCATGTTCAGCCTTCACAACAATTACTCGCAATATAGGCTGATAATTATAAATGAGGTAGATGCTTACTCGCTCTATTTTCATGCTCTCTGCATTGCACGTTTTGATATACGAAGTTACAATCCTGTGTACACATACACTGTATGATTTATTGATCAGTGCTCTAGTGTTCTCTTTGTCATCTGTGTCTTCTTCGTACAAGTTTGGGTATATAATGTAAAGTTAGTCATATTTTTACAAAAGTGATATCTTTTCTAGCATGTCTTGTTGTACATATGAACCTCATGTATGTTAGTGCATTATCATTTTTATTTCTGTGGAATTATGTTCATTAAAGAGACGTCTGTGTTTTCTTTGTGCAGTGTACACTTGTCAAGTGCACACTGCACAATATAGAGTAATAAAATTATTATCTTGCCTCTTCACAGAAAGCTGCAAGAGCGTGTTAATTGCACTTCCAAGTTTTATAAACTAAAGAAATTAATAGAAAGCTATGTAACAAGTCTAAGGTAACAGTACCATGAATGAATCATGTATGGAAGAAGAAAGAAGTGAAAGCAGTAAGTGCAGTGAGCGCTCATGATACTTTCGAAGGCACACAAGCAAATGTAGTGTCAGAGTATCCCACCAGACAATTATACCAGTTCATAGTGACAAATTTGCATACAACTAGATCTGGTATGAATGATTTACACTAAAGTGAGTATGTCATGCAAGTGTTAACAGATTATTCAGTGCTATTATTAAACTCTTTAGCAATCAAACTAATATAAATGACTGCGAGTTCTGCAACAACCTTTGATGGTAAAGATAACATAAATGCCCAACATTTAAGTAATGTGACTGATGCACAGGCAAGTAATGTGTAAGTGTTTACGAGTGGATAGCTTGTGAGGAGTTACCACTCCGCGAAATAGTGAGAGAGCTAAAAACGAACGTTGCAGATACTCATTGTACCACATGTGAAACCTTGCCTATTGCCGCG
>NC_051400.1:41796551-41796894 GCF_015228065.2 Penaeus monodon
TACATATTTGGTGGAATCTCTTGCAGTCTTCCTATCCCGTTAGTCCTACCATCTAACCGTGACCTTGACAATAGACCAGGTCCGTTATAGAGATTTTACTTTTTTCCTCACTCCCGCTCTACTTCATTTCATACCAGGTATTATATCATATATTAGATATCTTGGTTAGTCAATTATAAGATTTAATTTATCTGTTGATGTTGTTCACTTCAAATTATTGCTAAAAGAGTAAGATCTACCTGTCATGTTAATATAAATATGACATAACGTATCCAATATTACTTTCGTGTTTGATTTATATACAAATAGTACTAACAATAGCGACAGCAGACTAATGTGTCTG
>NC_051400.1:41797074-41797352 GCF_015228065.2 Penaeus monodon
ATGATTTGGTTGTGGCTGCAGCTGTTGATACTACTATTGAAATTTATTGTGGCTAATAATGCCACCATTAATACTACCCCAACCATTGTAGCAAATAGTGCAACCATTAATACTACTCCAACCATTGTTACGAAAATTGTCACCATTAATACTACACCAACTATTGTGGCTAATAATGCAACCATTAATGCTGCTCCAACATTGTTACAAAAATTGTCACCATTAATACTACCCCAACCATTGTAGCAAATAATGCCAACATTAATACTTCTCCAACG
>NC_051400.1:41797398-41797650 GCF_015228065.2 Penaeus monodon
ATTTCAAGGCACTCAGTCACAAAGCTCAACTTCCTTTTAAAAGCACCTACTGTGGCCCTTTTGTATACGCTCAAGTTCCGCGAGTTTGATTACGAGTGTCGTTATAAGGAAAGTCATATATGAAGCCATAAAGCCTACCAGGCCCAGAGACGTTTTTAACAAGTAAAGTTAATTAGCTTCACTTTGAAGATACTATTATAATCACCCAGCCCCAAGCCCTTCTATTTTTACTTAATTACCGGCACAATGATA
>NC_051400.1:41797708-41798043 GCF_015228065.2 Penaeus monodon
AGTGTCTGTTATTCCCCTTTCTTTGCGAAACACAATGAACATCAAACGTTTCCTTGTTAAACGTTATGCAAAGAAAGTCGGTCCTGGGAAGAACGTTGTTAGTCGACTGTAAGCAAAATTTTAATACAGATAAAAGAAGTAGAGATATTCATTCAAAGGAAATGAAAAAGACAGATAAAGAGATATACAAGGATAAAGAATTAAAGAGATATGTAGGGATAAAAAAATAAAGAGATATACTAGGATAGAGAATTAAAGAGATATGCAAGGGTAAAGAATTATTGGATAAGGGAGGCATTAAGTTCAGAACCTGAAGAGTAAATAAACAGTAAGTT
>NC_051400.1:41798092-41798202 GCF_015228065.2 Penaeus monodon
AGGGAATGAAGATCTAATGCTAAGAAGAGTAATTAGTTGATCTTTTAAGAAGAAAGGCATTCATGCATAATTATTATACTCTTTCTGTTGGTCTGTCTCTCTCCCTCTGT
>NC_051400.1:41798634-41799041 GCF_015228065.2 Penaeus monodon
TTTCAGAGGATCTTTAATGACATATTCAAATGAAACTGACAACGTCTCTTCCCTACATCACCGCCAACCACTCACGAAAGGAAGAAAAATAATCCCACAAAATGAACGACCCTGGAGATTTTCCGCACTGTGAACATTGGCCACAGAACACAAAGGGTCTCCCTCATTATGGGAAAGCGCATTTTTGACGTGGCTTGAATCCATTCGAGATCTCCCACGTAATGAAGGCTTGTCACCGGATTGACGTTGCACGCGGTTTGTTAGCGTGTTTTTGTTTAATAAGGCGATAAAGAAGCTTGTGAAGTCAAGCGGATGGTGGCGACGTTACCGTGTCGGAGAGGAAGCTCCTAGTATGTAATTGTGGCGCGTGTTTATGTTTCTGGAGTTTATTTCTCTGCTGGTAGTTT
>NC_051400.1:41799151-41799782 GCF_015228065.2 Penaeus monodon
GGAGGCTCTGTAATGATTTTCTTTAACTCTTGTTCATCTGCATGTGTGAACACTCTTCATGATTGCAGTCAGTGGGAACTCACTGGTGAAGTTTATCATTAATGAGACCCTTTGAGTTTATCTTTCCCTTAACAATTTGTTCCAAACTCTATTTATTACACTATCTAGATTAATACTGCTGTACCTAAGTTGTCCATTTTTGAAGGTCGTTTATATTTTTTTACATTTGGTGGTAAAAAGATTCCAAATTCCAGGTGAACAAATCTTCGTCTTTGAGATTTCACCACGAAGCCCGTGAACATTTTTAGATATAAAGCAGTGTTTACCATTAATAACTGTAGTCGTATGCCTTTTATATGGATTTTTTTCTCCTTTCTCACTTTAAAACCCAGATATATACTTTGCAATAGGCATTTCGAGATTTGTGACATGGTATATGCATGGAAGCTGTCGTGATTCATAGATGATTCAGCTTATTCTTTGGAACATTTGGATGGTATGTGAAAAAAAATGGGGATTTCGATTTCTTTTTGAACTTACAATAACTTTGCCCGTTTTTTAAATCAAAAGAGAGTAGATAAGAGTCACTAAGAATAGCTATAAATCTCTCTCTCTACCTCTCTCGATCTAT
>NC_051400.1:41800138-41800516 GCF_015228065.2 Penaeus monodon
TGTATATTTGTAAATAAATGATAATTACATGCGTATACATACACACATATTCATTCCAGCATTTATGTGAGTGAGCACATAAAAAATGAGCATGGCTACGGACATGCACGCGAACAGGCACATATTATCACCTTTTTTTTACACGAACGTCGAATAAGGAGGACATTAATCTCTCTCGCGGGTCCCATAATGGCTCAGTCAAGTCGAATATTATAAAAATTTCCGGGACTTTTGGAGTGTCGTAAAAAAGGACTTACTGTCATGTCGGGCAATAAAAGGTAACTTCATCTCCTCGAAAGAATTATGAGACCTCAGCTCACTCACTTCTTTCAGAGGTATCACTGCCGTTTCGTTCCCTTATCGTTTTCATTAATTTGC
>NC_051400.1:41800891-41801215 GCF_015228065.2 Penaeus monodon
TACATTTTCATCATCATTTTCTCTACTGAAAAGAGGTAGAGTAGGCAGATTTGGGTCGAACAAGCCCAGTAGTAAGGAATTCCTTATTTGGGGTAGACTTAGGCCTATGTATGTCATACCGTGAGCATATTTATTGGTAGAAGACGAAATATGATGAATAAATCTATGATAGACTATAGATTTTTATATTTATTGGTAGACGAGGAATTATGGGTAAACTGTGGTAAACTGTAGATTAAAAAGAATTTGTCTGTAATTCGGTGTAGAAGAACAAATGTAGCCGGAGTTTTTGTTGATGCAAATACTGAAGTAATTAGAGAAGGA
>NC_051400.1:41801237-41801428 GCF_015228065.2 Penaeus monodon
CGGGGAGGGGGGGGGGTACATTATTAGATTCTGGCTGAAAACTACTTTACGAGTAAATTTTAGCGTCGGCACTCCACTTTGAGGGTACCATTTTGTGTCGTCCCGTGGTAAAAGACTAAGCCAAGATAATTATAGATTCAACTCTCTTCCAATCTCTGTTTCTATTCCTTTCTGACTGTCTACTTTTGCAA
>NC_051400.1:41801950-41802052 GCF_015228065.2 Penaeus monodon
ATTCAAAGTGTGGATCAAAAGCTATCAAATACAAATCAAGAAGAAAAGCGAGAATATGAAGAAAAACGAAAGACAAAGGAATGAGATGAGCGAAGCCGAGAG
>NC_051400.1:41802086-41802206 GCF_015228065.2 Penaeus monodon
TTTACGACAAGCAGATTAGGCAAGACATTTTTTGACGTTTTTTCCTTCGGTACTTAGCTATTCTGTCTCCTCCCGGGAAACCTTTTGGGAAATAACGTTTTATGCACTTACGCAGGCGAG
>NC_051400.1:41802269-41802364 GCF_015228065.2 Penaeus monodon
TATGTATACAGGAGTCTCGATAAAGGAGCAACTTTATTCGCCATCAACAATCGGCATCATTTCTCCTTGATGCTTTGAATGAAGGAATCGCTATA
>NC_051400.1:41802455-41802572 GCF_015228065.2 Penaeus monodon
AGAATATGCCTTCAGATGCAAATAGACACCCTTTTCGCACGTCCCCAGAGTAGGGAGCTTATTTAAGGATACCTTTGTTGGTGGCTCTGTACGTGATTTTAGGTGTTACTCATTTTG
>NC_051400.1:41803145-41803386 GCF_015228065.2 Penaeus monodon
CCCCTTCCCGAACCGCTGTAACCCGTAGCGTTGGTATTCCCTTTGAGCTGTATAGATACGCTCTTAAAATATTTAGGAACTTCTAAGAAAGAAAGACAGAGCCGGTGTCATATGGTCTCTAGCCGTCATCTAAAAAAAAGTCCATTTTTTGTTATCTCTTGTATTTCGTTTAGAAAGATCCATGACACCAAGGTTATAAAACTGAAAATGTATTAAAACTACAATGAGCTCTATTACAATG
>NC_051400.1:41806447-41806559 GCF_015228065.2 Penaeus monodon
AGCGTACTTTCCGATATCCTTACGATATTGTAAACCACTCATAATAAAAAAGTAAGCACACTGTAAGGCCCGTGTTTACATTGTAAGTACTTCTCCTCTTCATGATGAACGC
>NC_051400.1:41807230-41807294 GCF_015228065.2 Penaeus monodon
CGGAAAATTACTCACGAAATGATAATTTCCCCACAATTAAAGCAATTAGTATCTGATTCTACCT
>NC_051400.1:41808158-41808372 GCF_015228065.2 Penaeus monodon
TTGTTTCATGCAGATGAGCTCCACAAATGATCAACACAAAGGCATCAAGTAGTAGGCATGTTAGTGACTGTTCCTGGACTTTTTATAATTACTATTAAGAATGACATTATGGCTATTAAAATGTTATTATAAAACTAACAAGTATATAAAAAAATAGAATAATAAAGATGAAGTTTCGAATATCAATGTTAGACAGAATAGACAAATGACTCCT
>NC_051400.1:41808529-41808913 GCF_015228065.2 Penaeus monodon
AATGACTCCTTCATTACTCAGCACTAGTGTAAACAGAATTGACCAACTAAATTTACACTGAACATGGCATATATGACATGTAATCCGCGGCATTACAGTAAAGTACGTTAACAAGGTTACCATCGGACTCGCAACCCAGGTCGTACACCTTGCCTCGTATCGCAAAAGTAGGATATTAATACCACCACTCTTAAATCTGGTTTCCTGAGCCGAGATCTTGTCATTCATGCTAAGTACTTCATGAGAGAGGGTTCAAGAGAACGGAGTGAGTGGGGGAACTATACAGAACAAGTTTAGAATACTGTGTCTTGGGAGGATGAATAGTGTTGAACCCCAAAGGAGAGGGGAAAGATGGCTTTTCATTCGCTTGAAGATGCATATCCA
>NC_051400.1:41810032-41811352 GCF_015228065.2 Penaeus monodon
CATAGAACTACTATCATTATCCCTTCAGATATCACATACCAGATTTCGTAAAAGAAATGCCCCTGTAATAAAATCGGAAAAAAAGTCCTGTCCTCTCTCTTTTCTATGCCTATTCTACCTCACTTCCTTTTCCCTGCCCACTCGCTCTCCTTTAGAGCATATACCACATCTACTGCCCCGAAATTCTAGAATACACCAAGCTACTGCAGTATTTAAGAAAACGTGATTTTTATAGCATAGACTGCACATGTTGGACCGCGAATCTAGTCAATTTATGTCTAGACCATGGCCAGCCTCAGAGTAAGGTTATATCACAGTCGGCCAATAACCAATCACGAGGATTAGAAATTATATATTATCTATATCAAAATGACGGTGAGGGTGGATGTTGTTATGGCCACATTCATAACAGACAACAAAGAACGATGATATAAAAACACGATAAATTTTTTATGATAAAAATCATGCTGATCCTAAACAGATATCACCGAAATACCGAAACTACGCAGTACACAGAAGCACACAAACCAAAAGCGACGTCAAAGCAGCTTCTCTAACCTGGCAGCCCAAGAACAACAAGTCTTTCCACCTGTCAGCGAACTTTGGCCTTTGAAGTACCGCTATAAACGCCATGCTTGGAGTCTTGCTTTGTGGGTTTCGTAGGGGCTGTGCTTTCACGCTGGTAGCATGTATTTGCTCTTGTCTGAAACGTGATCAGGATTCCTGCTTTCCGTACTGAGGGTTTGCGGTGAACTCTCCTTGTCTGAGAGCCATTGGGAGGCAATACCTGTTTTTGCAGGGGAAATGATTGGCTTTGGTAACGTTCGTTCTTTATCGTTATATTAAAAAATATATTTGCTCGTAAATTGTCTGTGATTATCTTTTAATCCTGAAGAGTTTAATTTGAAATTATTATCTGCAGTATTCTGGTATTACAGTTTCATTTATTTAAAGATATTATGTTTTAAGCTGAGACACTTTCCATTTTTTAAAATGTTTCACATTATTTAGAACTGCCAATCAAAATCAATTAATTAAACTTAACAATACACTCTAGAATTTAGCAGACGAAGAACCAACATCCAAATAACGCTTGATTTCCACTTTACACTCATCGTAGTATTTGCTTCCGGCGATCAAAGGATCACAAGTAAAGCGTTGTCGCTCTGGAGGGCTCTCGACTTGGATGAATTCCAGCCCAGATGTTGTACACTAAACCAATTCTGGCCAGTGCTCACCTTGCTGCCTATGCTGACATATTTTCAGTGTTTCGTTTCCTCTTCGTATGAGGTTTCGTTAACTGTTTGTAGTCTTGTGCAC
>NC_051400.1:41813396-41813672 GCF_015228065.2 Penaeus monodon
GAAAACGTCCTTTCATCTCTTTTTATCAATCACGTTTCGTCCCGCAAAAAACAAAAACCTTTACGATCCCAAGCGAGAAGACACAACGCTTTTCCTTATACAGTTGCTCTCTGCTATGTACTGCGCATCTTTAAAACCTTTTCGTGCAGGTTTCATTCGCCTTGTTTGAGTTACGTTGCTAGGTTGCTGCGTGTTGACTGGTGAGGATGATGATTTATTATTGATCGTGGTCATACTATTAATGGTGAGGTTTGATGATTATGAATGTTGTAGTTG
>NC_051400.1:41813885-41814585 GCF_015228065.2 Penaeus monodon
CAATGATAATGTTAATGAGGAGGATGGAATGTTTGATGATTATGGATGTTGATGGTAATGATATTTACATTATAAAACGATTTTTCTTACTAAAACCTGCTTACGCTGTTGAAAATTCGGAAACAAAATAAATTTCATTAATATAACTACAAACCCCATGGATACCACATGAAGAAATCCCAAGACCTCGTTAACCAGCGTTAACGTTAATCAGCGTTATTACGAAATGAGCCATAAAACCCGAAGTTCATGTAACAAAAATAGCAATTAACATGTAACATAACTCCTAACTCATTATTCACTTGAACACGAGGATCAAAGCCTTGACATACATCCACGAAGCTCTAATTTCTACCGTGGGATAAAAAAAAAAAGTACATACCAATTATCATTCATTCGAGCCTATTATATGATATTCAATTGCGCATTTTAAGCTAAAATATATAATGGACTAGAGATCTTAGGGGAAGGATATCATAACTCGACCTCGTATTATACTTTTGGTCCTAAAGCTCATCGGTGCTCGTGTTGCGTAAGAGAGTTAATTTGTGTTATGCTCGGGATAATGTGATTTGCAAGTGAATAATGCGTACAATTTTAATGGTATTCATTATTCATTTTTCTTCTGTGGCCATGAAATGATGTTATAATTACTGATGATAGTGCAAGGCTGGATTTTGCATCCTTTTGCGGTTTCACA
>NC_051400.1:41814758-41815015 GCF_015228065.2 Penaeus monodon
AGTAGGAATGTATAGGGTCCAATCATGTTACTGAATACAGAATATTCGCGAATATACCTCGAAAATAAGGTCTGCAATATATGATGCTTGACAAGCTGCCATTGAAGAAATTATATGCGGCCGATTTAGCACAAAGACAGCAATGCTTCGTTGAAAATTCCAGACTGTGATTATACTCGAAAAAAAAATCTAGGGATCGAGAAATATAAAGAATTAGACATTGCTCTTGCTGATACCTGACATGTGAAGGTTCCGGT
>NC_051400.1:41815047-41816077 GCF_015228065.2 Penaeus monodon
TGGAAACGGGGCATACGACAAGACTAGATTATAACAAAGAAAAAATAGGAGAAAGGCAAATGAGGGATTAGGGTCAACAAGGGCGCGGCGGGTAAAAGTTCGGATTCCCAAAGACAATAAATGATCTCTATCCTGTCTTTACAAACCCATCTTTACAAATAAAAGATCTCTATCCTATCTTCACAAATGAAATCTCTAACCATCTCTACAAATAAAATATCTCTATCCTATCTTTGCAAATAAAAGATGTCTATCCTATCTTTGCAAATAAATGATGTCTCTCCTATCTTTACAAATAAAAAAAAATCTCTAACGTATCTTTACAAATAAAACACCTGTAACCTATCCTTACAATTAAAAGATCCCTATAGTATCTTTACATATAAAAGATCTCTAACCTATATTTACAAATAAATTTCTAACCTATCTCTACAAATAAAAGATATCCATCGTATATTTACAAATAAAAAATCTCTATCCTCTCATTACAAAAAAAAAAATAATTAAACTATCTTTACAATGAAAAGATCTTTATCTCATCTTTACAAATAAAGGATCTCTATCCCATCTTTACAAATAAAAGATTTTAACCCTATCTTTACAAAGATAAGTTTCTCTTCCTATCTTAACAAATAAATATCCGTATCCTATCTTACAAACAAAAGATCTTTTAAACTATCTTTACAAATAAAATCTCCTCTCCTATCTTTACATATGAAAACTCTTCCCCTATCTTTGCAAATGAAAGCTCTCTCTCCCATCTTTAAACATAAAAGCTTCTCTCTCTATCTTTACAACTAAAAGATCTCTCCCCCATCTTTACACAAAGAAAAGGGAAAACGAACATGAGTTTAAGGACAGAAAGTGGGGATGGCAGGAATTACGGAGGAAAGGGAATTATAACAGCCCAGAGGAGAATACTTATCAGGTCAACAAGACCAGAAATCGGGAAATTAAAACATCACGATATCAAAAGTAAATATTTCGCATCGGGGAATTTTTTCATGAATGAAATTTAAATTATAACATA
>NC_051400.1:41816891-41817257 GCF_015228065.2 Penaeus monodon
CGTAAAGATGAAAATAAAATCTATTTCTTGTAGACATTCGACGAGCAATTAAACCTGTTCTAGAGCACTTTATTTTCATTTCCAATCTTGAAAACTGTGAGATTGGAAGCGAGGGGTTAAAGCGACAAAAAAAACACATACAATTTTCAAGACACAGTCAGAAAGGGGACAGGATTATAATGGACAGATACAACGAATTTGATCAATTTCAGATCTTAACCCCACTGGTTTCGGCTGGATGAAAGGCGTAATTACTGCAATTTTAGATAATTAATTGTGTTGATCATAACGCTCTGCAAACGCGTATTTTACCATTTTCTGTTATTTTGGGAATATTTTTCGTTTTTCAGTATAATTAGTATTACT
>NC_051400.1:41817324-41818066 GCF_015228065.2 Penaeus monodon
CCTCCCGCATATTCCAGGTAACCCCGTGGGGTCAAAAGGGTCTTCAGAATGTTGTTTATGAGAAGGAAAAACACGATTAATTTTTTCTGTTTAATCTTTTTAAATTGCACTTTTATTACACACTTTACTGGTAATAAATTTCTGGAATTAAAAATGGTGGACATGCAACAAGAGATTATATTTCCAAATATATTCTAATACAAAGTTGATATTTCAAGTAATAAATTTACTTCGTGTTGGCCATGTCCAGCAGGGGAATATCCTCCAGTGGTCTTAGTAAGGACGCTGCCTTTGTTAATGCAAGATTTTTTCTTTTTTCTATCAAGCGTGCTAATTGCAGACCTGCGCTCGCAATCTTGATCTCTAACGTATTTACCTAATTTTTCCCGTCTTCAACCACGGGAGCGGGTTATGTGGTTTCGTGCGTAGTTCACAAGCAATGTTGTCATGTGGTCTTCCTTTAATATTTCTTCCTCTGGAGCGTTGGTCTTTCCCTCTGCCTCTTCCTCTCCTTTCTCTGGCCTCTTCGTCTCTTTCTCCTCTCCTTTCTCCTTCGTTTCCTCCTTTCTTCCGTTCACCAAAAGTGATTTTTGTTCATGCACCATGCGTTTCATCGACTCAATCATTTAGATAATGTATCAAAACCTAAAAGTTGTCGACTTTACGATATTGCATAATAGAATAAAATCATGTGCAAACAGAAACCAAAACGAATAAAATTAATTGTTAAAAACTTGCAAAT
>NC_051400.1:41818105-41818485 GCF_015228065.2 Penaeus monodon
GCCACAGCAAGCTCAATGGATGTTTTCACATTACTCACTCATAAAGACGATCCATAAAAATTAAGCCCGGCCAACATGCTATGCGGCGGAATTTTATGAAAATGCTAAATAAAAAGAGTCACATCACTTACCTTTTCTAGTAAACGGTGCCTCTTACTTCATTTTCAGCAAATTAGGCGAGGGAGAAGCGAGGGTAAAACTATCAGCTCGGTCAGTGTCACATGCTTAGTTTTTATAGGCCTAGAACTAACCTCTTAAACTGTTGGACACGAGTTTTTCTCTTAAATGATTCTGCAATATATCACCTCGCAACAAGACCACTAACGATTTATAAACACGAATTTAAAAATCTTCGCGTTTTTCTATCCCTTGTTAATGTT
>NC_051400.1:41818684-41819187 GCF_015228065.2 Penaeus monodon
AAGATTTATATATATATAAATAAATGTGGCAGTCCTCTACTTGATATGTGATACAGGATGAAACATATACACGCGCTAGACTCTCAGTAAGCTGCAGGTGTTTGCCAATGTTATAAAAACATTTATTTTGATAAAAAGAATATGATATGTAGCGAATACTGATAAGACGGAATACTATGAAAGTCTAAGAAAATTACACGATATCCAACTTGACTCAGGAGATGACAGGATAATATATTTGCTATTCAGGACTTGCTATGTTGATTTTCTTTACGCTAGTTGGTGACTTGTCCGAAAAGGAAAATATTCTCTTCAACACACTCTCTTTTTTTCAATTTTTTCTTCAGAATATGAACAGCCGTCTGTGGTTTGTAAATAGTTATTATGCTATAATATCTGCTGTTGCCCGTCTATCACTATAGACGTAAATAAACAGACTGTCTCCAATAAGCAATAATGCAGTACGAAAGCGAGACAATTCAACGCTGACTCTGGCTTTTCCC
>NC_051400.1:41819738-41820005 GCF_015228065.2 Penaeus monodon
ATGCATAACCACACCCAAGTAGGAATGTATAGGGTCCAATCATGTTACTGATACAGAATATTCGCGAATATACCTCGAAATAGGTCTGAAATATATGAGCTTGACAAGCTGCCATTGAAGAAATTATATGCGGCCGATTTAGCCAAAGACAGCAATGCTTCGTGAAAATTCCAGACTGTGATTATACTCGAAAAAAAATCTGGGATCGAGAAATATAAAGAATTAGACATTGCTCTTGCTGATACCTGACATGTGAAGGTTCCGGTA
>NC_051400.1:41820033-41820733 GCF_015228065.2 Penaeus monodon
AATGGAACGGGCATACGACAAGACTAGATTATAACAAAGAAAAAATAGGAGAAAGGCAAATGAGGGATTAGGGTCAACAAGGGCGCGGCGGGTAAAAGCTCGGATTCCCAATGACAATAAATGATCTCTATCCTGTCTTTACAAACCTATCTTTACAAATAAAAGATCTCTATCCTATCTTCACAAATGAAATCTCTAACCATCTCTACAAATAAAATATCTCTATCCTATCTTTGCAAATAAAAGATGTCTATCCTATCTTTGCAAATCAAAGATCATTAACCTATCTTTACAATGAAAAGATCTCTATCCTATCTTTACAAATAAAAGATTTCTGACCCATCTTTACAAATAAAAGATCTCTTTCCTATCTTAACAAATTAAAACTCTCTCTCCTATCTTTGCAAATGAAAGCTCTCTCTCCCATCTTTAAACATGAAAGCTCTCTCTCTCCTATCTTTACAACTAAAAGATCTCTCTCCCATCTTTACACAAAGAAAAGGGAAAACGAACATGAGATAAGGACAGAAAGTGGGGATGGCAGTGAATTACAGGAGGAAAGGGAATTATAACAGCCCAGAGAATTCACTCTGATCCACGTCAACAAGACAGAAATCACGCAGGAAATATAGAGCATGACGGAATATCAGGAAGTCATATTGCAGCATCGGGGATATTGTCATGAATGAGAAATTTCAGA
>NC_051400.1:41821574-41822744 GCF_015228065.2 Penaeus monodon
AGATGAAAATGAAATCTATTTCTTGTAGACATTCGACGAGCGAATTAAACCTGTTCTAGAGCACATTATTTTCATTTCCAATCTTGAAAACTGTGAGATTGGAAGCGAGAGTTAAAAGCGACAAAATAACACATACAATTATTCAAGACACAGTCAGAAAGGCGACAGGATTATAATGGACAGATACAACGAATTTGATCAATTTCAGATCTTAACCCCACTGGTTGCGGCTGGAATGAATGGCGTAATTACTGCAATTTTAGATAATTAATTGTGTTGACTCATACATCGCTCTGCAAACGCGTATTTTACCATTTTCTGTTATTTTGGGAATATTTTTCGTTTTTCAGTATAATTAGTATTACTAACATGAACATAATTCTAGTAATAAAAATAACAAGTATAAACATTAACAGCATCAAAATAAAAACACCTCCCGCATATTCCAGGTAATCCTGTGCGGTCAAAAGGGTCTTCAGAATGTTGTTTATGAGAAGGGAAAAACACGATTAATTTTTTCTGTTTAATCTGTTAAATTGCACTTTTATTACACACTTTACTGGTAATAAATTTCTGGAATTGAAATGGTGGACATGCAACAAGAGATTATATTTCCAAATATATTCTAATACAAAGTTGATATTTCAAGTAATAAATTTACTTCGTGTTGGCCATGTCCAGCAGGGGAATATCCTCCAGTGGTCTTAGTAAGGACACTGCCTTTGTTAATGCAAGATTTTTTCTTTTTTCTATCAAGCGTGCTAATTGCAGACCTGCGCTCGCAATCTTGATCTCTAACGTATTTACCTAATTTTTCCCGTCTTCAACCACGGGAGCGGGTTATGTGGTTTCGTGCGTAGTTCACAAGCAATGTTGTCATGTGGTCTTCCTTAATACTCTTCCTCTGGAGCGTTGGTCTTTCCCTCTGCCTCTTCCTCTCCTTTCTCTGGCCTCTTCGTCTCTTTCTCCTCTCCTTTCTCCTTCGTTTCCTCCTTTCTTCCGTTCACCAAAAGTGATTTTTGTTCATGCACCATGCGTTTCATCGACTCAATCATTTAGATAATGTATCAAAACCTAAAAGTTGTCGACTTTACGATATTGCATAATAGAATAAAATCATGTGCAAACAGAAACCAAAACGAATAAAATTAATTGTTAAAACTTGCAAAT
>NC_051400.1:41822783-41823163 GCF_015228065.2 Penaeus monodon
GCCACAACAAGCTCAATGGATGTTTTCACATTACTCACTCATAAAGACGATCCATAAAAATTAAGCCCGGCCAACATGCTATGCGGCGGAATTTTATGAAAATGCTAAATAAAAAGAGTCACATCACTTACCTTTTCTAGTAAACGGTGCCTCTTACTTCATTTTCAGCAAATTAGGCGAGGGAGAAGCGAGGGTAAAACTATCAGCTCGGTCAGTGTCACATGCTTAGTTTTTATAGGCCTAGAACTAACCTCTTAAACTGTTGGACACGAGTTTTTCTCTTAAATGATTCTGCAATATATCACCTCGCAACAAGACCACTAACGATTTATAAACACGAATTTAAAAATCTTCGCGTTTTTCTATCCCTTGTTAATGTT
>NC_051400.1:41823355-41823845 GCF_015228065.2 Penaeus monodon
TTTATATATATATAAATAAATGTGGCAGTCCTCTACTTGATATGTGATACAGGATGAAACATATACACGCGCTAGACTCTCAGTAAGCTGCAGGTGTTTGCCAATGTAAAAAAAAAATATATATTTTGATAAAAAGAATATGATATGTAGCGAATACTGATAAGACGGAATACTATGAAAGTCTAAGAAAATTACACGATATCCAACTTGACTCAGGAGATGACAGGATAATATATTTGCTATTCAGGACTTGCTATGTTGATTTTCTTTACGCTAGTTGGTGACTTGTCCGAAAAGGAAAATATTCTCTTCAACACACTCTCTTTTTTTCAATTTTTTTCTTCAGAATTATGAACAGCCGTCTGTGGTTTGTAAATAGTTCATTATGCTATAATATCTGCTGTTGCCCGTCTATCACTATAGACGTAAATAAACAGACTGTCTCCAATAAGCAATAATGCAGTACGAAAGCGAGACAATTCAACGCTGA
>NC_051400.1:41828841-41829376 GCF_015228065.2 Penaeus monodon
AGCGGTGTTATCGGATAGGGATATACGTACCGAGAGGACTAAGTGTATAAAGAAGAATTTTTCCCTTTGGCTGTTTTTTTTCCTTGGTGTTACAAACGTTTTTCATAAAAAAAGGTCAGTGCTAAGTAACTCCTCAGATTTTTGCTTCAGAAAAGGACCCTCCACCAAAGTTTCAATATTCATAACAAGGGCAATGATGATTGTAACAGTATCAGCATTGATGAAAAATATGATTTCGATTATGATGAATACAACAGTAAAGAACTAGTACTAATAACATGCCTTAATATCGATGACACATGTTAACGTAATCATCGAACCGAACCCATATCAATTATGCAGTTATGAAGCTGCAAAAACTGCAGATTTATCTAATTTTCTGCGGTTTGAGAGGAAGTTGTACAGAGCGGAAATCTATGTGTTATTACTTTGCAACATTGTAGTTATAATGGGATATCCTGCCCAACGAAAGAGAGTGGAAACAGTCGAATATGATTGTAAGTTGTAATATCATTGGTTCTGGAAGAGAATAGGA
>NC_051400.1:41829620-41829736 GCF_015228065.2 Penaeus monodon
GTTGACAGAACTTAATAGTCCGAGGAGATATAACAACGTTTACTACCAATATACATTCATTTCTGTCGATTAGACTAAAATAACGATATTACAAGGACCACTCTATTTACTTGGCC
>NC_051400.1:41829868-41830274 GCF_015228065.2 Penaeus monodon
ATCGTTAAATTGAAATAGGAAATTAACACAGGCAAATAAGGGTCCCGTTTTCCCCTCTCTAATTCGCTGTCGGTTCGAATCGGGAACGAAAAAGTCTCGAAGCAATCGAATTACGGTCCGAACTTACTCTTTTGAGGGATCGGTGAGTGAGGGGGGAAGTTGAGAAAACTCGTTCTATCTCTAATTTCGAGTTGAGGGGAACAAAGTTTTGAAGCGAACTTTAGACAAAGAGCAAATCATGAAGGGATGAAAGAGTAAAAGATGGACAAGAAGAGAAAAATTCGATAAGATTTATTCAAGAGATTACCAAAAGATTTTTTTTTTGTATGCATACGTGACCTTCATTCTGTGTGGCTACCTCTTAAAGATACCACATCTGTGAGTATTTCCTTTTTCATTTGATTTT
>NC_051400.1:41830704-41831157 GCF_015228065.2 Penaeus monodon
AAATCTGTTGTCTTATAGATAGAAGATCGAGTCGAACTCCTGCAGGTTATTACGGGAGAAATGTTCAGACATGGGAGTTATGAGCAAGGAAGACTATACAGCATATAATTAGTTCTTTTTGATAATCTATGCCCTTATGTGACAGGAAAAGGCATTGCTAGATGTCTCCTAAATATGATATACACATTGAGAGACTAATACCTGAACCTGGTATTGCTGAGTTACAGGTTTGAATATATCTAGAATCTGAGAAACGTTTGCAAAGGCTATTACCGATCTACCTGACGATAGAGAGAAGAATTAGGTATGACGCAGGTACCTTCCAGGAAAGTGGAAGATATCTGTCTAACAAGCTACGGCAGAAGAGGAATAGGAATATTACTTATGCCAGTAAGTGGGTGTGGAAGTCTTCTCAGTAAGTGCAGTTTCTCATTTCACGATAGTTTTAACAAT
>NC_051400.1:41831199-41831426 GCF_015228065.2 Penaeus monodon
TTGTTTTAAAAGATTGACAAAATAGACGGATTACAATTTGTAACAAATTTTTATGATAACATACAATAATGAACCATTTTATATGCTAATGCTATTAATAGTCATCTCATCAATAAATCAATTGCAATAACATCTAGCGATTGAGGTGATATAACTTGTTGAAAACTGGATACCGAATTCAGAAACTGTATATCCTAAAAATCTCAATTCTAATATTATAGCAATTA
>NC_051400.1:41831635-41832137 GCF_015228065.2 Penaeus monodon
GCCCAGAAGTGAAACTGTGACTCAGTAAGAAAGAGAAGCAATGAATGAGGAAATAAAGCAATTGAGTAAGAGGGTGAAAGTGCGATTTAATAGGAAAGTGAAAATGTCACTTAGCAAGAGAGTGAAACAACGGCTAAATAAGCAAGAAATTTGTGAGTAAGAAAGTGAAACAGAGCTAAGTAATAAAGTAAAACAACGAACTAAAAAGTGAAGCAGGGTTTCACAAGGGAAGTGAAACAATGACTCAGTAAGAAAATTAAACAAGGACTCAGCAAACAAATGAAAATAAAACTCAAGTAAGTGAAACAGTGTCTCACTAAGACAGTGAAACAGTGAATCAATAAAAAAAGCGGATTAGCAACTGAATAAGAAAGTGAAAGAATAAAACAGGGCAATTATGTGAAACCATGTCGCACGTTGGAGATTCTGCCTTTCATTTCATTCTTTGTCGGCGTCTACGAAGGAAAACCACCAAAATTTAGTGAATTGATCACTGCCCTAT
>NC_051400.1:41832167-41833056 GCF_015228065.2 Penaeus monodon
CTCATCACTATTCTTTCACGTAGATATAAGTTCTCAGAAAAATAATTGCTGATATCTATTGAAAGTCTGCCAATCCATCTCATGGAAATATAAGATGTAGAATCATACACGCAAGTTAAAAATATGCCAATACACCACAGAACAAAACGACTAGAGAAACAATATTCGATAAATTGCAATATGCTGAAACATCACGCCGATTATTCAAAAGTTGCCAACGAGGGATCGCCAACCCCGTCCACGGTGCAAGTTATATCATGGGACGAGTCTTCGATATGCCGACAAACTGACAGGTATTAACGGCGATTGTCTATCATTTAATTCTATGGTATTTATGTTATTTACAATCATAGCGGTGTCAGAAACAAAGGGGCTAGGAGGGAGACGCAGTATATATTTGAATAAGTATCTCAGTGGAATTTGTTGATAAATGCTAACTCGTCCTGGCTAGACAGTCGCGATCATGGTTTGAGTGATCAGAAGAAAGACGCTGTTTGATACATGCGGAATTAAAATGGTGTTGAATAAATGAGGGATTTTTGTGAATATAGGTGAGTGGCTACAGCAGATGATATTAGTGATGAAGGGCAGTCGTAATGGGAAACAAGTAGGTGATATTTAAAGGCAGTGGAAGCGTTGGAGATAATCATTACAAAATAATTTATTTAAGTGGAGTCCTTGCAAGGTACTCCTATGATATTAGTAAAGCTGACAGAGTGACAAGTAGAATTATGTTTCGTTCCATGATACAATATGTTATCCTGATATCTGATTGAACTTTGAATTAGATAAAAGAATAGGAGCTAAATTAAAACCGAAAAAAAACATACAAAGGTAACAACAGTAAATAGTAGAAAATATAGAAACCGAGGAATGTGGAAAATTGGAA
>NC_051400.1:41833218-41833343 GCF_015228065.2 Penaeus monodon
AAAGAGAGTGAAACAGGCAGACAAACAGACAGAGAATGATCTAAGAGAATATTAGATATGTAACAGTTTAAGAGAGAATCGAACGAATGAAACAAAGAGAACTGAGAACGAACGAGGGAAAACGC
>NC_051400.1:41833415-41833745 GCF_015228065.2 Penaeus monodon
CCAGACGCATCTACACGGTGGGATTAAAACTCGGGTATTTTTTTCTTTCGCAATTCGTCTCCATCGGAAAAAAACAGCAGCATCTTATGCTTTTCTTCTTGATATTTATATTCCTTGGTCTCGAAATTTGGATCAATTTGGTGTCCCTTGCTTTTGTTAAACAGGTTACAGATTAAAGATAAGTTACGTTCATGAAGAAAGATTTCAAAAAATCGTTCCGATTCATATATCTTATTTCTCTTTTTATTTAATATATTTGTCCTACTGCCCACTCGCTTGTGTTTGAAAAAATATGCCTGGCTTCGTATTATACATATATGCCATATATGC
>NC_051400.1:41834174-41834537 GCF_015228065.2 Penaeus monodon
GTAATGTTCAAATGAATAAACAGAAAATTAAAACAGGTCACCCATTTCTCAAAATTCTAAGACATCAAAGACAAAAAAATTAACCTCTCCTTTTTCCTGCCAGAAAAAAAGAAATTTCTTCGCGACCCAGATGAACTCTCCTTGGGGACCGCTACCCATCCAGCTGGGTTAATATGTATTGCCAGACGAAGGCCTTTAAATCCCCATTATGTCGCAACAAAACATGCTAAATGCTGCCCACGGACTCTTGATGGGAGCCATTACAGTGCTATGCAACGGGATTTTCGTTTTCATTATTGCGGTAGACAGTTTTCTTGACTCGTTAAAACGTGAATTTTCCTATATAGTCTTTATTTTTGTCAT
>NC_051400.1:41835351-41835528 GCF_015228065.2 Penaeus monodon
CGGACGTCTTTGGTAGAGCAGAAAAAAGTACCAATGCTTTGGATTTTTTACAACGCATGGGAGAGCCATTCAGACTTTCGGCAACGCGTTGGGCTATTTTACGTCATCGTTTAAAGTCCACCTTTTAACCTGAAAACAAGCCTGAAATTCGCTACTAGAGGCCCACCTTGTTTCTAT
>NC_051400.1:41835585-41835676 GCF_015228065.2 Penaeus monodon
TTCTGTATTCAGAGATCAGAGAAATAAACTATGAACACAGAGATTATCTTCGATGTTGATAGAGTCATTGGAAATACCTGGAAACTTTTCC
>NC_051400.1:41835768-41835960 GCF_015228065.2 Penaeus monodon
TATAAAATTTAAGAGGAATTTGGGAATGTGAAAAGTAAATAAAAATGGTTATATAAACCTGATAAAAAAAAATTGTTTTTAATTATATAATCAGACAATGCGTAAATGTCATATACCCGGGGTAAGACCTCTCTCCTCATAGCGAGGATGAAACTGATACAATTTTACGAAAATACCAACCACGGCAGCTCA
>NC_051400.1:41836047-41836131 GCF_015228065.2 Penaeus monodon
GAGTGCTGACCGACTTATGTACTTTATGCCTCTTGCGATTATCTGTGTATAGTTAAAAAGTCCTGTATTAATTTTTGTGGATCC
>NC_051400.1:41836664-41836847 GCF_015228065.2 Penaeus monodon
GTATCTGGACAAGTCCATTGTTGATACTTGAGTGTCCTGTGTGGAATGAGGTGTTCGATAGTTTTTCCATAACTCGCCCTATGCCTGGCAGTGCATTCTCCAGCCAATCAGCATCTACGAGGATCAATGACGTCATCAGCCAAAGTCCAATGCGTTGGAGTCTTTACTCTACCCAAGATGGCC
>NC_051400.1:41838890-41839248 GCF_015228065.2 Penaeus monodon
GGAAGGTATTCCATGATTTAAACAATATATATAACCCTTCCTTTCCAAGCATCGTGCATTCATTTCGCATCCCTCCTTCCCTTTCGACTATATTGTCCGTCCCCTTCTCCTGACCGTGGCCCAGATGTGACGAGGAGACTCCATTAAGCATTTTTAAGCGAATGATGGCCATAAGCTTTTCGGAGCGTTAGCCATGATACTCGAGTTAGTGCCGGTTCTGTGGGCGGTGTTGATTTCGTGCAGGCCAGGGGGCCGCGTGGGGCCGGGAGCTGGGAATTTATTGTTGATATGTGTGGGTATGCTTCTCCCTCTCTCCATACATTCAGTATACATACACACAAGCCACACACACATGTAC
>NC_051400.1:41839427-41839733 GCF_015228065.2 Penaeus monodon
TACACATTTTATCTCGCATTGAATATTGTATGTTCTTTGGTGTTATTTGAAATTGATCATTACATATTTCCATATCAAACGAGTTGCAACTTTGATGCTGATGTGAACGCTTTATCTATTGCGTATTAAGAAGAATCATTTAAACTTGGCCTCATTTAATAATGCTACTGTCGAGACACATTCTCCATAGTTTTTGTACTCGGAGACTGCGTAATATTAACCCTTTCACTAATATTCTCTGAAATCGTAAGTGTCCTCTGTGTGATACGCACTTTCTGTAGTTTCTAAATAACATTTATAATTATG
>NC_051400.1:41839812-41839888 GCF_015228065.2 Penaeus monodon
CAAATGCATTTATTTTAGTCGTATGCCTGTCAGCCCCGTTTTTTAGTGCCGGCACCAATAATCTCCTTGACAAACA
>NC_051400.1:41841044-41841313 GCF_015228065.2 Penaeus monodon
TTGATTTCACACCACGGTAGCTCCCGTACCCACGACCATCTGAAGCAAGACCTTCGAAAACCTACAGTCCGTGACACGAGCAATAGAATTCCTAAGGTATTGTAGATCAGCGATATAGCCAATTAGAAGGGAATCTGCGCACCGGATGGCCTCGCCCTGACAGCAACGAAATACCTGCATTGCCTCCGAAGTGCGGTCATCAATACTAGTTATCTCTATTAGGCAGGCGCGATAGCAATACGGAGATCGGGCTGATTCCATCATGGCCT
>NC_051400.1:41842351-41843527 GCF_015228065.2 Penaeus monodon
AAGGGGCATCTGCTACATATGAAAGCTTTTCTTAGTTGTACTTTATTATGATATAGAATCAGTATAATAATCAATTCTGATTTATGAAATAGCTGAGTTGCGTTGTCACTTTCAAAATAATCTCTAATTCTCGTTGTAGTTGCTCCTATAACTATTTGGATATGATATTACAATGTTATATTACCTTAAGTGTCTTGCGAAATTACAATGTCTCTAATTGTGTATTTTCTCATCGCGATATTTGGTCAATAATGCGCCACATTTGTGAAACAGAAAAAGATCAGTAAGTACGTATATAGATAAAGACATCATTATTGAAAAAAATATAATCCTACACCAACAAAAAGCGATTCCTAGAGACAATCTGTTCTAGAACCAAGCGATAAAAGACCGTTTTATGTAATTTCTACAACTAAGCAATTAGTCTTAATTAAGTCAACAACATAAAAGACTCATGATATGGATAAGTCCCTCGGATTCAGTGGGATTTACGTGGATAATTCATTGGTTCTTAGTTTTTCGGTCACGTATTTTCCAACTGAAAGAGCTGTGATAAAGGGGACTTCAAGGACAGACTATTTATAAAAGAACCCACAAAAATTATTGAAAGATGGAAAAAATAGGAATTTAGATGTGGATTGTTTGATTCATAATGCATGTGGTTTTGATTACGAATATAATTACGGTTATGAAGAAGAAAACGCTGATGATTATGACAAAGAAGGAATAAAAACGATAAATACCATAACAGCACAAACAGACGCAAACTCATAACCAAGCAGCTAAGACAACGAAGGAACAGAAACCACATGAAAAGTCAGTCTCCAGTCGCAACTTTTCTCCTCGTTTCGCACACAAAAATCAGCTTTCTGTAACTTGGACGTCTGTGTACTCGAGGAAGAGAGAAGAAAGACTGTTTCTGCGCAAGCCATTTTTACGACGTTAGAGCCTTGGACGAAATCGACACTTTATTGGAGATCTGGAGAAACGAGAGAAAACACACGCCATCAGAAACACATCAGCGTGTAAGTTTTATTTATTCTATTCCTGATATAAAATAGTGTTTTTTTTTTCTTTATCATACTGGCTTTTTTTGTGATGGGTGCGTCCGTGAAATTGTCAGTTTCCTTGATCTTTATTTTGTTTTTCCATGTCTTGCATTTTTTTAGTTGGCGA
>NC_051400.1:41843562-41843687 GCF_015228065.2 Penaeus monodon
AAAAACCCATCGAACACAAAAGGATGCAAAACAACACTTTCGCCTGTTGTTTTCGCTTATGCAATGCTTTACAACCTGTTGCGATAATGATCTCGATTGGAGAGAAGAAGAACGTGAAAGGGAGG
>NC_051400.1:41843907-41844244 GCF_015228065.2 Penaeus monodon
GCTGGGGTGCTAAAGAGAGCCAGAAAGAAATAGCGAAAGCAACACATCAACGAATGTATCCCAAGATACATCACGACTTCGAATTTTCCGACAGACTATCAGTCAAAGTTATGATATCTGAGGGACCCATTAGCTTCGCGAGCTCATGCATATACCGCAGTGGGGAAGCAGATTAATGCACCCTGACTACTGCAAGGTATTTGGAATTCCTGAAACCGCATATAGCGTCACTGAATACCTATGAAGTCACTGCAGAGTCGCCAGAACATCAGAAATGAAAAAGTTATGTCTTTTTTTCACTCACTGAAATTCAAATTAGTTTAAATATTTATTGGTT
>NC_051400.1:41844797-41845046 GCF_015228065.2 Penaeus monodon
TAAAAAAAACATTACCGGTACTCGAACTTTCACCTGTTTTATACGTTTTTACACCTAAAAGTAATTATTACCTCAGTGGATCGAGAAACAACTCCAAACCTCAGCTGCTGGCACTTATTCACAAAGGAGAACAGATGTAAAAGAGTACTGCACGATAGTAAAGGCGGTATCTGTTAATTGGTACTCAGGGTTTCCGCTACATTTTCTGCTACTAATAACGCTGGAAATATCGCAAGTAAATTTGGAGAC
>NC_051400.1:41845091-41845160 GCF_015228065.2 Penaeus monodon
TAACGCTCGCAACTTCTTTCGCTAGCCTCTTATACATACACGACCTCCGATATAATTTTTTTTAAATTT
>NC_051400.1:41845387-41845760 GCF_015228065.2 Penaeus monodon
CGAATATTTTACCATGTTATTTAGTATTAATTCTCATTCGCTCTACTAATACATTCTTTCCTTCGAATATCCGAATATCTTCCTTAACGCATGAAAATAAAGCAATCAATAACTTGAGGGCGATAAGAGCGACTAAGCAAGATGGCAACGCTGTCCCACCAACCCCTCATGGCCCCCGTGTTTAAAGTCATCTCCCATTCATTTTAGCTATTCTATGGCCGAACTCTTGCGATATGTTCAAAACGAATTCAATAAAGGAAATAGAAATCCAATGGGTTGGAATGTAGAACCGAAAAATTCATACCATTTAGTTACAGCATTATGTGATGCAGGTACTTGAACTATGGACTATTGATTGAATTGGAATGTTCGA
>NC_051400.1:41846379-41847505 GCF_015228065.2 Penaeus monodon
TCGATAGGTTACTGTACCTGGAACATATATCATTATTTATAGTTGTTATTTTGTTGTTATTACGATTTTCATCCTTAAGATAACACAGTTGTAACCTAGTTTAAAGAAATCCATAGTACTTACTGTCACGATCCAGAGAAACTCTTCTCTCTCCTAACCCACTCATTTACTCTCTTTATTACCCAGTGTATGCGACTTACGTAATATATTGATAATATCAAGGTGATAAAACGAAATAATATTGTGTAATAATGCGGGGTTTTACGCCTTGAATTCATTTCGTAACAAGCTACCAATTAAAGCACCCATTTGCACGTTCAGCTACCATCCTCTCTGGTTGCTGTATACCACCACAACAAGAGATTCCTTTCCCACCATCATGTTATTATTTGGTTCACCCTACCCGAACCTCGATGGCACTCGTTAGACGTAAAGGGATAGAATTCTCAAGGTTTGTGCAAACGCTTAGGCTGCGCTAGATTGCCTCAGCAGGTCGTTGCTATTATCATACGGATTAATGCGACATTGGTGTAGAGTATAGTGATTTCGTGTTATCATCATAATTTTATCTGTCAAAAGTATAATCGAAAGTAGTATATACGTGGTAATGATGTGTTAGAAATTCCCTTATGGCCCTCCTTCCATACTGTTCTTGCCCGTCCGCTCTCCTATTGTATAGAACTCGCTGCGCATACACGTGCGAGAGGTAGGAGAGGGACAGAAACATTGGATCGTGACAGTGACATGTATATCTTTAATTAAGCCAGGATGCAGCATCGTGTGCCTTTGAAAAGGATAATCATAACAACAACAAAGTTGCATCTAAAATGAAGATAATATTATCCAAATTAAGATCTAAGACTTCATGAAGTCCTTCAAGATTTCAAATCTTTTATATTCAGTGAACTTGCTTAAAAGACTTTAGTTCAATAATTCATAGTAAAAATTTACGACGACAACTCCCCGGCATTCAGGACTGACTTTTCAACAGAAAATCAACAAGCCTTTGATTACATGAGATTAAAAGGGAAAACAAAATCAAGCACAACATTTACTGGAAAATTGGCCAAAGGAAAATATCCGGAAAAGTGCTTTGACACATACACAAAGTCATTGTTTTCGATTT
>NC_051400.1:41847566-41847746 GCF_015228065.2 Penaeus monodon
TTTTTACATGATCAGATATCAATTTATACCAATTGAAAAAATTCTATGATATCGTTATCTTTTTTTAATTCCTTAAGACCTATATACCTTCTTATTCTCATTCGTTTGAACCTATATATTTCTCCTGTGACCTGTGGCTCCTCCTGGGTTGTTAAGACATGCTATTTCATTGTTTTGGGG
>NC_051400.1:41848090-41848695 GCF_015228065.2 Penaeus monodon
CTTTTAATAATGATGCCGACGTTAATGACCATATCAAAACAATATTTCTAAGCCCATGTCAGCCAATGACAAAAGGAAAAACATGGGATCTGCTAGGACTCTTATACCAGACCTCACCTGAAGCCAATCGTGTTTTTTTTTCCATCTACTTTTAAGTCCCCGGCCACCTAAAGGTTCTCTCAGCTTTATGCCAATCCAACTCAATCTTATTCCCATCCAGTTCGTACCCATACTGAAAGAGAATCTGATAAAAAAAAGAATAAAGAGTTTACCTTGGGCAGACTTCTCTCTCTCCCGATTTATAGCGAGACTATAATAGGTATAGTATGTAGCCTGGAAAGACACGGTACAGTGAGACTAGCCTGCGATGTGAAGTGAAATGAATATATTGAAATTTTAAACAAAACTGGTTTGGACATATTACTGGCAGATGACAAGGCAAAATCTTTGGATAAAGTGTTGCACAACATGGATTGGCAGTCCATTAAAAGATCCCGAACATGAGCAAGGGACGCTTGCACTAAAATCCCCAGGGAAAACTGACACGGGAAAGAGCTAAACCAGCAAGGTAATCTATCATATTATATAAAGACCACGAGAAAATA
>NC_051400.1:41850147-41850220 GCF_015228065.2 Penaeus monodon
GTACTTTCTCAATAACATATGCGAGAAAAGGATGAAGGTTGCTATGGACCAACTGGTGACCAACACGTCTACA
>NC_051400.1:41850410-41850656 GCF_015228065.2 Penaeus monodon
ATGGTTATCGTGCTCAGGACTTCTGCTCACATAAGAGAAACTTTAATCCACGAGTATTGTCAAACATCCTGAATGATCTATTATCAGAAAACGCCTCACAGCACATATTTCTCAAAGTACCATAGGTCTTTGGACAATCAAACTGCTGAAACCACTGGTGCTTCAGCCAATTAAAACTACCTCACTCGACAATGGGAACAGAACGCCAAGTAAGTCAAAACCACATATTCAACAACCCAGCACTGA
>NC_051400.1:41850730-41850878 GCF_015228065.2 Penaeus monodon
TGTTCTCCATAATTAGCACAATTCAGCGAAAACTGAATATCACAAGATTCCCTAATCAAGGACCCTTAAAATGTATTATATGTTAAAATGTATGCATATTGCTCCCTCAACCAAACCGAAATAAAATGCATTAAGATCAATAATAAGT
>NC_051400.1:41851057-41851697 GCF_015228065.2 Penaeus monodon
TGTCTATAACAATATAATACCAATATAAATATCAAGATACCATATAAGATAATAAAGAATTATATTTCGTTTTATGTGGGAAATATGAATATGAATGTTTTTTCTTTCTTTATTCATTGTTCTGAATATAAAATGTAAGCTTGGTAATAGTCTATAACTTATCCGGTGTTGAGTATGATTATTAATTCCTTTTTATATGAATACTACCGAAAAGTACATTATAGGGATAATCATAATCTAGCTACCATGAAAAGTGTTGTTGTAAGGAATTAAGAGTACAGTGAGAAAACGAAATGCTTATTATGTTCACAAATTTGTAATCTGAACAATAAGACAAGTGTTGTCACAAAGGATTTAATTAATGATTATTTCCCAGGCAACCACATCAAAAATTGCTCTCTGCAAACGTCCATGCTATTAGCATTACGAGGATCAGGCTAATACTGTTTTCTATGTGTTTTTGTGTGACATACCAACCGTAACGCCATGAACATCAGCTTATGTAATGACCGTTTTTGGTCGCGGTATATTTTTGAATTGCACAGTTATTTTTCACCAGGGAAACCGCATTCGTGAATTTCATTTTCGTACCCAATTTCCGTCTTCATTTCACTATAGGGGGAAACTATAGTGTTATAAG
>NC_051400.1:41851756-41851870 GCF_015228065.2 Penaeus monodon
ATTATTATTATCATTTTTTGTGTGTGTGTGTAAAGGAAAAGGAAAACACAATCCCTTTCGGCCAACGTGCGCCTGATAGCCGCTCCGCTAACATCATAAAGATTCAGACTTCAT
>NC_051400.1:41852014-41852175 GCF_015228065.2 Penaeus monodon
AGGGTGCTGCCATGGCAGCTTTGTGCCGTGGTGTTTTGAATGAGACGAGTTGATTTTTCCTTATTCGTCTTTAATGCATGACCAGTATTTTATATGTTGAGTTTATCCAATGATTTGCCAAGGGAGAATTTAGATAACTTAAATACGGTATATTCTGTGAA
>NC_051400.1:41854316-41854489 GCF_015228065.2 Penaeus monodon
CCAAAATATTTCAAATAAATTCTTCTTATTAGTTAATATTCCCAGTGTAAAACGTCTTAGCACAGAATTATTTCTCCTTGAACTTCCTAAGAGAAATTATATTGATAAAAAACACATTTCATGTTTCAACACGACAGTTATGTATATTTTCTTCACATAACATTATAATGATG
>NC_051400.1:41854721-41855311 GCF_015228065.2 Penaeus monodon
TTTTCTTTGCGTATATGGGCGTAAGTCTCGGATATTTTATTTTCCGTGAAAGTGAAAATATTGTATAAAACAGACGCGTAGAGACAAAAATCTGAGTAGGTTCGTTTTGCGCGAGTAACTGTCTCCAAAATGTTTCTTCAATTATTTTATCTGAATAATACCTCATCATATTTTGAGAGGCCGTAATTTTGGATTTTGTGACACTAGTGATTCCCATTTAATAACTTTCACAATCTTGCAGAGAATTTCCATGATGGATTTGCCAAGGATGGTCATTACCGAAAGATACTTTGGTAAGAAACGCTTTGAAACTCTACTCACGATTTCCCTTACATCGTACTTGAATTGGAAACTCACTGGTTATCAATTCTCTTAAATTGTCAAATAGTTTACGATGAAACATATACACCCTCAGCCCCTTTCTAATGCCACGTAAATGATGATTTTTTTACTTGGTATTAGTTATAGTAGACTCAGTGCTCCTTGACTGGCCTCTTGAGGTGTTCATGTACTACATTCTGATTGGTTAAGAACATGGTGACGTCACGAAAGATTCACGACAAAGAGTAAATTACTTCACACTGCAGAAT
>NC_051400.1:41855596-41855725 GCF_015228065.2 Penaeus monodon
AGCAGTGTACATATATACTAGTTACTATACACAATATAATGTATGTATGCAGTATTATAATAGTTATATCAGATGCATATCTCCATATCAGTGTATAATATAATAATAAATTAAATTTAATACAAAATA
>NC_051400.1:41856161-41856610 GCF_015228065.2 Penaeus monodon
ATTAGAAAAGTATTATATGTTATATGCGGAAAATTAATAACCATATGTGTAATAACGTATTGTGATAATTAAGAAACAATTATGGTACTATTTACTATAGCCTGCATAACTACCAAAGTAGCTGTAACACAGACAGAAATTTAATGCTAATATTTCATATTCACTCATACTACAACGTTAAGCATGGTCTTTGCAACAAAGACGCCTTACACACTGTAATTAATCGCATGAACATGAATAGTCACAATAATTTAGGGTGTCGGATGAACCAAAGGACAAATTTCATCTAAGCAATGACGTAAGGTTATAGCACTAATAACAACTTTGGTCGAAACTGTAAAGGGCTTGCCTCAGTTACCAACTTCCCAGAGTTGGTTTACTTATTGGCAGTAGCTACCCTTTTTATAAGATGTACTTTATTTTAATTTGTGCTTGCTCTCCTGTCCCTT
>NC_051400.1:41857063-41858069 GCF_015228065.2 Penaeus monodon
AAACTAGTTTCATTTTGTAAAAAGGTAATTCAAATTTTGTAACAAAATATAAGCCAACTTACTAATGATCTCAAGTCAAAGAATGCTTCTACAATTGAAGATATGGAGTGATTGTAAGTATATCCTGAGTATATTTAAGACTGCAAACTCCACGCAGAAATTGATGCTTTGAAATACAAAGCAGCCCATCAGATCTATAAAATGTGGAAAGTCAAGAAATCTTAGACGTAGGACTTCAGTTCATCAAAATCAAAAATAAAGTTTGTAAACCAAAAGCGATTTGAAACCAAATGACTATTTTAGGTATTTCTCCTTTGGCCGATTACCGAATGATGGGATTATACATCGATACTCAATCAAATCATCATTTTCCCCTTTTATTTCGAAAAGTGTAACGCAGTAAAAGAACTATAATCGAAAAATGTTTTCCCAAAATTTACCCCTGGCAATCTGCAATCACGGAGATATTTCTTTGAATTTGTAACGTAAAATGCAAATATAGCCGCGTAAATTTGTTCTCATAAACACATACAACGATGTTGAGCATATTTGCAAAAACTCGGAAGCTGTGTCGATGACCAGCCTACAATTGAATTGGATTTGTGCGAGAGAACAAGGATGCAGGAACTGAAATAATCTCTCTCGTTCACACCTCTAGTCCTTACCCGGTTTAATTTTTTTTAATTCTTTTTATTTCAATACTAATACAAATAACTGATTTAGATGTGTTGAAAAGCGTTTTAGAAGACATTAAATCCGATATTATTCACCTTAAATATCATAGATCGTTATGGTTATATTTTCTTCGTCAGTCCGATCATCGTTACATATATGTCTTACTACGTCTAAATTTATATTTTGTATGTCTGCGGACTACAAGTTGCTTCCTTTTATTACAGATTCGACACGATACGCCTTATATTACATTCCTTGTGTCAGCAAAGTTAAAATAACTTCATTGGATGTAAAGTTCGGGTTATGATTGATAACATGAATGTTACAGAAT
>NC_051400.1:41858190-41858329 GCF_015228065.2 Penaeus monodon
TCAAAGGGATCATAGTACGAATCTATTGGAATCTTATTCAAAATATATTATTAACATTAATACCATTATTGTTATTAATAATTGAATAATGAAAGGGAAGGGAAGGTGGCTTAAAGAGGAAGGGAGGAGAAGAGGCTTA
>NC_051400.1:41858914-41859895 GCF_015228065.2 Penaeus monodon
TACGAGTATATTACAAATAATGTGTTAGGGATCGAGATGTAAGAGAAGCAAGATCGATTTCCTCTAGTTTATTCTGGTGCAAGGAATTATACAGAAACTTTGTGGAGGTCAGCGAGTGACTCCCATTTACCAGGCTTGTATGCTGCCTGGGAAAACATGTTTACATTTAGAAGTTACTAACAACTTCCACAAACCGCTGAACAATTATCCGATTACTTTGTATTATATAATGATTTAGTCAGTGACTGACCTAAACGATTGGCAAAGGAACCTTTTGTAGCTCAAATTTCCTATATCAATCTCATCAAATTATCGGATTTCAAGCAAAAGAAACACTTTCCACTGTAGTAATCAAATCGAGTCTCTACGCAACTTGGACCTCCGTGACTATGTTCGTTACTAATATAACCAAAATTGAAATATAATGTTCTATCTCTGTTATCACATGATGAATATATGAGCAAAGTTTAGTGATCTATTTTCAGTACTGTTCCAAAATAGTAAACTATTGCTATGTGTCTGATCATTCAAGCGTGTGTAATTTTAGGCCATAATATGCATCTCAGTAACTGTTTAGCTGGCCGGCTAACATACAGTGACAAAAAAAAGCTCATGAGGGCAGTTAAGAAGGCTCAGCAATTAGGTGTTGAAGCTAAATCACTAACAGGAAGGTGTAATGAGACAGTTGGAGGAGATCACGAATGCTGTAATCCATCTGTATCATCGTTGTTGTATATCGTGTCGGGAGGAGTGAACAGCATTATCTGCTCAACGAATTGATGTAGAATTTTTTTTATGCCAAAATGCACCCTTCTGTTAACTATTTGAAAACGAAATAATGATGATACTCTGTGACTGTCTGCATGAAATGATATTCCTATTATGTGTAATAATTGATCTTATCGATATTTCATATGAATAATTGTTGTAAAGATGTATAATACATTGTGGTAGACTGAAATTTTCCTTCTAAGATTCTTA
>NC_051400.1:41861818-41862045 GCF_015228065.2 Penaeus monodon
ATCATTTGTTCATTTCTTCATTCTTCAGGTTACTTTACAATTGCTTGTCCTGTATAAGCACTTTCGTATCATTAATTCATAGAATGAGAGATCACGTTCTGTGTGTATTCGCAGAGTATTTTAGATGTGTGTTATTATCAGTGGAATAACTTGAAAATCAAAGAGTTCTAAATGACTATGCTTACGTACGAAATAGCAAATAATAGTCCACCTCGGACGCACGCTCG
>NC_051400.1:41862226-41862683 GCF_015228065.2 Penaeus monodon
CACAGTCAGTATGTATCACTCACTTAAGCTAGTTTTTTCTCAGTCGCTTTTGCCGTTATTATTTTACTCGGTCTTTATTGCTCACGTATTTCCTCTCTTTTTTCATCCCCCAGATGAAAAAACACACGCTCTCCCGTGTCTCTCCTATCCCTGCCTCGGGTTATTAATCATGCCAGCCTACTTTCTCCCACCAGGACGCCATCTCACTATGCGCGGATTTCCTCGTCGAGGCGGATTCATCATCTTGCAAGATAACTAAATTAGGATGATTATTCAGCGTACTCTGCGATACAATTTTTCATATATCATCTTGGTTATTACTCTTTTTTTTTAGAGTAGGCGCGGGGGTGATACTATTTTTTGGGGTGTTATCACATAAAAGTCTATATTCTGTGTAAACTATTGATGGCGTAGAGCTATAACTATAACATTATATTTGGTGTACCAGTAAAAGTTT
>NC_051400.1:41862979-41863186 GCF_015228065.2 Penaeus monodon
AACAGGGAACAAAGCGAAAAAAACTTAACACCAGAAGTATTGAACTTTTGTGACATTGTGCCGAAACCTGCTTCTTTTAGCCCTCTATTCTTTTTCTTATTGTTTACCCCTTCGATGATTCCTACAGTGCCCCTAGATGGAGCCACTAATCTACCTTCCCGTATGAGCGACCAAAGATTCTGTGATCGATATAAGCCATTATTTCTG
>NC_051400.1:41863240-41863724 GCF_015228065.2 Penaeus monodon
CGACAGGAATCGAGGGGGCGGTGCTAAGCTTTGTGGGTGGAGTCATATTCAAATCGATCTGTGGCAGAAATATATGAGCAAACATGATGATACTTTTAAAGCACATAAAATAGCATACAAATCAGTAAAGGCTATACCATAATGTGCATATTATTCGTATAAAACGGTGAAGATGATCTCTTTAAAGTTAAAAGTTCGAAAGAATTGCTGTTTTGGGGGGTTTCTTAATAGATAGCTATAATGGTACTTTAAAGGTACTCAAAGCTTGCATTTTATATTAGCTGCGATTTTGCAATATCAAGAAACCCAAAGTAGTGCGTAATGGTGTGTAAAAAATAAATAAAATAAAAGGCTGATGTAGATTCCCAGGAATGAGGTGAGGTTAAGAGTTTGACAAAAGCGCATCAAATTAGGTGTAAAGAGAATCAAATGGTTTTACATGTCTATTGGCAAGTATAGACTCTCTGTTTAATCCTCAGTCCTG
>NC_051400.1:41863756-41864033 GCF_015228065.2 Penaeus monodon
ATAATGACGATACAAAATTAATTTAAAATGATTGTACCATTTACCAGTCTTCATGTCGTTTTTTTCATCTACTGCATCTTTTTAATTAGCTCCGGACTATCAAAAAATCTTTTCTTATTTAGCGAAGCAAACATTAATTGGCACTGCTATTACCCATAGTAAACCGTCAACACAAAAAAATAACTTACCTGATATTACCCATGATGAATCACCAACTAGAAAAACATTCATACCACTACCATTATCTATAGTAACATTTTCCTGCCGATTCGGCATC
>NC_051400.1:41865855-41866017 GCF_015228065.2 Penaeus monodon
CATGGTTGTTGCGTTGTTTGATCGGTCTTCCCTCACCCTTCCCTTACGCAAATACTTTTTTTTTATTGAACGAATGCGAATGCAAATGCAGATACTGAAACACATCACGAATATTCGCATCTGCCAATACGAACGCGAATATTTGATGTACGTATATATATT
>NC_051400.1:41866127-41866380 GCF_015228065.2 Penaeus monodon
TATGCACTTACACATATATTTACGCATGTTTTATCAGTTTATAACACTATGAATCTGCATAAACATCAGATTAAATGCTCACTTGTGTAACCGCTCATTTGAATTGTTAATCGATTTTTGATTATTCGGGCTTATCGGTTACATTTATCATAACTGTACTTTAAAAGTACGTTCAAATGAGATTCTACTTCGTCTAAATTTCATTAGCCCTTTTAGGGCTAATGAAGAAGTATTCACACGCGCGCGCACGAGC
>NC_051400.1:41866479-41867257 GCF_015228065.2 Penaeus monodon
GTGTTGGCGATAGCACTTGTGACCCTCTAAAAAATAAAAAATTATGGATAGTGAAAGAATCGCATCATTCCTTTACTTTTATTTGGCAACTTCTCTATTGGCATCGAAAACGGCTATGTACTGCATGCTGAGGGCCAGACTATTTTGGTAAGACTGACCGATTTCTCGTTTCAGCTCGGGGATGGCGTCCTTCAGCCCGCAGTCCATTGTTTATGTATGCACAGGCATTTTCAATTGCCTTGAGATGAGTTGCCTGGACATTTGATCGTCAACAGGTTCCTAACATTTTTGCACCTGTGGGGATCCACCTGTGTGGATATAGGAAAACCTTCAGCGCATCCAAATAATTCTCAGCATGCATCGTTGTGATATGTGGTAAAAAATTAAAGGTCCTCAGCACCAGCTTCATCACTAAAAACACCCCAGACCATTACAGAGGGAGGCGTATGGTCCTGTATGGTTCGTGCTGTCAGATCTTTTTACAAGTTCTGAGTATTTTCCTACCTGCAGCACGCTTCATGAATGCATCAGTCTTCGCAAATATATTCTTTGTCTTGCCTGGGCGTGGTTTAAGCTGGGTACTTCATTATCATGTATGCCTGCTCTGGCGGCAAGGGTACGTAAGACAGTGACTCGTATTTTCATTTCTTCTTCCCATAAGGCGATAATACAAGCCCTCTCTACTTCGCCCGACTATAAGTGCATTTATATAAAAAAGGCGGGGGGGGGGGGAGCTGCCAAATGTCCACGATTCGAAAACCCGAACTTGGAGAAATGC
>NC_051400.1:41867518-41868605 GCF_015228065.2 Penaeus monodon
CAAACTCGGGGTATTCTAAAGAAGGCATACATATGAAATTCGTCTTCATATTCATTTTCGAATTTATGCGTACAGAATTCCTTAAATAGCTTGAAAAACTTCATTTTGCCATGGGTAGGATGGTAGAAGCGAAATGAAGAGTGCGGTGTCGTCACTCATGCTCTAAAGCACTTCATTGACATTCTCCCCCAAAACGTCACGAGAAAAACGGCAATGAATGAGGCTCCTGCAGCTTCAGACCTTCAACTCGATCCTTCATGTTCGCACCCACGTCCTCACAGATTTTGAGGTCAGGTGAATGGCCAGCCATTCATCATTTCCGAGAAAGACGATCTCGTTGTCTTTGAGAAGGCAGTGAGTTTCGAGGGCCTTCAAGCTGGGCGCTTTGTTGTCAAGAAATGTAGCCTCTTGCACATACAAAATACAGACAGACTTTTGCATGAAAGGAATCGCATGCTGAGATAATCACGGATCGGAAATAAGGCCATCCCTATTGGTTTCACGTGGCTTGATAATCTGGATTAATTTCGTAACTGAAAACGTGATGAATCTACCAACGCAGTCTCGGGACTTGACTTCACGGTATCTCTTTTCATCGGGAATCTCATCAGGACTCATGAGACATATGACGTTGAGACTTTGGTTTCGGAGTAAAGAAAACTTAAGAAGTCTTCACTCTCCACCAGGTGCAGAAAATCCTCCTCAGACCAACCATACAGATTACAAAATAAAAGACAATCATCGGTGTTGTGTTCTGTCTTTTTAGGTTTGGCAAACTCATGCCACGGTTTCAAACTTTTTCGAACCCTCAGCCGGCACAGATCATAGCGATTGATCTGATTGTTTCAACGGGCAACGATTTCTTTAGCAACTTCGGAGTAACTTCTTTGTCGTCGTCTTGAGGCTTCAAGGACAATGTTTTTGGATTCCTTAGACAACTATTCGGAGCCGACCATCGCGAATCTTAGTCTCGCAGTTTTCAGTGGCTTTACTCCAGCTTCAGTCTCAGAGCAACCCACGAAAGAGTGACAAAAGTTGCTCCTGCATCATGAGCCTCACGGAATGTCACTACAGGGATGCGATCAAG
>NC_051400.1:41868704-41869136 GCF_015228065.2 Penaeus monodon
TTCTGTATACGTGAATATAAATGAATTCAGCCTTCCGTGGTGCCTAAACTATCTTAGGATTGGATTTGCTGAATTCACTGAGCACGCTTATTCCTGGTCAGTAAATCCATAGATCCACCTTCCAATATTATCGCTTTTCTCTTCTACTGTATACTTTGATTCTATTATTGCATAGTTACATATTGTTACCATTCCTCAACGCACAATCAATATTACACAGGCTGAAGCCGAGGATGTTGGCATCGCTACGATTTCACGCAAATTTGTGTATCAGGAGAATCAGAACCTGTCTGGAGAAGCACGATAGAAGCGTTAAATCCCGTGAATTCCTCCCTGTGTCCAATAATGAGGCTCTGTATAATAATAATGGCCTAGTCATTTAGTCTGTCACATGATGATATTTATCCTACAGCTTCACACAGATGCGTATGT
>NC_051400.1:41869369-41869537 GCF_015228065.2 Penaeus monodon
AATGGTAAAACTTTTAATTAGTTATGTCTGCTTCTTCACTTACAGTCTGGTAAATACGAAACATTCTCACTTCTTACTAGAGTAAGGGTTCCCAAACTAGGGGTCATGGCCGCAATGGGTGCCATAGTATACTTTCTGGAGGGCCATAAAAATTATAACTTCGATTTA
>NC_051400.1:41869672-41870315 GCF_015228065.2 Penaeus monodon
GTTACGAATAACTCCAGGCAATGAATGGGCCATGGAGATTATTATATATTGGTCGGGGCCATTGAATAGAAAAAAGGTGGGAACCACTGTACTAGAGTAATCAGAAAAGCGTTGAGAAAGTCCATGATTGTTGACCTTCATTCGGCAGCAATAAACTGAAGTTTCTCTGGACCGGTACACTTGGCACCCTACGGAGGGTCAGGCGCATCTATGGGTATGCTTCAGACACGTACATGCATGAAGACAAAACACCTTAGTCCTCTCCATGAAGCAATTTTACTATCATGGACCTTTTAATTTCTTCTTTACACACGTAAAACAGTCTCCCGCGCGTGTACAAAATGAATTTTAAACATTGGAAGTAAAGTTTTAATTAAGAACGGATATTCAAATGACAATAAAACGTTTCACTGTCTGTGGTTAACGAGTTTATCAATATTTGAGTGTTCGTACAAATACATGAGGACATATGTTTTTCTCTTTTCACAGCTTTTGTTCGTATGTTTTGGAATTGTAATTTTAATATTAATAATCCCCCTGGAAAGTAACAAAGCGAAGGTGAGTCACATGAATCCTGGTTTTCTTGCCTTTCGCAGTTATAAAATATAAAAATGACTCGATAAATGGAGGCAGATGCACACAA
>NC_051400.1:41870462-41870727 GCF_015228065.2 Penaeus monodon
CTTTTACACATCCTTTACACGGCTAAAACACTTTTTCCGTAGGTATCAAGTTTATTTCACACGAGTAACAACCTTCGACTCACATCCCTGAACTACGCTTGTATTTTTTAAAGATAATAATATGACGTAAAGACTTCTTTGCGCTGACATCATATAAAAGGTTTCTTTGTTAAATACACATATCAACATAAATACCAATAAACAAAGTCTAAAATTTGTATTAACTTTAACTTAACATAGATGTTGCTTTCACACTTAAACTGTC
>NC_051400.1:41870881-41871676 GCF_015228065.2 Penaeus monodon
GCAATGCCATTTACATTATTATTGAGCAACAAAACAATGTAGCTTATTTTTCTATGCATTAATCAGTATATTTTTTCCCGACGTAGAAAAAAAATAATTAACAGTAAATAATTCTCTTGATTAATGATACGCAACAAAATCCATATTATTTTTACGAATCTCAATTATGAGGTCTCTAGGTTTATTTTCATAATAGCAATTAGGGATGACCTCAATAATACTATTGCCTGGAAAATCACAATAGGATTGCAAAATAAATGATTGAATTCCTTTGTTCTAGAGCAAACCCTGATGGTAATATTATCACAAATCCTGTAATTATTTTAATCGCTTGCTAACAATGTGAAGAATAAACTTTTAAAACGATTTCCTAAGTGCTGTATTAATTAATATTTAATGCGTAGTAGGATATATAAAATTAAACTTACAAGTAATCAGCATGGGGGTCCCTGATCACACATGGTTATAACATACTAGCTAAAGTACACTTTTATTAAGATCTGCAGTTGTACATTTTATTGTCAGTGTAGGGCGCTGTTGAAAATCCAACATTTACCAACAGAGTTTATACTCGAAAGAGACGATGCATGAGAGACATACCAGCAAGTTAATACTCCAAATACCTTTGTTGATTATTTATTCTATATTTTCGTTGTTTGGTTAAGTTGTCTCAGACCATAATATTTTTTTTTACCAACAAAAATAGGACTGGGCTCATTTTAACAGCAGAAACGTAAGCAGGAACTGTAAAAAATCCCCCTTTTTGCTTTCCTTCATCATAAAATTTTAAAAGCC
>NC_051400.1:41873401-41873739 GCF_015228065.2 Penaeus monodon
AACATACAGACCCTTCTGATCTCTCTACACATGTTTCTATTAAAGACAGGCAGGCAAACTGAAGAGTAAGCCGGTTTGTCAATCTGTCTACAAATCCTGACGTTATAGCACATACACCCCCACTGTACCGCTCAGTATTCATATATCTCAACACGGCTTCCGAAAGACGATGATTGACTTTGTCTCTTTAATTTTTTCATTCATAGATTTTGAGAAAAACCCTGAAACGAAATCTGTGCTGTGGTGAACGTTCTGATACAAATTCTTCAGCATAGCAGACTAGGACTAGACCAGCGTTGTAAGTTTTGCCTGAAGGATTGACGAAGAAGTGAAAAGGT
>NC_051400.1:41873777-41874378 GCF_015228065.2 Penaeus monodon
TAATTGAAGACTAGACATATAATAACGTAGAATGTAAGTGAAGAATATAAATGAAGCGGATTAGGAGAGTAAAAAGAGTAAAGAGTATGCAAAATTAATTAATTAAATTAGGTAGAATAGGAATAAAAGCTAGAATGTAAAACTAACAGTAATATAAAAGAAGATTAGTACAAGATTAGTAGAAATATTTCAAGGAATGAAAGTAAACAGTGAAAAAAATTGGAAAGCTATAATACGAACCACACAGATAAAAAAAGAAAAAGAAAAAATAATTAGAATAAAACGAAAAGTTAGGATACTGAAACGCACAGAAAGCGAAATGGAAGAATATGATAAATACTCTGGACGAAATATCTGGGCAGCATTTCCACAGTAAAGCCATTCATCCTGTTCCCTCCTCAGTCGCTCGCGCACAAGATAACAATTCTCGAAGATTTAAGGCTTTGTGTCTGAACCACCCATCCCGCCTCGAGCTCTAATCTTTTTGGAATTATAATACGCTGCTGATACTGCGAGAGACTTCCTATTAACTTTGTATATATCACTTCTTGGTTTATGTTTATGTTGAAAGGTTGTGTTAAAGGTCAATTTGGAATCATTG
>NC_051400.1:41875145-41875422 GCF_015228065.2 Penaeus monodon
AATCCCGAGGTTGAAGAGTGTATTATATAAGTTCCGTTTCATTTTCAAGCTGATGGAAAAGGTCAATTTCTTTCGCTCTTGGAATTTTGAGTATAAGAGGAGTAAGCATGGAAACAAAAACACTTTTTATGGTCTGATATGAAAGCCCTTGTTGTTTATGAGAAATAGGAGAAGCGTGTAATGTTTATAGTGGTTTGTGTTACACGAGTAACTTTTGTACTATTCAGTTCAAGTAATATGGCTTACAGATGAAACACACACGTACTTTTGTATACGT
>NC_051400.1:41875524-41875992 GCF_015228065.2 Penaeus monodon
CTATATTTTGTATGTATAAATACCAAAAACATACATATCAATTATTTAGTGTAAAACCTGAAGGTGTATTATTTACATTTTTAAATACTCTTCATAATCTAATTTTGATTATATCATGTCACCATGAAATGGCGGTTTTTGCTTCTAAATTAGCACGTACCTTGTCATCATTCGAATTAGTTATTTTAAACACCAAATGAATGCATGTTGCCTAATAGAAAATATATATATGACTTTTATGTGTGCACAGTACTCAAACGCGCCTAATTACTGTTAAAGGCAATCTTACATGTATGTAAGAATTAAATAATCGAAAACAAAACACGAAGCTCTTAGGAAAAAAAATGCTATTCCTTCTCAATGATTGTGTTCAGATGGAGAATCTCGAATTAATAATCAATAGCAGTACTTCTGGTAAAGCAACACTAACACAACTCTCGCAGATAATATAATGTTATCTTCCTTTCA
>NC_051400.1:41876041-41876239 GCF_015228065.2 Penaeus monodon
CCTTCACAAGGTCATGGTGTTATTTCGGTAACTTTCACCTTTCCTAGCGTAATAAAACTGTATTTCTCAATTGTCTGTTTCACAATTAGATTTACTTCTACAAACGTCGTGTTACAAGAGTATGGTGAGGTTAAACTGGATATGTTAACGTGTACAACCTACTGCAGTGAGTTCTTTGATACTTAATACTACTGGATG
>NC_051400.1:41876557-41877087 GCF_015228065.2 Penaeus monodon
CCACCACCACCGTGGTTTAACAATGATAACATTTGTATTGATGATGATTATTATATAGTATCATGTGTAACTGATTTTTAGATAATAACGGTATAGTCTATTTATCTATTCCTAGTGTAAATCTGCCATAAAAGTAACGTTATAGTGATGACGTTGGTGAAGTTAACAATGATGACAGTTGCACTGAGAATGATTATATAATATTTAAAAGATTATCATTATCTATGTCTTTTAAGCCAAACGTGTATAAATATTAAATAATTTGATCAGCTATCCTGGATGTTTTCAGCAACGAATTTTCCCCCACATGCTCACATTTTCGAGTAAAATTCGAAAAAGCTTAAATTACTAATTTATCTGCTATTATAAAAATGGATTAAACATGCATAATGGTTAATTATACTTCATGACTTAATATTTCAGTTTTTCTGTTTACTGTTGTGCAGCAAATATAATAACAGCAATTATTGTATATCGAAATGATTTTTGGAAATATAATAATTGAAAGAATTACTGTTTTTGCTATAACA
>NC_051400.1:41877862-41878001 GCF_015228065.2 Penaeus monodon
TTTTGATTTATCAGCATCTATTCCTCTCTCTATAGATGTATCAGACTACCGAAGAACATGAATAAACAGTTCACGGGAAAAAAAAGTGTTTCGTTGACGGGCAGGAGGAAGGAAACCAACAGGCCGTAGGGAGACCACA
>NC_051400.1:41878059-41878962 GCF_015228065.2 Penaeus monodon
TGAATAACAATGAGCGTGAGGACCGCAAGGGGAAGTGGGGAGGGATTATGGGTAAGAGGGTGACGTGGCTGGTAGAAGGGTGGAACTGCTGTACGTGTGGAGAACGCAAAGGAAAGAGGGGAAGGGAGGAGATAAGGGTTAAGGTAAATGGGGGGAGGGGGGGGGGCTACTGGGCGTGAAGACCGCAGAGAGAAGGGGAAACGGGTGTAAGGTAATAAAAGGGAAGAGGGGAAATGCAAGAGCACGTGAGGGGAACTGTAATACGCGTGAAGACTATAAAGAGGAAGAAGGAATGTGAGAAAGATTTTAAAGGAGAAGAAAAGGGGGAAAAATTGAGGAAAGGGAGGGGGAAAGAGAGGTAGAAGGGTGAAGGGGTAGACACGGGTTCGAACGGGCGAAGGAAACGGCAGCTTTTATTGCCTATGATGACAGTAAACAGCGTTTTACGATTTTCACAAATCTCCAAGCGATCACTTTTATATCCGCAGTATTTTGTCTTTGTTACCGCGTCTTTTCTACTGCGGGCGCTGTACTTGTTACGACTTTTTGTACACGGGATAAATTTAGTTTGTACATGAGTTTTTCCTGTCTATTTTGCTGTCTCCTTTATTACTTTATAGATATATTTAGTTTTATATCATTTTTGTGTATTTTTTTTTCTCTCCTTCATTATAGATACATTTAATTCTTACATCAAATTTGTATGATTTTTTTCTCTACTTTCAGTGGTTTCTTCTTTATTTTGAAAAAAAAAAAAAATCTTAAAGTGGTGATACTCTTCCATTTTCATATTTACATACGTTATTTCTTGTTAAAATTTTCGTCAAGTTTATTTATGAAATTATCAATTCATTTATCAGGCTACCATTGTTACTCATAATTTTTAAAAATTTAATTTAAGCT
>NC_051400.1:41878990-41879157 GCF_015228065.2 Penaeus monodon
AAAAAATATATAATAAACATGTTTTTGGAAAAGGTCGAAAAGAATGGAAAGGGGAAAAAATAAATGTCAAAACCATGAATTATAGAGAAGGGGAGAAATCGTGATTGAGTCGTATCAAAGAGGGGAGACACGATTTATACATTGTACTTTAATTAATCAAACTCCGG
>NC_051400.1:41880722-41881503 GCF_015228065.2 Penaeus monodon
GTTCGCGACTTATTTTAAGATTACTCTTAAATCTTTCAAAAGAGAACTTACATGATGCGAAATGTTATATTTGGAAGAAATAATAGTGTAGACTTTCACTCCTCCTTTTCTATGCAATTTCATATAAGGTCCACCGATTATACTGTATTGCAATCTTTTTATAAGGGAGGGCATACTAATATAAAATATTTTCAGTCTTTAGATTGATAAAGCTGAATCAAATTTTTCTGTGAAAAACGTAATCTTAATTTCACTTATATCTTCATTACGAAACATTGGAAATGCTACTCTAAAACCCCTTTCAAATTTCAATGAGGCTGAACTGAATAAAGCAGGATAAACACTTACAGTAGATTAAAACTGAACAAAAAACAACAAAGCGTTCCTGCCTTAGCAAGGAATAGAACTTACATTTTCTTCCAAAAATTATCTTGAAGAGTCACTTCTAGTTCAGAATAAAGAAAATTCATTTAGCTTAGCTATTAGTGAAGGCTAGCGTTCGCAATGGACGTTGTGTTAGAGTGTAGCGTCAATGTTCATTGAGTACACTGAACAGTTTTAAAGTTTAACCCAGCTATTAGACCCTTCTTCTCGTGGCTAAAGCAGTGTTACAGAGGCGAGAACAGGTGATGTGAAGTTGGAAGATGAGAAACAGGTGCTCCTTGTGACTTCTTCAGAGAGCTATTTGAATATGTAGGTCGAGTCATGTTCTAGATTGATTGAGTAATATCTGCTATCTAGAACACGGGTTTCGTAATCTTATGCCGGAATGGTAGTTGTC
>NC_051400.1:41881615-41882177 GCF_015228065.2 Penaeus monodon
CTTATGCCTGATTATATCTATCAATATGATATCCCTCTGATATAAGCTAACGTAGTGCTACTCAACTTTCCCTATAATTTCAGTACAAAATGACCGAACGGAATATTTTCCATAATTATGAAGCCCACATCTCTACCTACATCACTTGTACCCAACGGCTTTACTTACGCAACCTTGGGACATAGTGAACGCTGTGAGAAACACCAACAAATTTCTCTGCATGGCATTTATGGATCATGGCAAAGGTAGGATGGCTGATAAATGTGCATAGGGGATATACAGAGAGGGAGAGAAATTCTTACCTGTACTGTTCACCTGACTGTTTCATTACCGATTTGTCAATGCTTTTTCCTAGTTCTTTTGGATAGTGATTAATGTACGTAGTTTAGTCATGAGGCTTACGTATGCAGTAAAGTTAAATTGATATTATCAATACGATTGTTATTCTCGTCCAAAACAAGAAATAAGCGTGTCGGGGTATGCATGTTCATAAATAATAATTTGGGCACAAAGAATAAAAAGGACAAGCCATACATCTACATATGTAAGAGTGTGTGTGTAA
>NC_051400.1:41882657-41883193 GCF_015228065.2 Penaeus monodon
AAAAATAATTCTTGAGTGTGTTTATAAACACTGCAGAATGGCAATCACGTCTCGCATCATTGCAACCATCACCATTCTTATCACATCGTTAATCATCACTTCCTTAATCCTTATCACCGCTGTTCTTCACTGCAGAAGGAATGAATTAACCACAAACAATAAATCGAATAATAAACTCATTTCCATTCTTTCATCACCTCATCATTCCCCCTTTTTCATCTAGTCCATGTCTTTATTCCCTCTCCTTCATCCCCGTCCGTAGACTCCTTGCGGCAAGTTGCACAGCCACGGGGAACTCCGACTGCAAAGTTAAATGAGCCCCATTTAATTCGCATTTCCCGGCTCTCTGTATCATGCGACAGACCACGGTGGGCATTTCAAACTTGCTCGTCATCACACAAACTCCACCGTTCGAATATTCGCTGTAAACTCAGATATGTGAATCACAGGCTTATTTTGGGAGCCTTTGCGATTCATGTTCCATTGCATTTCAACGGAAGTATTTATTTCGCTTTTATTTGCTCAACGCTCTGTGT
>NC_051400.1:41884138-41884612 GCF_015228065.2 Penaeus monodon
GCCGTACTAGATCATTATTTTGTATACACATAAAAAATCCGCAAATTATGAAAACAAGGCACATAATGATCAGTGGGAATTCAATAAAAAATGGTTAATTCAGTGAAAATAGCGGGATGCTGAAGCTTGGAATGAATGCTGATGCGTTTCAGTGCGTATGCATAATATCCTGGAAAATATGTAAATAGGATTAACCAGAATATTGCTGATATAATGGAGTCATGAGCTCAACAATTTTCCAGAAGCGAGAGATAGGCGAGGGTGCTTTAGATAACGCAGTGCGTCGTCTACAGATTAATCATAAATCAATATAGATTTTTCATATATGTATATCGTGTGAAGTATGATTTTCTTTTGTATGGTTGATATAAAAAGGAACACTGTTTTTATACAGATCGGTGATTTTTACTTCACGGCAGTGAATTAAATGTAAAGTATAATGATCGTTATCTGTGTATGCGTGTAAGTGTAATA
>NC_051400.1:41884668-41885306 GCF_015228065.2 Penaeus monodon
GTTTGAAAGATTAGACGTCTAATGCTATTTACACAGTCAAGTAGAAACTAAATTGTTTTTTACTGTTTTCTCAGTTCATAATACCTTTAACAGATCCCCGGCGTTAGCCACGCTTTTGCACTCGTATTGCATCATGCAAGCTCATGCAAGAATGAGTCCCAATATCCAGAATCTGGGTAAAAAAACGTATCCATCAGTAACATAGACAAACATACACGTATATAAAGACACAATCAAATAAATACAAACATTAGCTCTAATCGGACGAATATAAACAAAACATAGCCATATCTACCATACTGATTTTACACTCTACAAGTAGAATAATTACAGAAGAAGAAAAAAGTTTTAAAGGCGAAAGAAACATGAAACTTAACTGTAACTTGCATCTTCAGCCAAGAATGAAATTGGGAATTTGGGCAGCCACCCGGTCTACAGTCAGCGCGCGTGCGTGTTAGGGGGAATGGAATGGGGGGTTGGGGGGGGGGATCTTGTAGGACAAACGTTGTACTGTTTTCTCAGATCATGATTAATTAAATTTATTTTCTTCTAATCTTGTTTTTTTTCTTAGTTTTATAATATATGTTTGTTGTTTGTTATATACATCACTTATTTTTGTTATATTTATAGTTACCATA
>NC_051400.1:41885453-41885648 GCF_015228065.2 Penaeus monodon
GCCATCACTACAAATACGCCTACATATTACTGCTTTTAGTATATTTATATTCGTTGATAGCAAATGTCTATACCTGTGCCTCTTTTTATGAGACCCAAAATCTATACTGGTAAAAGATAAATTAAGAAACTCAGACAGGATGGAAGAGATACGATAAGACAGTTCAATTCGTTTGGGAACTCATAAAAATGTCAT
>NC_051400.1:41886107-41886584 GCF_015228065.2 Penaeus monodon
GAGTAACTTTTAACATGAACCCTACCAGTTCCCGCATTCCAGGCCTCCGCCCATCCAATCCCATGCCACCGAACCCTGTGAAATATTAATCCCAACGGATATAGGTTTCATTTGTAATCCGGCAGATTATCTTCAGCAGCTGGGCCAAAGTACACCAGGCCGAAAGGGTTTACCTAAGAAAGGGGATGAAAACGTGTTTTCCTTTTCGAAAATTTCATATAAATTTAACGAAAGTGTTGGATAATAGTAATTGGAAAGAAGTCGGAAGTGATGGCTTAATTCACTTTTTTTATTCTGATTCATAAATAGCGTATTAACTTGATGGGTCTTTATGGTTGTCCTTTCCCCCTCGCCTGCTGATGGGGCCTATTAATTTCCACTATCAGTGTGTTGCATTAGTTTCATAGTATATCGCTGAATGCGTTATGTCAGATAAGGACAATAGTGATCATAGTGAGTGATATATATGGGCTGTAC
>NC_051400.1:41886899-41887013 GCF_015228065.2 Penaeus monodon
TCCTAGAAAATACCAAACAGTTCTTATTTTGTACATTCTTCGGTATTATACGTTTATAATGCCCCATGCTCTGTTTTTTCCTACTCACTCCATGACACTGCCAACTAATATAAC
>NC_051400.1:41888083-41888816 GCF_015228065.2 Penaeus monodon
CATGTTCGAAAAGGCCAAAATATAATAAACAGAGAGAAACGACACGCAATAGTAATTAATTCACGGGTCTGTACGAGTCCGATAAATCCCGTCTTGTCCAGAATGAAACCGATACCATGGACAGGAAGTGCTGGCGGCTAAAGGTGATAGAGACCGAGACAGAGCTTTTATTTAGCGAAAGGGTATGTGAACAGGAAGTGGAAGCCGGCGTGAAAGGCTTCCTGGGTGGGCTTTATGTTGATTGAGCTGATTAGAATCGTGGTAGTTATGGCGATAATGGCACGGTTCATAGTGATAACGATGGTTATTCTGCAAGTGTAAATGTTCGTGAAGATAGTGAGTTGGATTAACGACAATTTCAACGACAATATAAGTGATAAAGAGGATGATGGTGAAGTAGAAAATCAGTTATAAAAATGTATAGTACCTGTGATAGCGAAGAAAATTATCGGATTATAAGAGATTCATATAATTGATACTATAATAATGGTGATTACGGCCATCATTCTCATATTTAAACGTCAGCAGAATCATCATGTTTGCAGCAGCAGACAATTAGGAGGACAGTGAAGCCTTAACTGCATGACAAGCAGTCTACTGATCTTTTACCTTATCATAACCTCCCTTCGTCTTCCCACGTCTAATCTTCATGTACTACACTTATCAACTTTGATATACCCTACAGATCTATATATTTATTAATTCTTGCTATGGATATACTCATAAACTACCC
>NC_051400.1:41888923-41889158 GCF_015228065.2 Penaeus monodon
TGTGTAGAGATCAAATATTATACATACGTCAACCAGAATATACAATGATGTTTCAGAGTAGATTATTTGTATGTATACTTCAGTATGCAAATCATACATAAGCTTTTATGTAACTTGATGATTTAATGAACATCATTTACATGATTTCATTACAAAGCTCAAAATAAGTTTTTTTCTTCTGATGTCTATCTATTAAGTGGATATCATTTTCTTTCATAAACATTTTCATTACGCC
>NC_051400.1:41889720-41890219 GCF_015228065.2 Penaeus monodon
TGAAACTGACTGGCAACAATACGAGGGGATGAGCGTCACTCGTTTCAGATACTGCGGGAACGACTGGTCTTATAACTCCGAGTTTTGTGCTTAGATGAGAGGTGTTGTCGGTTTAAGATCTGGACTGTGAACAATATCTACAACGCGAGTTTACCGAACTAAAGTTACTCGCTTTGTTACTCTGTAAAGGATATGATGGAGCTAAGTAATATTGATGTTGTATATAATGTGGAAGTGATACTGCCTGTTAATGTAATTATAATAACAATAATGAGATATGTAATAGTGCCGACGAAATGGAACGGAGAGGAATTAATATGGTTAGCAATATAGAGTGGTGTCTTGTCAGATCAGAAATACACGAAAACTTTGAATTTCGAGTAAACACAACAGAGGTTTCAAGGATAGTAACAGTAAACGTTCTGGCCTCGTAACTTAAGGGCATGGGATGTGAGCCCTCCTGTACTCTTATGGCCAGAGACTTTCTTTCATCCTACAT
>NC_051400.1:41890273-41891213 GCF_015228065.2 Penaeus monodon
CGAAAACGATCCAAACCGATTCATGGAAACGTTCTACTCTCAAGGACCACATCTTTGCTGGACATTCACTCTAATAAATAACTCTCCTTCACCTGTCCACAATGTTATGAAGACTGGACCTATCTGATCCGTTCACCTGATGGACCTCTTTTAATACCTCTTAATATCCGTATCTTAATATCATTTCAGACACCTCGATCATGTTATATCTGGTTACAGTGATTGGATGAAACTATAAAACTCTTTAACAATGTCCTTTGTTGCTAAATTACTGTCTAGTAAAGAGCAACAAACACAAAGCCTACCTTGGTGCATTTAGAAGTTAAACTGAAAAATGTCTTGCCAAATATGATTTTAAGGTGTTTGTTAATTTATTGTCGTCTTGCTTATCCAGTAAATTAATTACATTTAGTATTTTAAACATCTGAAATTTTGAATGTTAGTGTTTCCTCTAAATATTCTTCCAGGATGTCCCTGAAACATGTATTTGTCCAACGCTTCAGTGATGCTCAGGACCATAGTTTTTATTTACTCAAGTATTGTAATAGAACTTCCATCTTTTATTAACAAAAATTACAGACTCCTTAGATTCCACTGTAATCCAGAACAAATGATTGACCATTCTAGACACTCTAATACATGCTTGTAAAGTATTTGATACAACAGGTGTTTATTATGCATTTTAGGGTCCTTGTGCCATATTTGCAAATTTCCTCCAAACGAAAAGTTAAATCAGATTGCTACTTTATCATTCTCTGTTTCACACTCTGCTCTATTTTGGCACTATAGTGCACTGTTAATGTACTTAATTGCGATGTTTACTCTAAACTTTGATAGCGCAGTATTATTTAGCCGAGAATGCATTCGAAAATGAAAGGTGACGCAGTTGTGACCTCAATAAATCCAATACCTCTCATTTCTCACCCCCCCTCCCCATTTT
>NC_051400.1:41891308-41891878 GCF_015228065.2 Penaeus monodon
AGAGATTTAATCTAGTTATGCATGTTTTACCTGTCTTCAGCACCAGATAAATAGAAAGCTAATGCTGAGTATGGTAGGGTGATTACGCAAAAGTCGTTTTTCTACCCTGTATGAGTGTTTAAAGGTGAACAGTGCGCAGCATCGGTTTTATTCCCGCATTTTATGGTGAAACTAGAATTGCATTTTCTTTAGATACAACCGGGATGAAAGTAGCCAATAAAATACGATTAGTTGAAATAGGTAAGTAGTCATACTTATATTTCGTAGCATCATATAATCAATAAGAGCGCTGTACCCCCTACCTCCCAATCCTTCATCGGAATCGAGAGCACGGTAATTACAAATTTAATCCATAAAGGAAAATTGTTTTGATCAACACAGCGTGCTGAGATATCATGTAATTGGCTTTCATTCAGTTCATCTAATCTAAAAGTTTGCCTTTCCCACGTTGGCCTTATGATTACGCTGCATAGGCCATGACAGTGAGATTAAAATGTAAAATGTTTAAAACGTTTAAAAAAGGCCAATAATAAATGTCTTTTATAAGCAATTATAAATAATAAGTATATT
>NC_051400.1:41898921-41899278 GCF_015228065.2 Penaeus monodon
CTCCCTCTCACTTTAAACTCTAAATCTACCCCCACCAAATTTCTTCACTTCCTTTTTAATCTCCCCTAATCTCATTTGCTCCCTTATCCCCCTCCCTCCCTCTATCATCTCACATTATCTCTCACCCTTATGCCTCCTCCTTTTCATCTTTAAATCCCCTCCTTTTCCTCTTTCCCTTCTTCTCTTGTCTCTTTCCTGTACTGAGCAAATTTGTTGTTTTTAGCGACTCATTAGATTATTATTCACTCAATAGATAACAACATATTTCTGTGACAGGCGAAACAAGGACAAATAAAAACATGCTTCATGATACACCTTCCTTCCACAGTGACAACCATTATTGGTTTTATATTGCAA
>NC_051400.1:41899435-41899518 GCF_015228065.2 Penaeus monodon
CAGAGATTCATAATGAAGTACCTGGATATCGGCTACCTTCCACTTGAAATGTGATTAATAACCCAGCATTAATACTCAACAAA
>NC_051400.1:41899806-41899889 GCF_015228065.2 Penaeus monodon
CAGAGATTCATAATGAAGTACCTGGATATCGGCTACCTTCCACTTGAAATGTGATTAATAACCCAGCATTAATACTCAACAAA
>NC_051400.1:41900481-41900833 GCF_015228065.2 Penaeus monodon
ACACCTTTAACTGGAAATAATGTATTTTTGTACCTTTTGCAATAAGAGAAAAAAAATCTTTTGTTTAGCCCTTTCTTTTTTCCCCTCTGCTTCGCAAGAATTTGATATTGATTCTAAAAGCCACAGTGCAAGCTGCAATGTCTGCAGGAAGAGATTTACAAAGAAAAAGAGAGAACTTTGCCTTGTTCACCTCTCGTCCGTAGCACGAGAGCGGGCAATAAAGCATGAAAATCTTATCGAACCTCTCACGAAGCCATGTAAACTCTCTTGGCCAATGAAGGCAAGCTCGGGAATACGATCTTTTGGCATCAGGCCAGGCGAGATATCAAAGAAAGAACAACCTATTAACAGG
>NC_051400.1:41900905-41901306 GCF_015228065.2 Penaeus monodon
GAGGGGAATATGCTGACCGAGTTACTTTTCTTTGCGAGGCGATGCATTTTAACTCTCCGAGACGGGATCTGCGCGTTTCGTTGATTTTCTTTTGTTATTTTGCGGGTCCCTGTTTGGTTTTCGTGTTTACCGGAGATGCTGGAACCGTTACGTATGCATGGGGGAAGATCTTTGTTTGATGTATGTTGTTTGCCAGACTCCTCAAACAAATTAGCAGCAGCGGCAACATTGTGGTAACAGTAATAATACCCAACTATACAGTGGTAGTATCAGAGTAATCATAAATAGAAGCCGTAGTGCCCGTTGTAGTGGCTGTAAGGGAAATATTGTAGGCTTTTGATATTTTACTGTCGCAGTATGACGAACTTGGATCTATACTACGAAGGAAATAAAAGCTGTTC
>NC_051400.1:41901515-41902918 GCF_015228065.2 Penaeus monodon
CAACAGCTGTTGTCGTGAGGACATCACTAAAATGTCAGTACTACTACTATTACTATCATCAGTAGCAGCGTTACTGACATAAGCAAAGTCGGTAAGAGTAGTATTAATAATTATAGTAGCGTGTTCATTGCAGTCGTTAACATCATTATTGCTGCCGTCCTTTCCCCCTTCTATTGCTCAGCACTTCGCAACTATTCCACCTCTACATCTCTATTTGTTCCATTCATACGTTTTTGCTATATAATAAAGTCATATTCCACCCAATTTAGTCTTTCAGAAGTTTTATTCCCACGTAACTCTTCCATATTCCTGTTGCAAAGTTTATCCCCATACAATTCTCCTAAAACACAGTTCCACGTACTTATTTTAATTTGTTCAAGACCATTTTCTAATCGTACGATTTCCTACACACCTTTTACCTTGCACCTATACAGCAGTTAATTTTTAAAATTAGACGCTGTTGTATCACTAGTACAATTCTCTCGCAGATTTCTGTACAACCTGCTAATAACATACCTTACTTACTCTTCAGTGTCTCAGAAATATTATGTCCCCCAAGCGCTGATCCTTCAGCGTTGCAAAATCGGAGCTTATTAACACTCAAAAATGTCAATACAACATATCACTCTATGTATCACTTCAATACTAATCCAGCACCTCCATTCAAACCATGAAATAATCCAGTGTCCTAATAACTTAGTTCCCTGAACACTTGAATCTTTCACGATCTCAGTTCTCCCAGTATTTCAAACATCAATAACAAAGTCGTTTTTCAATGGCAGTTTTTAACACTAAGAATATTCAGGTACTCCCTTCCCCACATAAGTGTTTTTTTTAATGAATTTGTTTATATATCTATATCCAACCCTCTGTTCTTTCACTACTATATTTTTTTTTCCCTACAGGCCAATCTTTCAATAAAATAGATCCATTATTGCTTCAGTATTTCAGTAACACCCTTTCCCTACACTTTAATTTTTGATAATACTTTTTATTTACACTAGGCTTTTTTTCAAAACCTCAGAGCCTTTGCTCATTAATCTTACGTCAACAGATTTCCTTTACCACTTCAATATTTCAAAAGACGTTTTATCCCTATACTTCATTAAAAAAACAAAAAAACAAAAACACTGTAAAGTAGCATTTCAAAAATTTTATGATCTCATAATTAATTTACACCAGTTTTCCATAATGTCAGTCATCTAAAATCTTAATTCACACATCAATCTCACAATACCCGAGTTGCCTCGTACTTCAGTCTCTCAGTAAATTTTTCCCCGAACATAACTTTCAACAAGAGTTTACACGCAATTCACAGTTTTGGTAAAACCGTGAAACACCGCTTAAGACAAAATTCACTGTTTTGATAGAACAGTGATACAGCGTTTAAGGGCAAATTTCTA
>NC_051400.1:41903941-41904089 GCF_015228065.2 Penaeus monodon
GCTGTTTCGACATAGGTGTGCCATGAACGTGTACCAATTCCTATGACCCGGCCACATGTCTGCTTTTCCTCTGCATTTAGGTACATGTACACTACTGTTATAATACTATCCGCAGGCTGCAGACTCTCACTTAACTTGTGCTTGAGCA
>NC_051400.1:41904552-41904770 GCF_015228065.2 Penaeus monodon
CGCCGCCTTCTTCCTCATTCGCTTCCTGGGCAAATGAGCACTATTAGCGGGGCTGCTAATGGAAAAGAAATGTCAATGCACTCTTTGCTCCGAGCTCCTGACCGTTCTACTTTCATTGCTGCACAGAATGGGGGCTTTAGCAAAGACGTGAATACCTTAGATATTCCGAATATTCTCGTTGGCGACGCAGATGCTTTGCATATTTCCCAAAGTGTTCT
>NC_051400.1:41905699-41906054 GCF_015228065.2 Penaeus monodon
CTCGTTGCGAAGTAGCAGATGCGAAAGAACGTTTAAAACAAACTGGAAAGAAGTGAGCCTATGGCAGATGAAGAGCAGCTGAATGATCTTATATGAGAGATAGAAAGGTATTATTTTGGTTCTAAATTTGCTTTTGAACAAGCTTAGATCGCGACTGCTTCCCTGAAATGTCTGTAATCACACATTGCCTTTTTTTATATTTCGCAGATAAAGCCAAGAGACGGAAAGGTTATGTGGGTGTTCAAGGCACGACTCTGTAACGCGATCTCCTGGAACGGAAGACAAAGGAGGAAAAAGAGAGGAGAAAATCGTCCGCTGTTCCCTCTTTCTTCGTTGCGTTTTAACCTCGAGTGTG
>NC_051400.1:41906087-41906983 GCF_015228065.2 Penaeus monodon
GGGGAAAAAATCTCTTTCGCATGAATTATGTAAAAGCAACTGCCAAACGTTGCAAATATTATCGGGTTTCTAGTCGACGTTGTTTTCCGAAGAATCGAGTTCGGTACATTAGCTCTTAAAGGACGCCCGACGCGATCTCTACGAGCATCATCTTTTTCTGCGAGAGAACACTCGATCAAATCAGCTTCGTTTTTTTTTTTTTCTCCTTTTTCCCCCCCTCCCCCACCCCTCCTCCTCACGCGCGTGTGAATGCAGCTGCTTTACGATAATCACATCTTTTGCGCCGTGAATCATCAATATGCCGAAGAATAGAAGTTCTTGAGAGCGCGGAGTGTGACCTCGTTGAGTATATGACCCGAGGCGGCGACGGCGAACGAACTGTGACAGAAAGGCTCATGGAAAAGATCTTACTGGGAAGACGAACGATACAATACGAAAAAGAGAGATGGTACGTTTGTCATATTCCAGTAATTTGATATTTCTTTTACAAAACTGCTTGAGAAAAAAGGTATTAAAAATACTTGTAAATGGTTGGGGAGAGTGTACGCACAAAGATCGAAATTCAGTCAATAAATGAAAGGAATAAACCTGTCAGTGTTCGTATATATGTTAAGTAAATATGTAAATATTTAAATTCCCATTCTTCGCACACTTTCCGTCAAGAACCTAACAGAGTAATGCCCGAAGGTACGTACCTGAAACCCAGAGGGAATATACAAGGAGGCGAAATAAGCTTTAACACCAACGTGGGTCGATGAGACGATCCTTCCAAGCTTTCTACTTTAGCCTAGAGAGGGAAGAAAAAGCGGTTCCGTCCCTCCCAATATCAGCATTCCACTAGATTCCTCCCGTCTGCTCCCTCCATTCGGTCTGCGTGTGAGGAGCAAGGCGCGGGC
>NC_051400.1:41907465-41907610 GCF_015228065.2 Penaeus monodon
ACGGATGAATGGATAAACTGGAAAGAAGGAACACGTAGAAAAGGGGAAGGAATTACCAGAGTAAATAAACGTAACAGATATAAGGAGATGGATTGTACACAGGAAGATATCTTGTTTATAATACATCATTATTAAAACTGTCATG
>NC_051400.1:41908760-41908861 GCF_015228065.2 Penaeus monodon
CAACTGGTGAATTGTGAGATATGAACTAAATACGGTGAAGTTAACTGAAGTGCTGTGAAAATTACGTGAAGAAAATAACTGTTTTCACCATAACTTGTGAA
>NC_051400.1:41910674-41910952 GCF_015228065.2 Penaeus monodon
TCTTTTTATAATTCTTCCTGTGCTCGAACGTCCGTACTTCAAATTTACATTTTGTACCGGAAAGCATATTCCATGCAACCATGGAGTTAGTCTTTTCTTTAAAGTAAGGGAAGGATCTTATGCCTGGAGTCATATTTCATGGGACTGTGGACTTATAGTCATTTGTTTTTGGTGTAAAATGGGCTTATGATTGTCAACATAACGATTAAAGAATGCCATAAATACACACGCGCGCTGGCATGATATTCCCCATCTACGAGAATCCTATTCAAACCCTC
>NC_051400.1:41912292-41912714 GCF_015228065.2 Penaeus monodon
ATATTTCCATACACTCTGTAAAAATCCAAACACCAAGAGGCTAATGTAGCCCATTTTCTTGCATCTTTAAACACCCAAGAAAAAATGCGACCGTTCTCCTGGGTGAGACGACGTCGCCGCCACTGATAATGAAGAGCGTATCTGCAGCCCCGACCGCCGGAAACAGCAGCCTCTCCTTGCCTCGCAGCTCTGACTCTCTCTTACGGAGGCGATGCTGCAGCGGATTCTGACCTCATGAATATTAAGGCTTCCCCCATTGTCATATCATTGCCCCTTTACCATTTTGTTTTATTTTTTGACTCTTTATTCGTGTTTTTTTTTTCGTCTGATTGCCTTGCTTGGGTTTTTATTCGCTGTTGCTATTCATATTTTCATGTGTTGAAATGCTTGAGGAAGTTTTCAATTGTGTTTGCAAATGTCTT
>NC_051400.1:41913572-41913894 GCF_015228065.2 Penaeus monodon
GAGACTTGTTTCTTAATTAAGAGCTGCAGCCGCTACTGAGGAAGTTTGATGAAGTGAAGGAACTTGATTAAGTACGCATTCGAGCTCTTTGGGGATCAACATGTACTCATCTCTGGAAGAAAAGTCTCAAGCCGACTTTCGGTAAAATTGTAATACTTCAAATGTTATTTTCCATTTTAATTTGAAACAATTTCGTGTCTTGTACATAATACGTTTCTACGCCTAACACAAAAGGGACTATGATTGTGAGAAATCTCGTCCACCCCTCCATTAGTCATATATTATATTATAACAAGTTTAAATAATTGAGAAAAAATAAGAT
>NC_051400.1:41914956-41915037 GCF_015228065.2 Penaeus monodon
GTAACACTGCCTGGGGAGCTGTCAATGAAACCACGCCAAAGCCTGTTATAGCTACTAAAAACAACAATTGCTGGATTAGAT
>NC_051400.1:41915594-41916141 GCF_015228065.2 Penaeus monodon
TTTTAGTATTTTTTTTTCAAAAGAATACTATGATCTATTATTGCATGGTTCCTCCGCCACCCAGTATTCCTGGAAAACCTGGAATTCCAGCAGTTTCATTTTCTAGGTGTGGAAAATCTTGAAAAACTGAATTTCAAAAGGAAATCCTGGAAAAGTCATGGGGATTTTCACTGAATGCCACAATTTTTTTCAACGCCTTTTTCACGAAAAGCGTGTGTGTCATGATACAAAATACAAATAATCATTGTTTCATGTTACACACTAGGTTTGATTAGTTTGCTTTGCCACACATTTCCGCGGACCGTGTTTGAGATTTTCGGATGTTACAATGTATAGTATATAAGTACATATAATTTTTTTTTAGAACTGTAAATGTAAACTGAAGTAAGAAATACTTTGGCTGCCATTATATTCACTGTTGATCTAATTGTATCATCTACTGCAAAAATTTAGTGCTTGAAGACAAGTACTGATGAGAGTTCTGCAGAGTATAAAGTCCTTGAGTTTCAGATTCAAATAAGGGGAAGACTGTTATGCGAAATTGTCG
>NC_051400.1:41917227-41917535 GCF_015228065.2 Penaeus monodon
TTTCTTAATTAAGAGCTGCAGCCGCTACTGAGGAAGTTTGATGAAGTGAAGGAACTTGATTAAGTACGCATTCGAGCTCTTTGGGATCAACATGTACTCATCTCTGGAAGAAAAGTCCCCAAGCCGACTTTCGGTAAAATTGTAATACTTCAAATGTTATTTCCATTTTAATTTGAAACATTTCGTGTCTTGTACTAATACGTTTCTACGCCTACACAAAAGGACTATGATTGTGAGAAATCTCGTCCACCCCTCCATTAGTCATATATTATATTATAACAAGTTTAATAATTGAGAAAAAATAAGAT
>NC_051400.1:41918071-41918152 GCF_015228065.2 Penaeus monodon
GTAACACTGCCTGGGGAGCTGTCAATGAAACCACGCCAAAGCCTGTTATAGCTACAAAAAACAACAATTGCTGGATTAGAT
>NC_051400.1:41918712-41919250 GCF_015228065.2 Penaeus monodon
TTTTAGTATTTTTTTTTTTCAAAAGAATACTATGATCTATTATTGCATGGTTCCTCCGCCACCCAGTATTCCTGGAAAACCTGGAATTCCAGCAGTTTCATTTTCTAGGTGTGGAAAATCTTGAAAAACTGAATTTCAAAAGTAAATCCTGGAAAAGTCATGGGGATTTTCATTGAATGCCACAATTTTTTTCAACGCCTTTTTCATGAAAAGCGTCTGTGTCATGATACAAAATACAAATAATCATTGTTTCATGTTACACACTAGGTTTGATTAGTTTGCTTTGCCACACATTTCCGCGGACCGTGTTTGAGATTTTCGGATGTTACAGTGTATAGTATATAAGTACATATAATTTTTTTTTTAGAACTGTAAATGTAAACTGAAGAAAGAAATACTTTGGCTGCCATTATATTCACTGTTGATCTAGTTGTATCATCTACTGCAAAAATTTAGTGCTTGAAGACAAGTACTGATGAGAGTTTCTTGCAGAGTATAAAAGTCCTTGAGTTTCAGATTCAAATAAGGGGAAAGACTG
>NC_051400.1:41920946-41921716 GCF_015228065.2 Penaeus monodon
CTAGTCCTCCTGGCTCGGTGTTTTTGTAATCCTCCCTTTTTATAATGATGATCTGCATGACTCTGGCAGCCAGAAATATGAAACGTTAACCCAAGATAAAAGCCCCCTTAAATTCAGGAATGAATTTGAATACCTATAGCATTGGTCTAGCATGTTTCTTTAGTGTTAGAGAAATGTCACGAACACGCTCTTATTGCATAAATAACTGAACTGAATATCAGCGGAATGTCTAACTTTGATGCTGATAATGTATTCTTATGATTGACACAGATCCTTGATCATTAAAAGAGCCAAATGATTTTAAAGGTCCATATTGGCATTTCAGTTAGGGGAATTAACGAAATTCATGATCCATGAACTGTTTTAATCAGGTCTTCAGATCTGAGATGAAGGGTTTATATGAAAATTAAGTAGTTCAGAGATATTGCCTGTACAACACAGAGTCTGGTGCTACATGTAATACAGTGATTTTCATGTAAATACGTAAGAAAACCTTCTTATACATATGTTCAGTTTCATTATGATTCGATATTGATATGTATTGATTTTAATTATAAATATACGTCCCAAACCCAGAGAGTAAAGGTTTGCGTACCTGTTTTTCGTGTGAAGTATAAATAGAACACATTTAGTATGAAACCCATAGAATGAATTAAGACACTCTTCTAAGAGCTCTGCAATTAAGTTTCTTAATTAATCTTATTATTAAATGAGTGGCTAGACTAGACCAACAAGCCTTACTTTAGCCAGCACATTGTTCGTAGAAGAAA
>NC_051400.1:41921890-41922396 GCF_015228065.2 Penaeus monodon
GTGTTCGAGGATATATTACCAGAGCTGGTTGACGGTAATGAGGAGAAGAGAAAACAAATGAAAGTGAAAAGGAAATGGGGAAATGATGGTTTACTGGCATAGGAGAGAAATGCTCTTGGTGGTTTCATCTATTTTATTCCTACGATCTTTTCCGACACTGGGTAGATGACTGCTTAACAACAATACCAGGTAATTATAATCATGATATATAGTTTGACGATAACTACGTTATAGTATAAAAAGTATAAAAAAAGAATGAATGCCTTAGTCTTTTTGGTGTTTATTTTCAACATTTAGTAGGAGAAGGAAAAGGTTACATGTATAATTAAAGTTAGCATACTTTTCTATGATTACAAAATAAAAGTTGTACGATAAAATTACATGTTACACACACTTGATAAAATCGAGTTACTTTACCCTCCATAATAAGCCGCAAAGTTAGGTTAACACACATTAACACACACATTGGTCGACAGACGGTTTGATCCAACATATTGCTGACTGCT
>NC_051400.1:41922493-41922753 GCF_015228065.2 Penaeus monodon
GAAATTAATGAAGGTATCAGATAGTTTGCTTCTTCAGTTGTTAGTGCCAAACGAAAGACCGATTTTCCGACAGCGATCTTGCTCCTGGCATTTTATTAGCAAGGGAAACAAGTTGAATTATCATAATTCACAGCAAATCATTCTTCTTGGGTTTCGACTTTTTCGGCAAAAATATGTCTGTGGTAAGCAAGCATTATTCTTTTCAGAAAGCTACATTAGCTCGATGTGTGTAAATTGTATAATGCATATAATGGCTGTAT
>NC_051400.1:41922894-41922973 GCF_015228065.2 Penaeus monodon
TTGTAAACCTGCAATCGCTCCCCAAAGCCCAAGTATAGACTTAAATATTTTTATCTAGTGTTGACAGTTTTGATGCTCC
>NC_051400.1:41923012-41923125 GCF_015228065.2 Penaeus monodon
GATATTGCATAAAACTGAGAATGCAGCTGTAATGTGACTTGAAAATATGCCACATTGTCTAAAAGGCATTCATTAATTTGGACCATTCATTATGGCCAGTGTTATCATTTATG
>NC_051400.1:41923357-41923606 GCF_015228065.2 Penaeus monodon
GTACGTGTTGACAAGCGCAATATGAACCTCCTGATTTCAATATTGAAGAAATAATTTGAGCAGCAGTAAAACGGCCCACGCTTATTCCCTCCCTTTCTTACGCACATCGGAACTGCACTAAATTTCAGGCTCAGTGTTAGTGTGTTAAAAACAGGAACCATCACACAGATATTCGATCCAGAAGCCAGAGTACATGTACTGAACGGAATTTTTTTAAATAACTTTTTTGATATAACTCGAAGACATTCA
>NC_051400.1:41923676-41923890 GCF_015228065.2 Penaeus monodon
GAAAATAATAACAAATAAATATAATAAACGATCGGACGACAAAAGCAATAAAAAAGAACACTAAAAGGCAAGGAAAAGCAATTACTTAAATATAACAAATAAGGCCGTAATATGACCAAGACATAACCCCTTCCTGGGTCGGTAACGATGGCAATCATTTGCTCTGATCACGACCAAATAGCCTGATTAGACATAAGGCAATGAATTGTGTTCC
>NC_051400.1:41924992-41925087 GCF_015228065.2 Penaeus monodon
TTTTTATTTTTGTTAATTTTCTGTAGGTTATGGAAATACTAGAATATTTTATTTCATTTATTCAGAAAAGATTGAACCCAATTTGAAATTGCATA
>NC_051400.1:41925234-41925787 GCF_015228065.2 Penaeus monodon
AATATATCACAACATTCAACAATATAAAGAACGCCGATGTAGTGGACATTGCTTTTCCACTGTGCGCAGGGACCTATAATGATTAGAAATGGACAGCACAAGAAAAAAATAAAAGTATCAGATCTTTTGCTTCTGCAAGAGTTTCTCGTTTCCGGCATGATTTTGGATTGATTTATCACTCCTAATTATATAATACTCACCAAAATATGTTTTCTAGGCTTTAAAATTTTTGTAGGTAGATATATTTGGTAGCAACGACTAGCATAATGCTTTTAAGAAAGCTGCATTAGCTCCATGCATGTAGATTACATAATACATGTGATGGCAGTATTTTTTGTAAATCCGCAATCGCTCACCAGACCCTATGTATATATGCCAGACTTAGATATTTTCTTATCCAGTGTTGAGAGTTTTTTTACTTCCTGATTTTCACTTCTAGGTGTAATACAGGACAATGAAGTTAAATATATATATGTAACTTTAATGTAACCATCGGCAAACCAACACTAATATGTACTGTACACTATGGCAAGTGTTACGATACATGACATAT
>NC_051400.1:41926160-41926369 GCF_015228065.2 Penaeus monodon
CATCGGAACTACACCAGATTTCAGGCTCACTGACGGCGTGTTATAAAACAGGAACCATCACACTACCTTCGATCCAGATGCCAGAATACATATACTGAAATTAAATTTTGAAGGCATTTTTGATATAACTCGAATACATTGACATGCCACCTAACCTTTCAACACACTGAAATTGCAAAACCGACTTAGAAATGGGTTATATTTTTCTG
>NC_051400.1:41926808-41927438 GCF_015228065.2 Penaeus monodon
CGTATACACACACAGTGAAATAGTGAAAATCAAACAGAAAGGTGTAGTGCTACATGAAAAGTTCTATAGTAAACGACAGGTGATGAATTATTAAAAGGGAAGATATATCGATCGAGAGGAAAAACATGTTTATTGAATTGTAGAATGCCTCTAATGCCCAATCACTCCTTCTTCCATATCCATCAATTCAGATGTCGGCATGTATATGGAATATGTAAGATTAGTAGGATATCCACAAAATCAAATAAATGAAGTGTCAGGAAATGTGACATGTGTCATGGCAGACATGTTAACAATATTAATGAATTGCTATGCTTTAGAGTTTCTGTCACTTAATTGATTGATTATACATTTCTTTTTTTTCTTTCTATTTTTTTGCGTGTATTCAGTTATATCATAATTTTATGTTCAGATGAAATACCAATAAAACTGGAGATGAATAGTAAAGTAAAAATACTTTTCGTATTACTTATTCTGATGTTCACATGTTTGCAAATGAAAGTAACGCCAGGCCATAGGTGGAGCGGGGTTGAAATATGTATCAGTATTTTGATATATGCATGTCCAATACTGACATTCCCTTTGGTTGTATGCTGAACTTACAGAGTGAGAAATTCAACTAAGAGAAAT
>NC_051400.1:41930331-41930412 GCF_015228065.2 Penaeus monodon
CCCACTTATTTGCGGTGGGAACATTTATATATACACGTGTGTGAAATACGAATAAAAGTGTATGTGCAGAAGGCAGAACGG
>NC_051400.1:41930438-41930538 GCF_015228065.2 Penaeus monodon
GGAGTACGTGTAAGAGTTGGTATACGTGCGTAGCACACGTAAACGAGCACACTTCACACACGCGAGTCTCGACTAACTCGTAATAAGTTTAAGTTTAAGT
>NC_051400.1:41930996-41931071 GCF_015228065.2 Penaeus monodon
AAAATCCCTCTGTGATTGTTTCAACAAACTTTATACGAAATTCTTCTGGTAAAAGTCAAATTTGAAGATCCTCTG
>NC_051400.1:41931149-41931824 GCF_015228065.2 Penaeus monodon
AGGGTGCTAGATAAGCACCTGTGAAATCTCCGTACATAGTGAATTATATTTTCACTATATATCCAGGTTATCAATCCTTTTAACTTCACAGCATATTTCCATTTACATTCCTTTGCCTTTTCAGTAATTATCACTCTTTGGCGAGGAACTCATTAAAACAATAGTAAAAATTCAAATCAGGAGAACATGTATTTATAATCACAAACAATCAAATCAGTAAAGTAGTAAGTGCTGAAGTACACTCACCCCATGGGGGATGGGTGTACTTTAGCATTAAGAACTATATAAAACGAGAAAGCACTTAAAAACACACACACGCACAAAAGAAAAGAAAAGAAATACTACTACTAATAATAACCGAAGGCACCGGGATTTCCTAATAATGATTTTAACTATCAGCCTCCCCACTGCGACCTGTCTATCACCACGCTTACACGACCACTTACTCCGACCAGCTGAACCTTGCCTTTCGGGCCTCCTCTCCCCAAGCAGAAGACCCGATCATCACCATCAAAGGTGTTCAGATAAACTTTGATCCCACTCATTTTCTTGGCCGACGGTTCTCCCACGGTGTTTTAAATTTAAGAAGTAAAATTGCTTATAAAATTGATGAAAAGACATCTCTAGACGGAAAAACTAACCTATCTAATATTAATTATAGAACGTAGGAACTAG
>NC_051400.1:41932142-41932242 GCF_015228065.2 Penaeus monodon
GTATGTGAATAAAGTATTCGTATATCTTCAAAATGTATTTTTAATAGACTTCTAACCCATTAAATTCCGTGAAACTGACAGCAGATGAGTATTAATGTAT
>NC_051400.1:41932291-41935886 GCF_015228065.2 Penaeus monodon
CTCGCAAAAAACGAGTTGTAACTGAAATTATATTCCTTAAAATATAAATCAATGAAAAGAGGGATGAGAAAAGTATACACATTCAAGTTATTCGAGTTGTGTAGGCATTTTATCTTTTATCGCTTATAATCTTTTCCTGTACGTGTAGTTCCGTCAATAAGGACACAAAAAACATTGGAATATCATTCAGCTATTGACGTTCCAACAATAGTAACGTTACCATGACGAAAACTAAAGAACTCTCCATTTGCTCGCCAGAAGAGCCGATCCTGAAGTTCCATAGTAATGAGCCGAGTTATAGGAAGGTTAGGTCCGTCATACAGATGTGGGAGAAGCTGGGGGAAAATAGACAGGCTTCAAAGTTCAGATACTCCTCGGAAGATTTCCCTGCAGAACCTCTAAGTAAACAGCAGAAGGATTAGAACAGCCTCTGTGACGACCTATAAGGCTATTTTAGATGACCTTCTGGCGGCTGGATCTAACGAATCATCTGCATAAACTACACCAACATGATTTGAAGTCACGCAGCCCATGGAAGACACCTCTGCTGCTGAAGAGACACGGATAAGCAAGGTTGAAGTTTGTACGTGAGCATTCGGAGAAACTTGCTGATTTCTGGGATAATGCCCTGTGGTCAGACGAGACCAAAATAATATTGTCATTTCTGAAGGAAAGACGGCACTGCCCATAACACCAAGAACACCACTCCCTACCGTGAAGGTTGTGGGTGATAGCATTATGGTGCTGGGGTGTTTCTCGTCTAAGGGGACTGTCAATATCCGTAGCATGGAAGAGATCGTGAATTCGTCAATTTACAAAGGCATTTCAAAAGAAAATTTGATAGTTTCTGTAAAGCTTGGGCCTGTAAAGGGATAGATTTTTCAACAAGACAATTACTCGAAGCATGCTACGAAAGCTGCTTATTAATAGTTCTTTAAGAGCGTTGTAAACATTTTAGAGTGGACTAATCAGTTGCCATATTGAACCCTATAGAAAAGTGTTTGAATGTGGTTTGATAAAAAAAGGCGGTACCTTGCAAAGAAGAAAGGACCAAAATACCAAAGGAATGTTGCCGCTCTCTGGTAAAAAGCTACAAGAAACGATGAATGGCAACAGCAGTAAATGGCAACAAAAGCTATGCAGCTATGTATTAAACGCCAAGGAATGAATCGTATGAATTCTTCTTTCATCCGTTTTCAATAATTCAATTTGACTGATTCATGCCCTTTTTCCATTCATATTTGTCTGTAATTTTATGGAGATACATATTGTACCTAATGTATAGATTTCAGAAAGTGATTGTTTAGTCAATTCAAAATAAATGTTGAAGGTGTATGAATACTTATTTTCCCCACTCTATTCATGTGTATGTGTGTCAGAGAGAGAGCAGGATATGGGAAAACATACAGACATAGCGTCGTGAATTTTCTAAACATTCAGCTTGAATTATCAGCGTGCATGCAATAACGCATGTACAGTTGGCTGCTACGTTCGAAACTCCTTGTCTTGTTCGGCCAAACAACTTGTCATCACCCGCATTATCCACAATGCAACCAGCTCGAAAGTACACAATTGCTATTATGTCTTTAATCGCCACACTACATATGTTGTGTCACTTCTTTGATGCATAGGATACTTATCTGTAACTGATAAACACAAATATAACCTTTGCCAACAACAGACAGACATGATATAGCGTACCGATATCTTATGCTTACCTGCATCAAGCATTGGTTACATATAAACGGTCAAAACATCTCATATATCTTGTCCACCTTGTTGGACGAGAAGTTCCGAACGCAGCATTATACCTGGCACACCCCGCTGCCGGCGAAGAGTTTATCTATATATATTTGAGTATTAGCTATCAATTTGCCCTCATAGGTGTGTATTTCCTTGTAATGGGGGGCTTGCTTTTCTATACTGACCGCTATCGGGCAGAGAAAAAAGGTGTGTTTAGTGAAAGAGAAAGTTGAATATTCGTTTTCGTGTTGCAATCAGAGCTGTCGCGAGAAACAACTCGTGGTTAATGGATGCGCTATGATTGGCTGAGATTGGTCGACTAGTGATTGGCTCCGAAACTGTGATGTTAGAACTGTTGTTTTATTTGAAAGCTTGTTTTGCGAGTATATAGTAATCCTATTTACCATTTCTATTTTCGTTATTTCCACAGATTTGCTAAAATGCATTTACATAGCTATACTCGAGGATCTGTGGGTTGGACTAAGTGACGTGATCAATATTAATGCCAAGAGCCGCTATAAAAATATGTTTTCATGTACCTTTCGGTTATATATCAAGTACCTTTGAAGTGAACTCAAAGTCTTCGATGTTATTTCATCCCAACAAGCGTTCCATGCCATTAGCAACTTGCAGATCTTTTTTTTTTTTTTCATAACGCAACTGCGTTTTTACAAAAACCCTATTGTATGAATAAAAATGGCATCTCGTCAACAACCTTAAGACAATTTTGTTATGAAACACTTCAGTCTCAAGTGCAAGAGTAAACCAGCCTACCCTACCCTTAATGAACTTAACCTGCCATATGAGTGTCACTGATCATAATATCTCTGCATTATATAAAACTTACTTAATGCGAGTGTCGGTAGAATGATATTGTGGTGATCTGCGAGAGCTAGAGGAAATGATGTTAAGCAGGGAGTTTCACTTGGTTACCCTGAGTGGTAAAGAATCACGTTTATTACCCAGGGTCCAAGTCGACCCTTTGTTTTGAAATGAGGTCTTTAGGCTTTAAATGCCGACCTATTCACCGGCTTATACGGTAAGTAAGAATTGTGTGTCCGTCGTGCATATTCAACATTATTTTTCTGCAAAAACAAAGCTTAATGGCATGAAAACTTTATTCTTTCGATATTTTCCATTGCGCCTTTGATGTACCTAATTGCAGGACTTGAACGAGGAAACTCCATTTTTCATCGAGTTATATATTTATAAAGTAATTCTCTCATACAGTGTAAACAGAAACGTCTTTACAAAATAACGAAAAAAAATTCAAATTATTTTACAAAGCAGAGATAATGTGAATAGTCTGGAACAAAGGCTGATATATAATTAGCATATCTTGTAGATATTGGAAATATTGAATCATTTGGATTTTTGTTATTATTATTTTTTATGGCATTTGATATCATTGTATTTATAATCTAATTCGTGCTTGTTTTCAGTGATGTGCGATTACCCAATATATGGATTTTGATTATCATTTCTTAATTGCAGCTGATGAATTGAAGTTTATAATTTGATTTGAAATTAATCAGATTTATAATGAATTCAGTTCATTAAGTCCATCGTTCATTACGCATTATGGAATTAAACCCTTTTTACAAATAAAAATACCTCATTAGCCGCACGCGACATGCAAAACCTGATGAATGCCCAATTTTGAGGCTCAAAGGACTGGCAAACAAGACTAACGATGTACGGCGCGATGAACCATTAGTTAATAGTCTTGTTGATCATTCGTGTGGCTGGAAGGGAAAGCAAATAAACTGGTTAACAAACACTATGTTTTATGAAGAAAATCTTTTTTTCGTGTAGTAATATAATGATCTTTTTTATAATTTTATGTTTTATG
>NC_051400.1:41936892-41937121 GCF_015228065.2 Penaeus monodon
GCGGCTTCGGAACAAGGAATTTTTTAATACCTAATTTTCTATTCCGAAAGAAGCTATTTGTTCCAATTGAGATGTTTTAGAAAGAAAATGTTAGATTATGAGACCACAATCTTCAGACAACATCATTAATGCGAAAGGTATTATAAGAAAGATGTTTATTTATATGATTATATATTTTCACGTACTTCCTTAATTCACTGTTTCAAACATCTAAATACTCGGAAGGATA
>NC_051400.1:41937254-41938043 GCF_015228065.2 Penaeus monodon
GGTCTCCCGCTTGTATATAATTACACAAATGTAAGGTCCCATCCTCTACTTCCTAACACCTACATTCTGCCAACAAAATCCAAATAATTTCACATATAACTCCACTCGTATCACTCATATAAACCTCGCCACATCGGATAACATTTAAGCAAGTGGTAACGACCGGATGCTTGCAGACAAAACGACTTAGGCCTTTCGACCGTCTCAGTCACATGCCTTACCTTAATTGCATATTTTCTTTTCCAAATCCATTTTCTCTGTGTAAATTAAAATATAAGCCGTCGCCAGCGAGTGACTCGTCAGGCAGGATTCACTCAGCGCCCTCTCCACACCACAGCTTTGTACCCAGAGAACCTTGGGTAAACCGCTAGCCTGCATAGAGGATTCGCCTCACTTCACCCCAAGATGCCTGGCGTGGCTGATCATCTCTGACCGCTGCACGCCACGCCGGACACCCTCTCCCTTTCTCTCCCTAATAAACAGACAATACTCATAACAGTGAATTATAACTGGTTATAATGATTTCCCCTTACAGAAATTCACAACAACGATAGACTAATTGTTTAGCCAGAAAGCTAGTGATATTCTACCACAATGAAAATCAATGCAAGAAAGTATGACGTTTAATGAAGAGGCAGCTGCACGCAAAGACACTCTCGCATCTTTGAAGATTGTTAATGTAAACCGATATCCAAATCCTATTTTCTAAAGGCGGCGTACATTAGAAAACTGAGTAAGAAAGAACAAAGTATGAAAATAGTAAACCCAAGGTGAATAGCAACCAAAAGG
>NC_051400.1:41938680-41939090 GCF_015228065.2 Penaeus monodon
TATATGCTGATCATCTCTGACCGCTGCACGCCACGCCAGACACCCTCTCCCTTTCTCTCCCTAATAAACAGACAATACTCACAACAGTGATTTCCCCTAACAGAAATTCACAACAGCGATAGACTAATTGTTTAGCCAGAAAGCTTGTGATATTCTACCACAGTGAAAATCAATGCAAGAAAGTATGACGTTTAATGAAGAGGCAGCTGCACGCAAAGACACTCTCGCATCTTTGAAGATACAGGTGAAAAGAGAATTACTATTAAAATTATAACTAATATAACTGATGAGACAGATATATACGCAAACAAGGAAAAAAAATAATGATCTGCATAACTTAGAGCAATTAGAAAGAATTACCCTCCCACGATATTGGTCTGTTAAAAAAGTGTGTGTGTGTGTAAAGATGG
>NC_051400.1:41939499-41939867 GCF_015228065.2 Penaeus monodon
TAAACAGGTTAAAAGGGAGGTATTAATACAACTAATATAAATTATTAGACAGACAGACACGCAAAAAATGGTCTGCATAATTTCAGAGCAATCAGAATTAATTACTCTCCCATGACATTCCTCTGTTAATCTCTTTGAAAAAAGTGTATTCGCGCGCACGCGCGTACGTACGCGTGTGTGTGTGCGTGTAATGATATAAAAATAAGATAGCAAAAACAATCAGAACTTATTGCTTAGAAATTCGTCACTATTAGTGGTGTAGGAGTAAAAGAAGGGAGGGAAATGCTTGCGGAAATTTAGCAAAAGAATTAGTAGATATCGTTTTAGTAGTAGTATCGTTATTAAAAGAGCTTATGACTTTTAGCTGA
>NC_051400.1:41940009-41940165 GCF_015228065.2 Penaeus monodon
GCATACTTACTCACTGCCATTTTGTATTCTAACACGTCCCAAGTCTTCAAATACAGTCATTGTTCTAAACAGGTCTGTCCTTGCCTGTGTCGTACGGTTAAAGTGTTTGCATAAAGTGCCTTTTTTGTGCTGTGAAATATAAAATTGTAACCCTCT
>NC_051400.1:41940210-41940333 GCF_015228065.2 Penaeus monodon
GAGAGACTACTTTCAAGCAACAAGACCAATAATGTTTGCAAAAATGTTAAGTAGATAATATTTACTATAAAAAGGCAAAGTGATCGTTAATGTTTCCTATACTCTCACACAATATCTGTCACA
>NC_051400.1:41940368-41940443 GCF_015228065.2 Penaeus monodon
GTGTCCATGACATATGATGTAAATATTTAATAACTTTTTCAATACAACTTCAGGGGTGATGGTTTGTGTTTGCTT
>NC_051400.1:41940482-41940907 GCF_015228065.2 Penaeus monodon
TGTTCGTGGATGTTTATATATGGAAATATACTCACAGAGTTGTAGAAACGCGAAACCTCGAAAGGGTTTCAATTCCTTGACAGAACCCTCTTCGACCCGGCGCGAGGCAGGTGCGTGTTCGCCGGGGAAACAAGTTAGTGCCATCAGGAGGGCGTCTAATTTCACGGCAGATGGTCTCTATTTACGCCTCATATTTTAATTTATATCTGGCCTTAGGCTTTGCAGAACGGGGAATAACTCTGTCTCTTTGCTCCGAAATTAATTACACTGTTGACGGAAAGCTTTCTGAAAGAAAATTGTATAAGTAAGATATGTGTTGTTTCTTGGAACTGGTGAAATATAGAGGCAGTACTTCTGTTAAAAAAGGACAGGTTAAGTCTTTCATTTTCCTCGTGGGTTATGTTAGCTCAAGTTTCTTATGACAA
>NC_051400.1:41941010-41941620 GCF_015228065.2 Penaeus monodon
AACGCGCTCGTGCTCCCACATACATCTAGTGCACGTACATTTTCACCATGAATATAAGTTTATGCTTTTATTTGATGTTCATTTTGTAAAACTTGCCTAACAACTCGCCTCGGGCTAGAATGTATTCGGATTTCATTGTCCAAGACTTAGAATTCTCTTAATATCTATCGTATTTGTTAAGAAACTCAACTCTTTTACTCGCATTCTGACACTACAACTGCAGTCGTATAGAAAGTAAAATAAACATTTCTGATGAAACGCGAGGTGCTATGCATACTTTCCTGGAATTTTCAATTTGCTGTTGTGGAAAATGAAGTCTGTGAGGTTTTATGTATATAAAAAGTCACTACATTCGCACGCAACGAGAGCGAATGATTCATCTATATGTACATGTAAACAAACACATATTTTCCCCCGTGTTCATTCGATGTGATTTTTCCGCTTTGCTTAAAATACGAACAAATATGGTTTGGATATTCATTGGACTCTGTTTTGCGCCTGGACATCCTTTTATGTGAACCCGTGCTAAGATAAAATTATTCTTTGATTATTTATTCGTTAGGTTTTAAATTCATTCGTAATTATGATAAACGAAAAAGAAGTGATAGCA
>NC_051400.1:41941899-41942038 GCF_015228065.2 Penaeus monodon
AATAGCATGCACTCTATTTAATCACGATATTTGATTTGACTGAATGACTAAATTTCACCAAGAAGAATATAGCTTCGTACTGGCCCAAAGTAAATATGACAATAACAAAGTGCTTATTTGCAAAATCCGGGTGAAAGAT
>NC_051400.1:41942060-41942465 GCF_015228065.2 Penaeus monodon
GAAAAAGTAGGGCCGTTTGCACAGAACTCAAATCTGCTGCATTGCCAAAAGCGCCTTTATGAATGATAAATATAGAGTTTATTGTTAAAATCTAAACACCGTTATTTCCTTCATCGCTTGACCTGAATAGGAATTGAAATATATTCATGAAACAAACACGTCATATTGATGATATAATGGTGAGCGGGGAGTCCGTGATGGCTGCGATTTATACTGATATAAAAATGTTGTAATAATGATTGCCATAAAAAAAAAAAAAAATGTAACGAAAAGGAAGGCATGATATAGCCCTTTGATATCATAGAAAGAAAATAATTTTGTGATTTATCAAGGTGATATATTTATATCAAATAGTCAAAGCTCACGATAATTGATTTGCAGTTTTTATTATGTTCTCCCCCCCCC
>NC_051400.1:41942615-41943101 GCF_015228065.2 Penaeus monodon
CTTCTCTTTAAATCTATATGAATAAATTACTATAGCTATATTCATATAGATGCATGTAAAGACCGATAGATAGACATGAAACCTATCATCCTAACTATTCGAATATCGTCAAAATTCACACGAAATATATGATTTATTTCGAAATGTATGTAACTGCGTATTAGTTTTGGCAAACACGATAAGCCTTTATTATAGATTTTCACAGAAAGCCGAGTTAATGTTTGTTTATACTGTATATCAAAACATGACAAAGAGTTTCCAATTCGATTTGGGATTAATTCAGAGCCTAATACGTTTATATATATTCATGAATTCTCATACCATTAGTATTTGCAGATCAGCGGCCACTTTTATGCGAATGCTGCAAATAGGAAGTTATGCATTGTTTATCCGCGCGTGTGATTGCTTTATACATAATGATTAGGATTTGCCCCTCAGTAAATACATCTCCGGCGCCATGAGATTAGCAGCCTTTGCATTCCTCGT
>NC_051400.1:41943540-41943916 GCF_015228065.2 Penaeus monodon
AAGTATGTTACATAATATTTTGAAGAAGTATATTTCTTGCCTCTTACTTTAACTTTTTTCAGTGGAAAATGTTGGAAAAATCACATATTGGTTGAAAACATGACTAAAAATATAATGATTATAATAAAAACAAAGAAATGAGGGCGAGGTATTCCATATCACAAACATATAGTGTCTTCCCCAGTCAAGTCAAGCACATCTTTCCCATTAGTTAGATAAGTATTTTAATGCAGCAATTAGCAATATATGTCAACGGATTATAATAACTATACATAGCTTTTATATTCTTACGATATTTTACTAAACTCCGGAGTTGGTGTGTTGCAGGAGTCTAGGAAATATTTTTATTGCGGTCCAGGCTGTAAAGGTATAAATT
>NC_051400.1:41944023-41944368 GCF_015228065.2 Penaeus monodon
CTCATCTCATCACTTCAGTCATCATGAGTTGCCTCCTGAAGTTTCCCTCACACGCGAGTATACCCTCTCGATTGGCCATCTGTCAATAAGAAATATTATCTACTAGTTCTTCGTTTCAATGTTTCGTAAAAGACCGGAGTTAAGGGCAACGTATAAATTCTATTATCATACTGACAACGCGCGCCCACAGCAGGTTAATTCGGCGAAGGAACGTATGGTGTTAAAAGGGAATTCGAGAAACGTTTGCAAGAGTAGGAAATTCGATTGTTTGTTACGGACCCTGGAGCGCATTTTGATCGGGAATAGTTTCTGTATCTTGAAAGCTCAGATTTTTAAAAAACAAGG
>NC_051400.1:41945021-41945467 GCF_015228065.2 Penaeus monodon
ATTCCAACGTATCGTTCAGAATCAAGGATAAATGGAATCATTATAAAAGTGAGCAATTTGTCAGATCTAACCCTTTACTTTGGTGGATACTGCAGAAACCTTTGAGCTTATCAGAAGGTGGTTTATTATCTCATCGTTTTGTAATACAACATTATAAATGTATTTTATATTTTTGCTTTTGATCCGTTATGAATTGTAAATTGCAACATCCCTGACATTTTACGCAATGTATTGTGCGTCCAGGATATTCTGTTACTTGCTCTCTGATAAAGTAAACATATAACTCGAGATATCTCCTGATATCCTGTTAAGTACATATATGTAATAGCATTCTATACAAGATTTGTTGAGTATTAGTGGGTTTTTCTCTTCAGCTCTTGTTCTCAATCGTCGTTTTCTTAATCATTATCACTGTTACATTTCTTTAACACTATTAATAGGCGTGT
>NC_051400.1:41945496-41946623 GCF_015228065.2 Penaeus monodon
TATTCTAAGAAGTCAGTTATACATTCATGGTTAATAGCTCTACTGATCAGAGGGAGTACTGGTACTGCCTCTTTTTACTGATTAGTTTATGATGTGTCTGTAAGATCATGCAAAAGATTACTGACATTATATGAATTTATGAATGGATTGGTTATGTCCAAGGGATCAGTTGATTAGATTTTGGCACTGCAATGAATCTTTCTGCAGATCTATGGCTATTAGAGGATTCATAGTCAGTCTGGTGCATAACAGAAGTTCCTTTTCGTATATCTAAAGATCCCAGGCTTTATGTTTTGAAATTGAGAATTGGCATATTAATAGAAGTATCCCCTCTCTGAGTGATTAATTTATTGATTGGTCAGCAGGATGAATTTATCCAAGTCTACGGGTACTTTGCTTGCTTTTGTGGTAGAGTTCCCTACTTTAAAACAGAATTTATTCAAATCGGATCATAATGATCTTACTACTGTTATCATTAGTCATATATACTTAATTATTACTACTGCGACCATTTCTACGGTTGTAACTAATGTGTCTATTATTATCAACATAATATGATAAGATAATTTAGTTTTATCACACCATCATTGTCATGATCACCAACAGCAGCTCTGTGGTAATGGCGAATGAACATTATCCTAATCTATTGCACTTGATATCGAGAGCAGTATCCGAGTATACTTACAAATTGACGTGGCTTAAATGACATTGCACTTCATCAGAAGCAACCGCATGACTGTCTGGGTGGCGTGTGCGAGGCAAACCGTCATGCAGGAAATTTATGGTACGAAAAGAGAGCTTGTATGTGAAGAGTCACATGTGAATCGAACGGCGCCCATGCAATATATGGGTGGACAGACCATAAGGATCAAACTCCCTCACCATTGGTTTATTTATTAGACCACGCTGATGCTGTTATCATCGTTAATAACCCAAGTGATCTCTGCGACATAGACTCTGTTGCACGTGTCGCTTTTAAAGGAAGCAAAATGAAAGTACCTGCTTTAGGTTAACTGGCTGATTCGTTTTAGAAATCGTGACACTTAGGAGCAATCCGCAGACTTTTACAGCGTCGGCCACTCTGGGGGAAAAATGACTACCTGAAGGTGCTCCCAGGGAATACCTTT
>NC_051400.1:41947874-41948184 GCF_015228065.2 Penaeus monodon
GCAACCTTTGCTCGTTGTGAAAGGATCATACGCTCTGTATTATAACGTAGATTTCGCAACACATTTCCTGCTCTATAGATATGCCTGACACATTCCAAAGACTAAAGCGAGTTCACAGCTGTCTCAATTACGATACAGAAAGGCGCTACGTTCCGAGTCGCTTGGCTGCTCTGTTTACTGTTGCTTAGCCGCTGTCGTTATGCAATACTGCAAATGTGCAACAGTCTATTTATGACCGTTTCAGGAAGAACAAAATATTCGAAAAAAACAATTGGATTTTATTAATGGTGGATTAATTTTGGAGGGTTCT
>NC_051400.1:41950297-41950584 GCF_015228065.2 Penaeus monodon
AAAACCATAGCGCAACCTTTGCTCGTTGTGAAAGGACCATACGCTTTGTATTATAACGTAGATTTCGCAACACATTTCCTGTACTATAGATATGCCTGACACATTCCAAAGACTAAAGCGAGTTCACAGCTGTCTCATTTACGATACAGAAAGGCGTTACGTTCCGAGTCGCTTGGCTGCTCTGTTTACTGTTGCTTAGCCGCTGTCGTTATGCAATACTGCAAAGGTGCAACAGTCTATTTCTGACCGTTTCAGGAAGAACAAAATATTCGAAAAAAGCTATTGGA
>NC_051400.1:41951520-41951815 GCF_015228065.2 Penaeus monodon
GATGAGGCAATGCTTTAGAGTACGGCTTATCCATAAGCAGTAAAACAGTGTCTGTTGCCGAAAATAACTTAGTCGTCAAGCAGACGCAACTCTTCAAGGGACTTATTTGCATCAGTAACTTAGGACGGTACACTGCTCTCGTTATGTCTTTCTTTTATTCTCCCTTTCCACTGTACTATTCGTACGTTTTTGTTTCCCTTTCTCTTTGCTGTAATTTTGATCTCCCGTGTTTATCTCTCCCCCATTCTCTGTTTTTGCTCCTGTCTCCTTGTGATTCTCGGTATGCTCATTTTTT
>NC_051400.1:41951906-41952644 GCF_015228065.2 Penaeus monodon
CCCCCTTCAACTTCTCTTCTCCAACTCTTTCCGACCTCTCCAACCTCTCTTTTACCCTTCCCCCGCCATTCATGTGCATATCATTATCCTTGACTATTTCCTTTTCTCTCCACCTTTCTCATTGTTTTCCCAAACTCTTTCTATTTCATTCTCCGTATTATTCTCCCACTTTTCTCATTATATCATTTCTTCCACTTTCCCTCCACCTCCTTCTTTGGGCTTTCTCTCAACATCTTTCTAACTAGCTCTCCTACCTTTCTCTTTTTCCACCTTTCTCCAGGAGTATTCTGTTTCCATCTTCCTACCCTATCGATTTCCCCCATCATCACCTCCCTATCGTTCCCACGTTAACCCAACCTTTCGGCTTTCCCCATCTCTTGCCTATCATCTCTACCTCCACATTCCTTTTCTCCAATTTCTCGATCTTCCCCATCTCCACCACCTCCATCATCTCGAATGCGCTTCTCCATCTATTCCACTTCCTACACGCCCTCCCCTACTTCACCCCACCTTCAACCCAACCTACCGGCCTCCCTACTTACCCCCAGCACCTTCCCCACCTTCTCTGTTTCCCCCAACCATTTCCCTAACATCCCGACCTCCCTATCTCTACCTCATCCACTCCCTACCTTCTTACGATCCTTCCCTGAACCTCTCGACCTCCGATAGCACTTCCACCTCTACTATTCTACACCCACCTGTTCCCCATGAATCTCTCTCCCCCAGCCAACCCCCCTA
>NC_051400.1:41952715-41952931 GCF_015228065.2 Penaeus monodon
TTCTGTGGCTACGTTACTCTCCTGCTCGCTGTAGGATAGAACGTCCGGCCATTGTTCTGTCTGAGGTTAATGTCCGGAGAGGAGAGATTCCGGACACACAGCCGGAAATGAAACGAGATTAAACTGGATGAAAATGTATAAACCATGAGGCGGGTTTTGATCCGGTCATGGCTCATGGAAGAGAGGGAGGAAGGGGGCTTTACGAGTGTGTCTGTG
>NC_051400.1:41953068-41953639 GCF_015228065.2 Penaeus monodon
TTACCGTATGAGTGGTGTTGGAATTGGAGGAATATGACAAGAAGGAAGCAAGTGGAAGAGGGGGTGGAAAGAATTAGGAAAAAAGGAGGAGGCACTGAAGTAAGAATTGGATGACGAATAAGAAGAATGATACGAGAAACAGAAAGAAGCAGGAATGGGCGAAGGAGGAAGAACTAGAAGAACATACAACAAAAGAAAAAAAAATGTGAAAGAGCAGGGGAAGCAACAGAAGAACAAGAAAGATAAGGAAGGAAGATAGACAGGATGAGGCGTCTGAGAGGGAAGCGTTTATGATACATTGTGATGGTCTTGGAAGCACTTTCATGATATATAGACGAGGCTACTGTTAATGGCAATGAACAGCGTTGCGATGGATGGACGGGAAGCTGGATCACTGTGGGATGTTGTTGCAAAGGACCAAAGGGCGTTGCGAGCCAAGAAGGTTAATGATGCCACACAAACTGAGAAAGGATTCTGAATTCTTGTTTACTGAAATAAAGCACATAATAAAGGCACATCATTCAAGCATATTGTGAGTTCAAATTCGGTAGAGTAAATAAAGAACATTGTT
>NC_051400.1:41955382-41955489 GCF_015228065.2 Penaeus monodon
ACTGAAACCAGTTGTAACCAGATTAGGAAAAGATTTATTGGGCAACTATATTCTAACAACAACAAATATCCCACGATCTTTCTTACGCTTTACGCGTGGCGCCTTCC
>NC_051400.1:41955813-41956110 GCF_015228065.2 Penaeus monodon
ACGTGGTGCCCAGACGGCATGAGTAATGTACAGCACTCCCTCCTTGGCCGCATGTCACCTGCAAGGCCTGATCTCTCTTCCTCTCCCGCCGACCCTGCACCTTCCGCTCTGTCACTTGGGTTTCCAAGACCAATAAATTCTTGTCTCGATTCATCACCATATATTATGTTCCTCCATCCTACGAAGACTTTTGCCCCGCAATCTATCTTTACCGCTACAAATTTCTCTCTTCTCCGATGTGCAGTCTTGACGTCATGCCCATTGGGCTGGAGAGAAAAGGCTCATGTATGCATAAAG
>NC_051400.1:41956235-41956321 GCF_015228065.2 Penaeus monodon
TTTTTTTTTACGGTTGGGCGTTATTGCCTGTAAGGAAAAATGAATTTTCGCGAAAATTATCTGTAAAATAAGAAAGGAAAGCTCTT
>NC_051400.1:41958142-41958382 GCF_015228065.2 Penaeus monodon
CCGAAAGGTGACTATTGACGTCATCAGAATCTGATAGAATCATTCATACATGATGTCAATATTTTCGGTACTGTAGAACTTGCTTTACTGCGAGAGATTTCCTGTGGGAGGTAATTTACAAGGCCCAAAGGAGTCATTCTGTGGAGGCAGAATATCGTGAGTTTAATGTCTGCTTTTCGTCTTCAAGGAAAATCTTAAACTTTGTATGTTTAACGAAATTCCATTTCATTAACATGGCAA
>NC_051400.1:41959837-41960552 GCF_015228065.2 Penaeus monodon
TAGGAGGAAAAATATCAGAAAATTTCTCTTGGTAGTGCCATAGCGAGGGGATGGATGATCCAGTCAGATATCTACTTATAAGTCATTCTTTCCTCGTTGATGCTATCTAGGATGTTGTCAGCAACAATATGTGTGTGTGTCATAAAATGTCGATACCTCTGTATAATAGAGTTTGGAATACTTCATTGATATCTGATTGCTATTATTTTTTTCATTGGGAGGTGGTAGTCAAGGTAGTTAATACATATTTCAATAGTCTAAACTTTTCATGTTGACAAAAACGACAGGTCATATACCATTTTTGTCTATTTTTCGTATCGATTTGTCACAATTCAATATGCAGAATGTAATCTTTAATGAATCAAGTTGTTGATGAAGATCAAGGTTAAAAAAACGTATATTTTATGCAAGGTTTTGAATATTCTAGTCTAAGCTATTCATTATTTTGGATCCTGAAGCCCCAGAGATTAAGAAAAGGGCACAGGTACGTGAAATAATACAGCAAGGTAAAGTCCTTACAAAGAAGTCTAGCCTTCGCCTACGTGTTTCGAATTCCCAGCTGATATGGAGAGGAAAAGCAAGGATGGAAAGTGGAGAAACTTAAGATGCGCTGGAAATAACATCAACTTTTTATTGGAAGGTACTCCCTTTACATAAAATATGGAGCTTAGGCCTGACACATTGAAATGTCACGGAGTGTTTTGTTAGTGTTTCT
>NC_051400.1:41960681-41960897 GCF_015228065.2 Penaeus monodon
TTCCAAGTACAGAAGACATATTATGACACTGTGTGAGTTGCCTTTGGGTGAAAAGCTGCCAAACAGATAAAATGGTTAATCATACAGTGTTTAAAGAATATTTTGTCTTACCGCGGACCGCATTCCAGGAAAAACGAAATGAGGGTTTTCGAGGAAGTTCCGAGGAAGGAAGGAAGGAGTCTGGGTCAACACAGAGTGAGAGGTTAGTCTGAGAAT
>NC_051400.1:41961144-41961807 GCF_015228065.2 Penaeus monodon
TCATATAGAATAATATTCTAAGAGACATTTAAAAGCAAAATAAACAAACTGTCACCTGGGTGGCACAAGCATGTATCCCGGGCCCACACTTTTTCCTGAATCGTACCCAAGGAGCTGAAGTTCTGACAGTAATAAAAGGCGACACGAAAACAAAACTTCGGGTTTCACAAGAGGTAGAGTTTAAACAACCTTCTGTTATATAAATTAACGACCCGGGACGCAAGACCCGACGCCGCTCGTAAAAGCGGACGGCGTCGCGACTCGTACATTAAAATAAGCCTTAAAAGTGCGTCCTAATTAAGAATTCCCTCGTTAAAGGCTTGCCACGAGGTCCTCAAGGTGACTTCTGGGCCGGGAATAATGGAGCATTCGAGACTCCCGTGGGTTCCTCTGTTACAGTGGAGAGCTTATGGCCTGCTGCTTTAGGACTCTTATCAACACCTGGTGATTTGGTCAACTGCCGCCCTCGACCAAAGGATTGGGATTATGCGAAAACGGTGTGTGGGATCAAGTCTGCGTTGCTTTGCTTGCTGCTGAAACTGTTTGAGACGAGTCTTATTTCTTGGTTAATGGTGTTTTTCTAAGTAATATTTATTTTCGTGCAGACGTTCGTATATAAATAAATGAATTAACAGATAACGAACTGGTTAACTAACTACATCT
>NC_051400.1:41961899-41962020 GCF_015228065.2 Penaeus monodon
TATGAATATACATATACACAAACACACACATGTTTGTAGTAGTGTCTGAAGGAAACTATTGCTTTACCTCCTTTGTACACCAGGCTCTACCGAGGAAGTTTCTTTTTCGATCTGAGGTTGG
>NC_051400.1:41962062-41962158 GCF_015228065.2 Penaeus monodon
CAGATTCGATTTTTTTTTTTTTTACTTGGCTAGAAGCTCTGTCAGAAATTGCTTTTATTTTGCTCGTTAGGAAGTAGTTTATAAACGAGAAGCGTT
>NC_051400.1:41962233-41962507 GCF_015228065.2 Penaeus monodon
GAAAATAGATAATCAGAGAAAATCAAAATAAAAAAACAAACATATGTCTTGGGGAATTCCTTAGTTCCAAACCTTATTTACTCACCGAAGACCACAACCACCACGGCAATACAAGAAACCTCAAATTCATTACGCAAAATAGCAATGTGAAAATAGGAATGCAAAAGGAGAGGACAAAAAACATATTTAAAAAGTAACAAGGTTCCCGGTGTACTGTGTGAACGCTGTACAACGTGATGTCCCTCGAGTGCGTACGCTGGCTTGAAGATTTACT
>NC_051400.1:41962692-41963110 GCF_015228065.2 Penaeus monodon
AGGCCAGTGGTTGGGGGTATAATGCGTGATGCGTAAAATATAGTCTCAGAAGTAAGGAACTTTGCCAACATGGCACCTGGAAATTACGTATAAGATTTACACTATGGGGAAAAAAAAAAAGGCCACAAGGTTATCAGAGTGCATTTAAAGAAAGATCAAATTGGAATTTAGACTGGTATTCATCATTGAGTGAAGGATTTGATTTGAATTGTTATTTTTTTATGTTTACGTCTCCATTTTACTATTAGAATTTCTTAATAATTCTTTACCATTACCATTGATCTCTGGATTAAATTAACATAATGAATACATTTCCCCTATTATCAATGGAGCAAGAGGAAACTAATACACAAAGGGTGCTGGCAGAGGCCCTAGCTAGTCGCATTATCAAAATGTGCATTTAATTTCAAACAACGAA
>NC_051400.1:41963799-41964022 GCF_015228065.2 Penaeus monodon
AATTGATGAAATGTTCTCAAGAAACATTCTGCCTTGAAAGAACCAAAGAGGAATTGCAATTAATTGGATCCGAGAGAACTTTCGCTTCTCGTTTGTAAACTACTTCCTAACGAGCAAAATAAAAGCAATTTCTGACAGAGCTTTCAGGCCTGCCAGCGTTCGGGGTCCCGCCAAGTTTAAAAAAGAGAAAGATAAAAAAAAAAACATCTTTCAAACACAAGGA
>NC_051400.1:41964352-41964909 GCF_015228065.2 Penaeus monodon
TAAGTATTACTTAGAAAAACACCATTAACCAAGAAATAAGACTCGTCTCAAACAGTTTCAGCAGCAAGCAAATCAACGCAGACTTGATCCCACACACCGTTTTCGCATAATCCCAATCCTTTGGTCGAGGGCGGCAGTTGGCCAAATCACCAGGTGTTGATAAGAGTCCTAAAGCAGCAGGCCGTAAGCTCTCTACTGTAACACAGGAACCCACAGGAGTCTCGAATGCTCCATTATTCCCGGCCCAGAAGTCACCTTGAGGACCTCGTGGCAAGCCTTTAACGGGGGATTCTTAATTAGGACGCACTTTTAAGGCTTATTTTAATGTACGAGTCGCGACGCCGTCCGCTTTTACGACCGGCGTCGGGTCTTGCGTCCCGGGTCGTTAATCTATATAACAGAAGGTTGTTTAAACTCTACCTCTTGTGAAACCCGGAGTTTTGTTTTCGTGTCGCCTTTCATTACTGTCAGAACTTCAGCTCCTTGGGTACGATTCAGGAAAAAGTGTGGGCCCGGAATACATATTTGTGCCACTCAGGTTACAGTTTGTTTCTCTT
>NC_051400.1:41965570-41966043 GCF_015228065.2 Penaeus monodon
GTGACAGTTTAACGTGTTAGGCCTAAGTTCCATATGTTGTGTGAAAGGAATTCCTTCCATTACAAAGTTGATGTCAGTTCCAGCGTGTCTTAAGTTTCTCCACTTTTCGTCCTTGCTTTTCCTCTCCATATCGACTATGTATTCGAAACACGCGAAGGCTAGACTTCTTTGTAGGACTTTACCTTGCTGTATTATTTCACGTACCTGTGCCTTTTTCTCAATATGTAGGACATACAGAGCTTTTCCACAGTTACGCTAAGCCTAATTAGTTCCTACGATTCAGCGCTTAACAGAACGAACCAACAAGCACACGGGGTCAAAGCAGCAGCCATGGATCATCAGGTGATCCTGCGATATCAAAGGCTCTGTCTAGGAACCGATGGGGAAAGGTGGTCGTTAAATAATGGCTTTACGATGAGAAAAGACTGGCAAGGTTTTTGTGCGTTTGCCTGTTTAAGGGAGAGGAGCAGGGG
>NC_051400.1:41966298-41966583 GCF_015228065.2 Penaeus monodon
ACTAGGCAGTTAGAGATGCAGATATAAATAAATGGATAGGCACACACAAACACATACACGGGCTGGTTAGCTCTCTCTCCCTCCGTCCCTCCCGCGATGCGCCTCAGAAAACCGAACAATACACTCTTCGGGCGTGGAGAGCCTCGAACTTTGTATGCATTGAGGACCCCCGCGCTTATGGAAAAATCGAGTCCCTTCTGCGAGAGGCTGTGTCTGGGGGGATCTTTGGTGATTGCCTCGGGATGTGTGGGAAATCCCGGTAAATTTGAATTGGAAACGAGTTAA
>NC_051400.1:41970235-41970584 GCF_015228065.2 Penaeus monodon
TTCCCTGGCCCCACTCCCTCAGACAGGCACACGTGGCCCAAAACCTCGCCAGTCTTTTCTCACCGTACACCCATTATTTAACGACCACCTCTCCCCATCGGTTCCTAAACAGAGCCTTTGATATCGCAGGATCACATGATGATGCTCTGGCTGCTGCTTTGACCCCGTGTGCTGGCTGGTTCGTTCTGTTAAGCGCTGAATCGTAGGAACTAATTAGGTTTAGCGAAACGGTGAAAAAGCTTTGTATTGGCAGGGTATCAAAGGGTTGGATTCCATACGAGAATGTCGGAAATATTTTTTAATGATGTCTTTGATTTCGGTTTGTTTGTTTGTTGACTTGCTGGTGTTT
>NC_051400.1:41970708-41970963 GCF_015228065.2 Penaeus monodon
TTCTGCTTTTCACTCATAAATTAGTTCATTTATTCATCTCACAGAATTTAGAATTTAGAAGTTAATTGATAATCAAATGACAAATATCTCGTCTTTTCGTTTTCTGCAATTACCAAAACAATCATTAGATGATTATCCTAGGAGGATACATGGCTGCAGGGATATATAGCTTTTCTAATGTGTTGATGAAAAGCCTGTGTTACAGTAAGTGGAAATTGATTTCGCAAATATTTGTATGTAGTAGGATAAGGATAA
>NC_051400.1:41971089-41971746 GCF_015228065.2 Penaeus monodon
TGTAGTAGGACCTTAGCACTCTACATATGTATTTTCAGAATCATTATGCAGACCTTCAGTATTTAGTACTGCTTGGTTTCAAGAAAAAATATCTGTAATTTACAGTATTGTAATTCTAAGTAAAAACATTTCCTTATAGAGCTCCTAGATTAACACATGACCAGGTGGCACGATATGATTAAATAGTTTTACTGTAATAAAATTTATGTAAAAGCTTAAGGAACCTTTTTTTTAAAAATAGAAATAAGGGAGGTTTATAGTATTGCATAAAGTTCTATGTTACTGTTATATACAACAATCATTCTACAAAACTATACTACTGGCGCTAGAACAACATGTAATATCTCTTTCTCATCTTGTGCATTATCAGTTCCACAAAACTCTACCCCCGTCGTCCCTTGTTTTATCAACATATTATGAGGTGACAACAGCCCAACTACATATAACCTGCCAGCCGTAACCCTGTCCCTACCCTTATGCATTTTTTTTACAGTAGGAAATCTATTGAAAAACTGTATCACTTCTCCAGCTCTTTCTTAAACTGAAACTGAAATTTACTTCATGAATGTACTACGCACTGTCTATGGATAACCTGGAGGTAGTATCCTCATTATCCCATTTCGAAACTTAATTAAGTTAATGTCATGTCCAGGACAA
>NC_051400.1:41972212-41972302 GCF_015228065.2 Penaeus monodon
AAAATACCTGTGTTAACTCTTCCCTCTCTTCCAGTGTCCAGCAAAAATACTCGTTGAAAAATATTGCAGGGACCGGACTTACTAACGCAT
>NC_051400.1:41972761-41973000 GCF_015228065.2 Penaeus monodon
TTCTCTAGAAGAAATTATAATAAATATTCAAAAACAAAGGTTGCCAATATAAAAGAACACCTCTTAATACTCTAATATAATATTATTATGGAAGCATGGGATTAACTTATGATGAATAATGAGAAAAGATAATTGTACTAAATTTGTTGTAGTGTATGATCTCTTTTTGTGGAATTATAATGAAATGTTTTTGACATGTGTTTTTTTTTTGGGGGGGGGGGCTGTAAAAGTACCGAGTA
>NC_051400.1:41973231-41973395 GCF_015228065.2 Penaeus monodon
ACCTATTGCATCTTACTCTAACTATATAGAGAGAGAAAAGAAAAATTACTGGCATTAAAGTCTCATGACTTTCCTTCATTTGCCTTATTGAACTGAACATCATTTTGGAAATACTGTTTAATCACATTATATATGAAATTTTCGTATAGAAATTGATATTAGTA
>NC_051400.1:41973875-41974699 GCF_015228065.2 Penaeus monodon
ATGCATTTCCACTGTAACAATGTTTAAAAACAGCTATTCCGGATTAGAAATAATGTAAAGAAAATTATAGATATGCAACAGGAATGAGAGAAAGAAGGCCAGGAAGACAGTCAGATACTTAAATTTAGGGGAGAAATAATGAATGGAGTTAAGACCAAAATATCAAACCCCTAAACTCCGGCTAGAGAAGTGATCACCGTACCCAGAATCCATGTTTCATTCTCGGTCCTAGGAATAATGTGGGTTGAATTTGTGGTAAGGGGCGTCCTTCCCTCCTGGATTTCCATCTCTGGATGGGCGGTCTCTGTTCGGGCTTCCAGAACAGTGCGAACCCTCCCTGTGCGGGCCTTCCCTGGCATTTGAATAACTGCCACCACAACATGAAGCTGGGATTTTATATATATACTTATTATACAATAATGGTAGATTTGAGAATTTTTTATACATACTACAAATAATGAATAAGATTGAAGACGTATAATCAGCAAATACCACAGTTCAGAAGGAAATTTTTACTTTGTATGATCTCTGAAACTGGCTAGACAACTGACAGCCTAAACGAACTTGGCCAGCGCAAATCCACAAAAGGGATCCCTCATTAACCTTAGGGAAGATGACCCCTAGAGGAGTTATCCCTGCCATCTTCATAACTGTAATTATAGCCACCTTTTTAGTAATTACAGCTGGACCCTCTACGGCTGAACTGATGCCCTCTGCCCGTCTATCCGGTCAGATGCTGTTCTCCATGTGAGCGGTCTATAGCCTTCTGTCTCATGTGGTAGTTGGCAGCGGTTTGCTCAAAGTGCGGGTCACTTCCATCACAA
>NC_051400.1:41975041-41975255 GCF_015228065.2 Penaeus monodon
GGCTAATGTAAATAAGAACAAATTATAATAAAGGTTATCAATATATAAACACACCTCTTAATACATTAATATGACATTGTTAGGGAAGCAAGGGATTAACTTACTGATGGATAATGAGAAAAGAAAATTTTAACAAATTTGTTGTAGTGTATCATACTCTCTATTAAATTATAATGAAATGCTCTTGACTTATGTTAAAAAAAATTATTGAGTA
>NC_051400.1:41975666-41975747 GCF_015228065.2 Penaeus monodon
GAGAAACTGGCATTAATGCCTCATGAATTTCCTTTATTTACCTTATTGAATTGAACATTTTCATAAAGAAACTTATTGATA
>NC_051400.1:41976014-41976459 GCF_015228065.2 Penaeus monodon
TACGAGAGAGTTTAGTAAATTCGACCCCAAAGCTGTATCTCCAAACGTGAATGATATACGAGGCTTAGGCAATATGGCAGTGTAGATCGTTCGTTCTAAGTTCTAATGAATCAAACGAGTTTTTCATGTAAACATTGAGATTCAGCAAATATATTGGCAGTCACTTTCAATGTGACATCCACCACAAGAGAAAATATGTTATAATCGTGTATTTTATTGTTGGTCTTCATCAAACGTTTACCTCTCACTCTGAAAGAGTTTAGCTAATAAAAAAGAGCTTCACAACACACCTTTTTTTGGGATACTATTATTTTCCTTCTTCAAACGAATCAGAATAGTCATGAATAAACTTCAATATATCGCCTCTCATCACCTTTCGATAGTTTCAATAATACAAAATTGTTTTATGAGACTCTTTTCAGTAACGAGAGCTGATGATAATAAA
>NC_051400.1:41977516-41978443 GCF_015228065.2 Penaeus monodon
CAAGAGTCAATGTATCTTTCGCATTCGCTCCGTTAGGCGCTGAGACGATATAACTATACGACACGCCCTTTACACTTTCCGAAACTCAAAAAGAGAAATCAGTAAATTATTCAATGAATGTCATTATCACTGCTCTTATCAAATGAATCAAACTAGATCTCTCGCCACTCTCACTTTTAAAAGAGTGTACTGCAGTGAAGCTGCATTTGTACGTGGAATAAATTTGAGATACTGAAAGCTGTTGTAATAATTGTTTCGAAGACTAGCCGTGGTCTAAATTTTGAAACGCGGGGATGGCAGGAAACACCATTTTTTTAATAAACAATAAAAAAATCATTTTGGTCACTTTAATTCCATTGATATCACTGAATCGAGAATTGTAAATGTTACTCCTCATCCGTGTGTATTTGTGTCTTCGTTAAAATTCCTGTTGTATTGATCATGCTGGCTTATAAGGCCAGAACACTTGCCTTGGGAATAGGAACAATACAGATTATTTGTAGACATAAATTGATTGCAAATATTACGTACATTATATGTAGACTACAGCACAACTAAGTCAAAGATAGTGAAAACTAATAAGAAACACGATTCAAATAACAAAATTTGGACACCAATAATAAAAAATAGGATAATTTTAGAATTACATGAGAGGAAGGATATAATATAAGATTAAGGAGGAAGAGAAAGTTATTTTTTTTATGATTGCCATTTACCATCCCCTCAAAAAAAAGCCACTTTCCCTCCTTTAATTATAGTTCCGGCTAATGACCGTAGAACGTGGCAGATGATCTATGATGAACTGATAAATTGACCATAAGTTAATTCGCCATGAAAAATTCTGCAAAAACACTTTGCGTAATTGATTATTGGTTGATAAGTTAATCAGGAAAATAAAAACAATCAGTAATAAAAGTCAATGATTTT
>NC_051400.1:41978833-41979373 GCF_015228065.2 Penaeus monodon
CTCTTCCCTCTCGGCCAGAATCAGTGCACAAATATTCGATGGAAAATATTCAAAGGCTGTATCTCTAAACGTGAGTGATATACGGGAATTTATATAAACAGGCAACATGTTAGCGTCAAACGATAAGCTGAGATGATGCAAATATATTGAGGTTTTGACCCTTCTGCTCTGATCTGAGGTCAAATGAAATATACGAATTTTTTTCGTCTTTTTCCATTGTGAATTTTGAGATTCTGCAAATAATTTACAATATTGGCAATCATTTTCTACGTTACACTCGCCACATGAGAAAATATATTTCGTTACCATATATTTGTGAACTTCATTTTTCATCTTCATCAAACTTTTACCTCTCGCTCTGAAAGATCTGAGGTAATAAAAAATGGGCTTCATAGCTCACCATTTTTAGATGCTATTATTTTCCCTCTTCAAACGAATCAGAATAGTCATGAATAAATTTTCATCTTTCGCTTCTCTCCGAATTTCGATACTTTAAACAATACAAAAATATGACTCTTCATTGGCAAGAGCTTAGACTCC
>NC_051400.1:41979612-41979711 GCF_015228065.2 Penaeus monodon
CAGCATCATTAAGTCCTCTTAAAGTATTGGCCTGTAATTCGAACGCTGATAGTATTGATTATTGGTATTTGTGCTCTTTATCATCCTTCATCACCTTAT
>NC_051400.1:41979755-41979832 GCF_015228065.2 Penaeus monodon
AATATTCATGGAGATTGCTTGTAATTTTATTTACTTTTTTTTCCTCTGTTCAATACATTTTCCATTAACTTAAAAGC
>NC_051400.1:41980088-41980528 GCF_015228065.2 Penaeus monodon
TTGCAATGCAAAAATATTAGATGAAATATATTCAACATGCACTTTGTCAATGCCAAGCAATAAGCAAATGTAATAAGCTTTAGACCCTTCTACATGGATCTAAGTTCAAATGAATTAAACGATTTTTTTTCGTCTTTTTTTCAATGAAAATGTTGAGATTTTGCAAATAAATTGTCAATCGCTTTCCATTTGAAACTCACCGTAAGATCAGATATGTTTACTTACATTTGTGAATTTCAGTGTTGGTCTTCCTCAAACGTTTACCTCACTCTGAAAGAGTGAAGATAAAAAAGAACTTCACAGTACACCCTTTTTTCCTTCTTCAAACGAATAAGAGTAGTCACGAATAAACTTTCATCTTTCGCCTCTCTCCATCTTTCGACGGTTTAAATAACGAAAATGTTATACAAGACTCTCTCACTGGTAAGATCTGAGACTCC
>NC_051400.1:41980915-41981228 GCF_015228065.2 Penaeus monodon
CATCATAAGATCCTTCGCCTCGCTCTTTCCGTTATGCGCCGAGACAATGTAAATATACGGCACGCCCTTTGTACTTTCCTAAACTCAAAATGGAAATTAATTAATCTATGAATGACATTATCACCGCTCTCTATCAAACAAATAAATCTAGATATCTCGCCACTCTTACTTTTAAAAGAGCGCACTGCAGTGATGCTGCATTCGTACGTGGAATAAATTTGGGATACTGAAAGCTGTTGTAATAAATGTTTCAAAGACTCGCTGTGGTCTGAATTTTGAAACGCGGGGATGGCAGGAAGAACGATATTTTTTT
>NC_051400.1:41981326-41981471 GCF_015228065.2 Penaeus monodon
CCGTTTTTACTATTGTTATGAATGCAGTTGAAGATAAAAACTGGAGTACTTTTAGTCAAGGTAATAGTAATGATAACTGATAATTATGAGTCGCTAAAAGGCCACTTAATCTTCATCAAGATAGCATACAATCTTAATTTGTGTT
>NC_051400.1:41981578-41982171 GCF_015228065.2 Penaeus monodon
GTTCAATACATTTTCCATTTATATTACAAGCCACTCAGTCGTTTTCACAGTTTCCGTAATATTAAAACAAAAGCCTCTGCAACCGTGTGTCTTATGTCCGGGAGAAGAAACGTTTCACTTGGCTTAAGAGGACAAACGTTAAAAATAGCTGTATTACGACACCTAGAATAAAAGATATTTAGGACAGTTTTAGAATTAAGTGAGAAAAAGGATATACTCCAAGGTTGAAGAGGAAAAGAGTTATAGAGAATGTTTACAGTTTTACCCTTGCCATTGACCATCCCCTCAAAAAGAAAGAAAAAAGAAGGTTTTTACTACCTGTATATAATCTATATTTGACCACTTTCCCTCCTCTAATACTATCTCTGTTCTACTGTTCCGACTAATGACCGATACCTGATACCCTAATACACGTTTAATAACTTGACCATAAACCCAAGATCTTTAAAAAGGGAATTTCTTTTAAATTAGATTGCAATATAAAATCCTGCAACTAACCATAACAATAATCTTAATCAGGAACAAGGAAGATATTCATATATAGCATTTGGGATAACAATGATAATAAAGATGATGATAATAATGCCAATGTT
>NC_051400.1:41982308-41982479 GCF_015228065.2 Penaeus monodon
AGGAATAATACAGATTATTCCTAGACGTAAAATGATTGCGAATATGAGGTACATTATAAGTAGGGTACAGCACCACTAAGTCTTCTTAATGCCTTGTTCTGTAATTCGAACCTCCTTTACGATCCAGAATAAATGAACGTTGCTAATGCTAATGGTTATTGATATTTGTGC
>NC_051400.1:41982641-41983049 GCF_015228065.2 Penaeus monodon
ACCATTACTATTGATAAAATTAATACATTTGAAGATAAAAGTGGAATGCTTTTACTCAAGGTAATAGTGGTAATGGTGGTAACCGAGAATGATAATAGTCACCACATAATCGTCATCAGGGTAGCACATATCCATTTAAGTCGTTTTTCTCTCTCCGTTAACTTACAGGCCTCATCCACCCGGTCGTTCTCACAGTTTCCACAATATTACATCAGCCTCTACGTCATCGGCCTCCGCATCCGTGTGTTTTATGTTCGGGAGACGAAACGTGTCACTTGGCTCAGGAAGAGAGAAAAAGGTATGGAAAATTCAGGAGGAAAACGTTTCAAATACTAAATCAGGATACCAAAAGTAAATAATAGGGTCGTTATAGAATTACGTTAGAGGAAGGTTATGGTTCATGGTTGA
>NC_051400.1:41983523-41984065 GCF_015228065.2 Penaeus monodon
TCAAAACACCTGTGTTTCCTCTTCCCTCTCTTCCAGAGCACAGCAAAAACATTCGATGAAAAATACTCAGAAACTGTATCTCCAAACGTGAGTGATATACGAGGCTTTATATGAATAGGCAATATATCAGCGTCGAACGATGGGATGAGACGATGCAAATATATTGAGTTTTAGACCCTTCTACACTGATCTAAGTTCAAATGAATCAAATGGAAGTTTTTTTTTCGTCTCTAATCCATGTAAATTTTGAGATCCGGCAAATATGTTACAATATTGGCAGTCGCTTTCCACGTCACACCACAAGAGCAAATATGTATATTTTTTGTGAATTTCATTGTTGGTCTTCATCAAACGTTTATCGGCGTTATTAAAAAAGAGCTTCACAGCGCACCTTTTTTGGGTTGCTATTATTTCCTTTCTTAAAACGAAACAGACTAGTCAAGAATAAACTTTAACATTTCGTCTCTATCCCACTTTCGACAGTTTAGACAATACAAAAATGTTATATGAGACTCTTTTCACGAGAACTCAGACTCGTAGTC
>NC_051400.1:41984371-41984961 GCF_015228065.2 Penaeus monodon
TATCCATTATCAAAGGGATTTTTTCGCCTCGTTCGTTCCCTTAGGCGTTGAGACGGCGTAAATATACGGCACGCCCTTTACACTTTCCTAACCTCGAAATGGAAATCAGTGAATTAATCTATGAATGTCATTATCACCGATCTTTATCAAACGAATCAAGTTAGATCTCTCGCCACTTTCACTTTTAAAAGAGCGGACTGCAATGATGATCCTTTCGTACGTAGAATAGATTTGGGATTCTGAAACCTGTTGTAATAATTGTTTCAAGGACAATTACGTGGTCGAAATTTTGAAACCTGGGGAAGCACGAGCAATATTTTATTTTGGTTGCCTTTGTTCCACTGATATCACTGAATCAAACGTTGTAAATGCCAAACCTCATCCGTGTCATTTGTCAAAGCAAAAAATCCAGTTGTATTGATCATGCTGGCAGATAAAATCAGAAATAGGAACAATGCTGATTATTCCCAGACATAAATTGGTCGCAAATATAGGGTACATTATAAGTAGGCAATAACTAAGTCTTCTTAAGGCCTTGTCCTGCATTTTGATCACCATCTTCCTCCTCCATCTCCTTCTCCCCTTCCTGT
>NC_051400.1:41985046-41985191 GCF_015228065.2 Penaeus monodon
GACACCGTGATCCTCATCTATATCATAATCATCACTGGTTTTACTACAGTTAAAATGAAAGCAGTTGAAGACAAAACCTGGAATGCTTTAACTCAAGGTAATAGTAATGATAACTGATAACATAATCTTCATGAAGATCTGTAAT
>NC_051400.1:41985290-41985366 GCF_015228065.2 Penaeus monodon
CTCTGTTCAATACATTTTCCATTATCTAACAAGCCTCAGCCACTAATGTCGTGGATAAAATACGCATGATCTCGTA
>NC_051400.1:41987031-41987302 GCF_015228065.2 Penaeus monodon
GTCGTTCTTACAGTTTCCGTAATAGTAAAGCAACAGCCTCTGCATCATCGGCCTGTGCATCCGCGTCTTATGTTCGGGAGAGGAAACGTTTTACTTGGCTTTGGAAGAGATAAAAAGATATGGAAAAGTCATAAGAATGCGATTCAAATATCTGAATCAAAATCTGAATTATATTAGAAATAAATAATGGGGCGATTCAAAAATTACGTTAGATGAAGAATATAGTTAAAGGTTAAAAAAGGAGGAGAGAAAGACAGAGTTTACCGTCTTT
>NC_051400.1:41987521-41988076 GCF_015228065.2 Penaeus monodon
AATATACCTGTATTACCTCTTCCCTTTCTGCCAGAGTCGGTGCAAAAATATTCGGTGAATAATATTCAATAGCTGTATCTCTAAATGTGAGTGATATACGAGGCTTTCTATCAACAGGCAGTATGTCAGCATCAAGCGATCGGCTGTGATGATGTAGATATATTAAGCTTTAGATCCTTCTACACTGATATGAGTTCAAATGAATCAAAATATATTTTTTAGTTTTTTTCCAATGTAAATTTTGAGATTCTGCAAATATTTGTCAATATTGGCAATCATTTTCCACGTTACACTCACCACATGAAAAAGTATATGTAGATACTATATATTTGTGAATTTCATTGCTGGTCTTCATCAAGCGTTTACTCCACCCTTTGAAAGAGTTGAGATAAAAAAAAAGCTTCTCAGCACCCACCATTTTTTGGGATGCCATTATTTTTCTTCTTCAAATGAATCAGAATAGCCATGCATAAATTTTCATCTTTCGCTTCTCTCCGAATTGCGATAGTTTAGAAGATATAAAAATAGGAGACTTTTCACAGGTGAGAGCTCAAC
>NC_051400.1:41988610-41988862 GCF_015228065.2 Penaeus monodon
GATATACCGTGCTGGGCGGTATATCTCAGCTAAACCCTTGCTTCTCAACGGTCTATGAGCGGATGAGCAACTTGGTTGGGCTCTGAGAACCCAGGATGTGGAGGAAATGCCCCCTTCATTTCTCACTTGAGCACCACCGGTTATTGCCTGTCCCCAATAAGCGTATGAGTGTTCATGCCATAAGGGGTCTAGGTGTCTCTGCTCTTATAGCAAAGGCGGATGAGTATTTTCGCTATCAATGATATCCTTGGG
>NC_051400.1:41989005-41989279 GCF_015228065.2 Penaeus monodon
CAGTCATGAATGTCGATTTAGTCATGGCCCCCAGCTCCCAGCAATCCTTCAGTAGTCAGGGAGTGCTGAGAATCTCTAGGTTTTTTATATCAGTTATTTTTTTCTCTCAAATTTATAGTCTTATTATTTTTATATGAAATTATTGTTTTATTGTCAGTTGATGTTAAGTTTAAACCGGCACTAACCGTCCAAAGTATTGCACCTTATACTTTAGAGTAATATTCGTGGACTTCTCGGGAAATTGAATGAACTTACAGTTATTATAACAATACTG
>NC_051400.1:41990501-41990566 GCF_015228065.2 Penaeus monodon
GGTGTTGGTGGAAAAGATTTAGGTATTTTAACTGAATTTTCGACAAGAAGACAACAGTGTGTTCA
>NC_051400.1:41991764-41992472 GCF_015228065.2 Penaeus monodon
CGATAACAAAACAATGTCATTAGTACTAGTGGTAAAAATATAATACATATGATGGTTATCATTATTATCCACTATCAAAACAGTGTAGATCCTTCGCCTCGCTTGTTCCGTTATGCGCCGAGACAATGTAAATATACGGAACGCCCTTTACGCTTTCCTAAACTCAAAATGCAAAACAATGAATGTCATTATCACCGTTCTATATCAAACGAAACAAACTATATCTCTCGCCACTCTCATTTTTAAAAGAGCGGCCTGCAATGATCTTGCATTCGTACGTGGAATAAATTTGGGATACTGAAAGCCTTTGTAATAATTGTCTGAAAGATTAGCCGTGGTGTGACTTTTGAAACCTGGGGATGGTTGGAAGCACATCATTTTTTTTTTAAATAAGCAATAAATATATCGCTTCGGTCAGTTTTGTTCCATTACTATCGCTGAGCCGAACATTATAAATGTCAATCCTCATCCATGTGTATTCGCTATTGTACTGATCTTGCAGGCGGATAAAACCAGAACACTTACTTTGGGAATAGGAATAACACAGATTATTCCTAGACATATAGTGATTGCAAATATAAGGTACAGTATAAGTAGGTCATCGCACCACTAAGTCTTCTTAAAGCCTTGTCCTGTAATTCGAACCTCCTTGACGATCCAAAATAAATGAACGAAACTAATAAGGGTTATTAGTCTCTGTGCTCTTTA
>NC_051400.1:41992759-41993244 GCF_015228065.2 Penaeus monodon
TTCAACATTATAATTATGTTTTTACATTTATTGAACTTCATGGAGTTGAAGATAAAGAATGATGTAAATGATTACAATGACACACCAAAATTTCACTTAATCTTCAACAAGATATCATGTAATTTTAATTCGTTTTTCTCTCTGTTCATTACATTCTCCATATATCTTACAAGCCTCAGCCTCTCAGTCGTTCTCAGTTTCCGCGATATTGATACAACAGCCTCTGCATCATTGGTCTCCGTATCCGTGTCTTACGAAGAGAGAAAAGGATATTGAAAAGTCATAAGAAAAAACGACTTTGAATAGCTGAATTGGGATACCAAAGACAAATAAAAGCTGAATTGGGATACCAAAGACAAATAAAAGGATATTTTAAGAATTACGAGAGAGGAAGGATATACTTCAGGAGTAAAGAGGAAGGGAGAGAGACAGTTTACTCTTTTTATGGTTGTCATTAACTATCCTCTTAAGGAAAGAAAAGGGTT
>NC_051400.1:41993580-41994241 GCF_015228065.2 Penaeus monodon
CCAATATTAAAACAATCAGTGTAGATCCTTCGCCGCGCTGAGACAATATGTATATATACTGCACGCCCTTTCCACTTTCCTAAACTGAAAATGGAAATCAACAAATTACTCAGCGAATGCTATTATCACCTCTTTTTATCAAACGAATCAAACTAGATCTCATGCCACTCTCTCTTTGAAAAGAGCGTACTGCAGGTGATGCTATATTCGTACATGGAATAAATTTAGGATACTGAAAGCCGTTGTAATAATTGTTTCAAAGGCTAGCCGTGGTCCGAATTTTGAAACCCGGATGACAGGAAACACGAATGATGTTTTGAGCAAGTGATAAATATTTCATTTTGGTCACTTTAGTTCCAATGATGTCAATAAATCGAACATTGTAAATGCCAGTCCTCTTCCGTTTATTTGTTTCTTCGTTAAAATTTCGGTTGTATTGATCATGCTGGCGGATAAGGCCAGAACACTTACCGTGGAAATAGGAACAATACAGATTATTCCTAGACATAAAATGACTGCATATATAAGGTACATTGTAAGTAGGCTATAAAAAACACTACGTGTTCTTTAAGCCTTGTCCTGTAATTTGAACGAACGCTGCTAATAATGATTATTGGTATTGTGCTCTTCCTATTATAAATTGTACATATATCTATCTATC
>NC_051400.1:41994372-41994957 GCF_015228065.2 Penaeus monodon
AAATGAATACAGTTGAAGATGAATACTGGAATGCTTATACTCAAGGTATTAGTGGTAACTGATAATAATGACACTTACTAAATTATTCTTACAGTTTCCGCAATATTTAAGGGACCGTGTGTCTTGTTTTCTGGAAAAGAAACGTTTCATTTGCCTTAGGAAGAGAAAAAAAGATATTGCAAAATCATCAGAAGAACGTTTCAAATAGCTGACTTTGGACACCAATGATGAATAATAATACAATTTTAGAATTACATGAGAAGAGGAATATACCTCAAGAGTAAAGAGGGGGAAGAGAAAGTTCACTGTTTTATGGTTGCCATTAACCATATCCTCAAAAAGAAAAAAAATTTTACTACCTGTATATAATCTATAATTGGCCACTTTCCCTCCTTCTAATACCGGCTCATTATTGTTCTGGCTAATGACCGTAGTACGTGGCAGATGATTTTTAATAACTTGACACCCTAATACACATTTAATAACTTAGCTATAAATCCAAGATCTTTTACGAGGGAATTTCTTGCAAGTTCAATTACAATAAAAAATTCTTCAAAAACACTGGTAATTGATTATTGTTCGAAA
>NC_051400.1:41995322-41995826 GCF_015228065.2 Penaeus monodon
AAAATACCTGTGTTATCTCTTCCCTCTCCGCCAGAGGCAATGCAAAAATATTCGATGAGAAATATTCAAAAGCTGTATCTCCAAGTGATATACGAATCTTTATATCAATAGGCAATATGTCAGCGACAAGCGATAGACTGAGATGATGCAAATATTTCGAGCTTTAGACCCTTCAACCCTGATCTGAGTTCAAAAGAAAGAAAGAGAGCTTCTTTTCGTCTTTTTCCAGTGTAAGTTTTGAGATTTTTCAAATATTTTACAATACTGGCAATTACTTTCCACGTTAATCTCACCACTTGAGAAAATATATTTAGTTACAATTCATTTGTGATTTTCATGGTTGGTCGTCATCAAACTTTTGCCTCTCAGTCCGAAAGCGTTGAGATAATAAAAAAGAGCTTCACAGCACACCCTTTTTTGAGATTATTTTCCATCTTCATACGAATCAGAATTTTCGATTATTACATAAATGTGAGACTTCACATTAACTAGAGCTCAGACTCC
>NC_051400.1:41996338-41996801 GCF_015228065.2 Penaeus monodon
AAAGAGTGGACTGCAATGATGCTGCATTCGTACGGGGAATAAAATTGGGATACTGAAAGCTGGCCTAATAATTGTTTCAAAGACTAGCCGTTGTCCGAATTTTGAAACCCGGGGATGACAGGAAGCGCGAATGAATCTTTGAATAAGCAAGATATATTTCATTTTGGTTACCTTTGCTCCATTGATATCAACCACTGAATCGAACATTGTACATGCCAATCCTCAACCGTGTGTATTTCTGTCGTCGTTAAAATTCCTGATGTATTGATCATGCTGGTGGATAAAAACAGACCACTTTCCGTAGAAATAGGAACAATACAGATTGTTCCTAGACATAAAATGATTACAAATATAAGATACACTAAAAGTAGACAGCAACACCACTAAGTCTTCTTAAAGCCTCGTCCTGTAATTTGACAGTCACCAAAAGGCCACTGAATTTTCATGAAGGTAGCATGTAATT
>NC_051400.1:41996838-41997337 GCF_015228065.2 Penaeus monodon
TATAAGTAAGTTATCCATTTATCTTATAAGTCAGCCACTCAGTCGTTCTCACAGTTTCCGCAATATTAAGACATCCTATGCATCATCGGCCTCTGCGTGTGTCTTATGTTAGGGAGAAGAAATGTTTCACTTTTAGAAAAAAAAAGTCAGGTAAAACCTTACAAATAACTGAATAAGGACACCGAAGATGAATTACGATAGAGGAAGGACATACGTCAAGGTTGAAGAGAGAGAAAGAAATTTTACTGTTTTCCCTTTGCCATTAACCATCCCTTATAAAAAAGAAGGGTTTTACTTCCTGTATATGTTCTATAATCGGTCACTTTCCCTCTCTTCAAATACCATTTCATTATTGTTCCGGCTAATTACCGTAGTACGTGACAGATGATTTTTAATAACCTGATACCCTAATACACGTTTTTTCCTTAAAACCAAGATCAACTAAAGGGGAATTTCTTGTAAATCGCAATGAAAAAAATCTGCGAAAAACACTGGTACT
>NC_051400.1:41997773-41998288 GCF_015228065.2 Penaeus monodon
TGTGATACTTCTTCCTTCTCAGAGTCAGTGCAAAAATATTCAATGAAAACAATTCAAAAACTGTATCTACAAACGATATACGAGGCTTTATATCAATAGGCAATGTGTCGGCTTCAAGCGATAAGCTGAGACGATGCAAATATATTAAGCTTTAGGCCCTTCTACACTCACCTAAGTTCAAATGAATCAAACGAGAACTTTTTTCTTCTTTTCTCCATGTAAATGTTGATATTCTAAAAATATATTGGCAATCGCCTTCCATGTTACACTCACCACTTGAGAAAATATACTTAGTTACTGTATATTTGTAAATTTCATTGCTGGTCTTCATAAAAAAAGTTTACCTCTCACTCTGAAAGATTTGAAATAAAAAAGTTCTTCACAGCACACCTTTTTGGAGATGCTCTTACTTTCCTTCTTCAAATGAATTGGAATAGTCATGAATAAACTTTAATATTTCGCCTTTTTGAGATGCTATTGGAAGAGTCATGAGTAAACTTTCCAACTTTCGACAG
>NC_051400.1:41998593-41999826 GCF_015228065.2 Penaeus monodon
ATATGATTGTTATCATTATCATCCATCATCAAAAGAATCAGTGATTTTTCATCTCGCTCTTTCCGTTGGCACTAAGACGATGCAAATATACGGCACACCCTTTACACATTCCTAAATTCAGAATGTTAATGAATTCATCTATGAATGTCATTACCACCGCTCTATCAAACGAATCAAACAAGATCTCTCCCACTCTCACTTTTAAAAGAGTGGACTGCAATGATGATGCATTGGTACCAGGAATAAATTTGGGATACTGAAAGCTGTTGTAATAACTGATTCAAAGACTAGCCTTGGTCCGAATTTTGAAACCCGGGGATGGAGGGAAGCACGACTAATTTTTTGAATAAGCAAAAAATATTTCATCTTCATCACCTTTGTTCCAACATTGTAAATTTCAATCCTCATCCGTGTGTATTTGTATTTTCGCTAAAATCCCTGCTGTGTTGATTATGCTGGCGGATAAAACAGAACACTTTCGGTTGAAATAGAATAGTACAGATTGTTCCTAGACATATAAAGGTACACTAAAAGTAGGCAGCAACAGAACTAAGTCTTCTTAAAGCCTTGTCCTGTAATTTAAACGAACACTACTAATAATGATTAATAGGTATTTGTGCTCTTTTCTTACTCTCCTTATCATCACCATCTTAACCCACTTCCTTTTAGCCCCTCCGCCTCCCTTTCTCCATTATCTTACAAGCCTCATCCACTCAATCGTTCTCACAGTTTCCGCAATATTAAAACAACAGCCTCTGCATCACCGGCCTCCGCATCCATGTGTCTTGTTTTCGGGAGAAGAAACGTTTCACTTGGCTTAGGAAGAGAGAAAAATATATGGAAAAATCAGCAGAAAAATCTTATAACATAATTTGGATATTATAGATAAATGGTAGTTAGGACAATTTTTTGAATTACGAGAGAGGAATGGATATACTTCAAGAGTAAAGAGGAAGAGAGAGAGTAAGAAAGTTCACTGTTCTATGGTTGCCATTAACCATCCCCACAATAAAAGGTTTTACTACCTGTAATATAATCAATAATTGGCCACTTTCCCTCCTCTAATACTGGCTCATTATTGTTCCGACTAATGACCATATTTGGCATATGATTTTTAATAACCTGATACCCTAATACACGTTTAGTAACAAGGGAATGTATTGTAAGTTAAATCGCCATGAAAAATTCTGCAAACACTTTGGTAATTAATTATTGCTCGAAAAGTTAATCAGG
>NC_051400.1:42000200-42000418 GCF_015228065.2 Penaeus monodon
TTTTTATTAAAAATACCTGTTGCCTCTTTGCTCTCTGCCAGAGTCAGTGCTAATATTCGATGAAAAATATTCAGAAGCTGTATCTCCAAACGTGAGTCATATACGAGGCTTTATATCAATAGGCAATATGTCAGATTCAAGCGATAAGCTGAGATGATACAATTATATTAAGCTTTAGACCACTGCACAGTGATCTGAGTTCAAATGAATCAAACGAG
>NC_051400.1:42000453-42000754 GCF_015228065.2 Penaeus monodon
CCATGTAAATTTTGAGATTCTGCACATGTGTTACAATATTTTCCACGTTACACTCGCCACGTATGAAAATATATTTAGTGACTATATATTTGTGAATTTATTCCTGGTTTTCATCAAACTTTTACCGCTTACTCTGAGTGAGCTGAGATAAAAAAGATCTTCACAATACACCCTTCTTGGGATGCTATTATTTTCCCTCTTCAAACGAATAGGAATAGTCATGAATAAACTTTCATCTCTCGCCTCTCTCCATTTTTTCGTTAGTTTAGATAAAAATGAGACTTTTCGTTGGCGAGAGCTC
>NC_051400.1:42001185-42001691 GCF_015228065.2 Penaeus monodon
AAAGAATAAGTGCAGATCTTTCGCCTCGATCAATCCGTTAAGCGCTGAGACGATGTAAATATACGGCATACCCATCGTCATTCTCTTCCTCATCACCATTATTATTGTTAAAATGAATGCAGTTGAAGATAAAAGTAGAATGCTCTTACTCAAGGGAATAATAATGGTGACTGAGAATGATAAAAGTCACCAACAGGTCACATAATCTTCATCAGAGTAGGATAAACATTTAGTTCGTTTTTTTTTTTCTCTCTCTGTTCATATACATTCTCTATTCACTTACAAGCCTCAGCCACTTAGCCGTTGTCACAGTTTACGCAATATTAAAACACCAGCCTCTGCATCATCGGCCTCATAATCCGTATGCCTTATGTTCGGGAGAAGAAACGTTTCATTTGCCTGAAGAGGAGAGAAAAAGATATTGAAAAGTCAGGAGAAAAACGTTTTAAATATCTGAATTAGAACACCGAAAATAAATAATGTTTTGGACTATGTAGAATTACGTT
>NC_051400.1:42002011-42002243 GCF_015228065.2 Penaeus monodon
ACTCATTTGTGATTTACCAACCAGGTAATTAATTAAACCAACATACATCTCAAAGTTGATATATTCAATAAAATTACAATAAGGCATTAAGATATCGTATTTAACTGGTCTAGTTATTTGAGTCCAGACATGATGTACTTAACTTCCGACTTCTCCGGCGACCAGTCCTCCTTAGCCCTCGCGCCTGTTCTAAGGGTGCCGTAGCAAGCGGCGCGTGACTCTGAAGGAGTAC
>NC_051400.1:42003083-42003418 GCF_015228065.2 Penaeus monodon
TACATTTTATTCTTGAAGTATTCCCGTCCTTTACCTGAGTGACGAAAGTCCTTTCTATAATGTACCTCCACTTACTCTCCTTTTATTCAGTACATAGTTCTGAAAATTTAAACTTACAAACTTAATCCCTCTGTTAAAAGGGAAGGCGCAGGATGGCCTCCTTTGAATGAGGCTTTGTTATCCCCTTCGCGTCGTCTGCTGGGAATAAATGAAGAGCAGCTCCTCTTAATGGATTGAGGTCTGAGCACGTACTATTTCTGTGCTTCGCTGCTTTCAGAAAAATGCGTTTTGGGCCATACAAAACGTGTTAATAAAAATAGGGTAAACAAAGGCGG
>NC_051400.1:42003583-42003959 GCF_015228065.2 Penaeus monodon
CTCTAATGAGTGTGTGTATTTTCCTTTATACATTCCCTTTCACAGACACAGAGTAAGGGAAATAAACAGACCATCTAGAACGAGCACCCTTCTCGCCCTCACACCCTCCGGATTAATCCCCGCCTCTAAAGCAACACACGGAAACAGACTTTGGTTACCCCGCGCGCGATATGAATTCCAAACATAACCCAATTTGAATTCAATCATCCAATCCTCCGCCGCTGCAATCCTCCAGCTCTCAAACCCGCCAGTGCAAAGCCGTAGAGATGTCCAAATATACACACTAACAAGAGGCTTAATTGGCTCCCAATAAAGGCTTCGGAAAAAGATGGTTGCAATTTACATTGGTGTTTATTCTTACAGTTTTTGGGGCGTG
>NC_051400.1:42007540-42007802 GCF_015228065.2 Penaeus monodon
TTTAAAGCCCATTCTCCTCCTTTGAAGAAGCCAAATGATGCGTTGATGGCAAATTTTCCTCTTCACTCAAGGTTTACTTCATTTCACAGCAGTCCCTTTGTTTTAACTTATATTCAGATACTGGATACTGAGGTGTAATAATTCATTTCATCTTGAAATAAAACTATAAGAGATAAGTCACTATCTTTCTCAAGAGATAAGTCACTATCTTTCTCATATTTGTGTCACTTTTGCAAGAGGCATCACACTAATTGCAGTAATT
>NC_051400.1:42007986-42008370 GCF_015228065.2 Penaeus monodon
GTCCTCCAAACAATGTTTTTGTAGTAGATTATAGTACAAACTTCTACAATTTCTGTGCACCCACGAACGCTGTTTTCGTAACTGTTGAGCTACTGCAGATGACAAAATACCTACGAGGAGGGGCGGGCGAGAAATGGTAGCAGATGCCTAATTTTTTGCTGAAATCAAGCTCATAGAGGATGGTTCGCCCCGTGTAAACCATTAAGTTGAGAAATCGTCGACAAGGTAGCTTCGAATGCCATTTCACGTCAACAAACTGGTTCCTAAAAGAAACTCTCGTGTGACCGTGCATTAAGAGTAGTATGATTATCGTTAATGTAAAATAAATATGTACGTTATATGTAATGATATCAACCTATCTATATATCAGTCTATCTATATAGG
>NC_051400.1:42008498-42008643 GCF_015228065.2 Penaeus monodon
TTATGCCTGTATGCCCTGTACAAATATGCAACATCAACACTCACGCTCAATTGGAAAACCCAAACAGTTCTTTTAAATATAATTTTAATGGTAACAATACTAAAACAATGATACAAATGCTAAAAGAAAGACAACGAAGATGCCA
>NC_051400.1:42011086-42012210 GCF_015228065.2 Penaeus monodon
GGCTTCACTGCGTAGGTAATCATTTTCATTCCTAATTTCAGAATGAGCGATAATCCCGGAGGAACCTAAATTACTGCTCATACGGTGGACGATGACATACAACGTGCCAAAGGAACATCCTATATCGTTAATTAATGAAGCTTTACGATCTTTCGTTAACGTGCCCTAATTACCTCTCATTCACATACTGAGGGAAGCCAACTGGAAAGCAAATTATTGAGTGGATTTCCTGTTTCAGCGACTGTTTTATGGATGGGAAGAAAAACAATTGTTTTTTTCTTAGATATACATCAATATATTGGCCTAGTATAATGAATTATTGGAATTGGTAAATATCTGATATGTTAACATTTATGACATGGATAGATATTATCCTATGTACAAATAAAGATCCTTTCTTATAGATCTTTTATCAGGCATTCCCTGCTGTGTGTATTACGATATCGATTTTATGGTAACGTTGAATTATTGAATGAAACTTACTGGATTTCCTGTTTCAGCGACTGTTTGATGGATAGGAAGAAATACTCTGAATAATTGGGTTTCTCTGGGTTGTCTGATTTAAGCCTGTTGTGGTTTAGATACTTAGTAATATATTGTCAACGTATAAGGGATTATTGGAAAAGGTAAATATCTGATAGGTTAACATTTATGACATGGGTAAATATTATCCTATGTACAAATATAGATCCTTTCTTATAGATCTTTTATAAGGCCTTCCCTTCCAATAGCCAATGTAGTGTGCATTACGATATGGGTTTTATGCAAACGTTGAATTTTTCAGTACTGATAATGGAACCGCTGAAATGGCTTTACCTAAGTAGTTTCCTCCCGAGGATAATTGCTGTGCAGGTAATAACATCTACGAAATAACAGCCATATACTGGAAAGGTTACAGCCATTATAATGTTAATGGAACAAAAATAGAGTTACAGACAATTAAAGTTAATAGGGCATGTTTGAGGCTTATTTCGAAAATTCATTGACGAGGGTAACTTTGTTGCGTGAATTTTTTTGTATTGGTTTTCATACAATATGGATATACATGGAAACATTATACATTATGATACAAAAGTTAGATAGCTACACAGATGGTAGGATTCAAATAAAATGTCGACCAAGTG
>NC_051400.1:42012282-42012669 GCF_015228065.2 Penaeus monodon
CTTCGTAATTGCGAATTATTCTGAACAAGACTAATTTTCAGACTGCCAAAGAGGAAGATCCAGAACATTTAAATTTTATATTTACGTCTGAATGAAACTAATCAAACAGAACTATTACCTACATGTGTGAACGAAGAAAAACACTAAGATGTCTATTTTGTATATATCTTTCCGCAAACCACCTACAGCACTTCATTGACAGGTTTGTCGGAAGACTCTGAGCTATTCATTAAGGTATTCCTCATATCATTCGTAATATGATGTTATAATAGAATTTGCCATTAATCAGAAAATAGCTTCGTTTTTATACCAGAAAAGAACATGTTGAACGTGTTATCAGGTGCGGGATTATTTTATTATAAAGAGGCTCTGACACATGTCGAAGCT
>NC_051400.1:42012846-42012924 GCF_015228065.2 Penaeus monodon
GATATTTATTCAAAGAACTTTGCGCGGACGATCACGATGATTTCTCATAACGTCGAATACTCATATATGTAACAACCT
>NC_051400.1:42012983-42013091 GCF_015228065.2 Penaeus monodon
GGGAAATTACTTGTACATCTGGACACGTATTGCTATAATAAGTCGGGCTGCGGGTTGCACCTGTGCTTTCCCCCTCCCGAGAAGGGCTGTCACCCCCAACCTCCGCCC
>NC_051400.1:42015606-42015874 GCF_015228065.2 Penaeus monodon
TCCTCCTTTTAAAACTCAGTTACCTAATAGCATGTAATACAGTATATTCAACAATTGTCTATGCAAATTCAGTCGTGCAGTATGTACCGGCAATCAGAGTAGAGCTATTTAGCTTTAGCCTTTCAAACACTTTGTTCTGAGTGCAATGACTAAAGCTGTTAAAACTAATATCTCATTCCAATCACCGATAATGTTCTTATACTGCGTAGATGCATATTCTACTGTGGAAATCATCCTGGGAATTCATCTGCGTATTTTTGGCAGGTCT
>NC_051400.1:42015916-42016010 GCF_015228065.2 Penaeus monodon
TTTGTGTCTTTACTACACCTTCTCACTGGCTACCATCTCGCACTTTGACTTTCTATTTATATATATAAAAAAATCTTAAGTCACGCACGTTACA
>NC_051400.1:42016733-42016970 GCF_015228065.2 Penaeus monodon
ATTTGTATCTGCTCTTATCTAGTACATACGTCATTTACTATCATTTGTTTACCCTGCAGCTGGCAAGTTACTGTAAACTTATAATAGTTATAACACTTACGTTGAGTAAGGCGCGTTGTTGCATTTACAGTTCAGTTCCTCTCTACAAACAGCTTGGTGGCGACCTGGCCCATCTCGCAGCAGGTTTGATCGATTTGCTCTAACTACAACTGAAGAGGTCGTGAGCAGAATTCATTG
>NC_051400.1:42017125-42017287 GCF_015228065.2 Penaeus monodon
GCGATTTCGTTACACAGGTTCACTGCATCAAATTTTGTCTGTGGATACAACAAGCCGATGAACAGGATCCCCTGGAAGACGGATAAGGGTTTGATTAATAACAGGTCTTCAGAATGGGGTACTTTCTGAGGAGCCAAGAACGCAATATGAAAATTATGACAA
>NC_051400.1:42017432-42017514 GCF_015228065.2 Penaeus monodon
AAAAAAGATAGACACTGAACGGGGTCATGGAGATCATCATATAGTGGTCGGGGGCCACAGAATAGGAATGGTTTGGAGCCAC
>NC_051400.1:42017730-42018333 GCF_015228065.2 Penaeus monodon
ATTGTTTACAAACCACCATAATCCCCAGTCGTGAACTCAAAGACAAAGATATGAAAAAGTCGGGGTGACTTCAATGGAAATTGATTATAAACCTGTACTACAATAAGTGCTGGAGGAAGGAGATGCTTTTTACATAATACAAACCTTCCTATTGTGTGACTGTTTTGTATTCTGTAAATAAAAGAATGAACAGTTCTAGAAAATAATGTTCTACATTAACATTACAATAATTTAGAAAACAAATTGATGAATTAAAATACAACTTCAGTCTATAATTATAGAATTTTTCAGTTCTTAATTTTGGTGAAGTGGGGTTTCAATAAAATAATATACTTATGCATTTACAAATTCAAGAAAAGATTAAATAAATCTGAAGACCTCATATCATATATTCTACCGGTGACCGTTCTGAAGTTGGCAGCATCTCGTCCTCACAGGCAATACCAAAGTTCTGTCGCCGGGTAATGAAATGTGGAGTTGAATCCCGTAGATTCGTTGACATTGGAGTGACGGCGACCAGCTATCTACCCTGGTCTACAACTTTCAGAGAGATGCATCCAACAGTGATTGTTTTGAAGGCGGCAGCATATTATTACTGTTGTT
>NC_051400.1:42018773-42019002 GCF_015228065.2 Penaeus monodon
AATTAAAGAAAAAAAAATCTGTAGACCTGAAATCATATATACTACCTGTGACCATTCTGAAGTTGGCAGCACCTCGTCCTCGCAGGCAATACCAAAGTTATGTCGCCGGGTAATGAAATGTGGAGTTGAATCCCGTAGATTGGTAGATATTGGAGTGAGGGCGACCAGCTATCTACCCTGTCTACAACTTTCAGAGAAAGGCATCCAAGAGTGAATATTTTGAAGGAGG
>NC_051400.1:42019185-42019418 GCF_015228065.2 Penaeus monodon
AATTAAAGAAAAGATTAAATAAATCTGCAGACCTGATATCATATATTCTACCTGTGACCGTTCTGAAGTTGGCAGCACCTCGTCCTCGTAGGCAAAACCAAAGTTCTGTAATGAAATGTGGAGTTGAATCCCGTAGATTCGTTGATATTGGAGTGACGGCGACCAGCTATCTACCCTGGTCTACAACTTTCAGAGAAATGCATCCAACAGTGAATATTTTGAAGGCGGCAGCA
>NC_051400.1:42019856-42020098 GCF_015228065.2 Penaeus monodon
AATTAAAGAAAAGATTAAATAAATCTGCAGACCTGATATCATATATTCTACTTGTGACCGTTCTGAAGTTGGCAGCACCTCGTCCTCGCAGGCAATACCAAAGTTATGTCGCCGGTTAATGAAATGTGGAGTTGAATCCCGTAGATTGGTGGATATTGGAGTGAGGGCGACCAGCTCTCTACTATGGTCTATAACTTTCAGAGAAAGGCATCCAACAGTGAATGTTTTGAAGGGGGCACCAT
>NC_051400.1:42020403-42020630 GCF_015228065.2 Penaeus monodon
TAAATAAATCTGCAGACCTGATATCATATATTCTACCGGTGACCGTTCTGAAGTTGGCAGCATCTCGTCCTCGCAGGCAAAACCAAAGTTCTGTCGCCGGGTAATGAAACGTGGAGTTGAATCCCGTAGATTCGTTGATATTGGAGTGACGGCGACCAGCTATCTACTCTGGCCTACAACTTTCAGAGAGATGCATACAACAGTGATTGTTTTGAAGGCAGCAGGAT
>NC_051400.1:42020879-42021063 GCF_015228065.2 Penaeus monodon
AATTAAAGAAAAGATTAAATAAATCTGCAGACCTGATATCATATATTCTACCGGTGACCGCTCTGACCTCGTCCTCATAAGCAAAACCAAAGTTCTGTCGCCGGGTAATGAAATGTGGAGTTGAATTCCGTAGATTCGTTGATGTTGGAGTGACGGCGACCAGCTATCTACAACTTTCAGAGAA
>NC_051400.1:42021273-42021481 GCF_015228065.2 Penaeus monodon
AGACCTGATATATTCTACCGGTGACCGTTCTGAAGTTGGCAGCATCTTGTCCTCGCAGGCAAAACCAAAGTTATGTCGCCGGGTAATGAAATGTGCAGTTGAATCCCGTAGATTCGTTGACATTGGAGTGACGGCGACCAGCTATCTACCCTGGTCCACAACTTTCAGAGAGATGCATCCAACAGTGATTGTTTTGAAGGCGGCAGCA
>NC_051400.1:42021836-42022077 GCF_015228065.2 Penaeus monodon
AATTAAAGAAAAGATTAAATAAATCTGCAGACCTGATATCATACATTCTATCGGTGACCGTTCTGAAGTTGGCAGCACCTCGTCCTCGCAGGCGAAACCAAAGTTCTGTCGCCGGGTAATGAAATGTGGAGTTGGATCCCGTAGAATCGTCGATATTGGAGTGACGGCGACCAGCTATCTACCCTGGTCTACAACTTTCAGAGAAATGCATCCAAGAGTGAATATTTTGAAGGCAGCAGCA
>NC_051400.1:42022234-42022475 GCF_015228065.2 Penaeus monodon
AATTAAAGAAGAGATTAAATAAATTTGCAGACCTGATATCACATATTCTACCGGTGACCGTTCTGAAGTTGGCAGCACCTCGTCCTCGCAGGCAATACCAAAGTTCTGCCTCTGGGTAATGAAACGTGGAGTGAAATCCCGTAGATTCGTTGATATTGGAATGACGGTGACCAGATATCTACACTGGTCTAAAACTTTCAGAGAAATGCACCCAGCAGTGAATATTTTGAAGGCGGCAGCA
>NC_051400.1:42022710-42022951 GCF_015228065.2 Penaeus monodon
AATTAAAGAAAAGATTAAATAAATTTGCAGACCTGATATCATATATTCTACCGGTGACCTTTCTGAAGTTGGCAGCACCTCGTCCTCGCCGGCAAAACCAAAGTTCTGTCGCCGGGTAATGAAATGCGGAGTTGAATCCCGTACATTCGTTCATATTGGAGTGACGGCGACCAGGTATCTACCCTGGTCTACAACTTTCAGAGAAATGCATCCAACAGTGAATATTTTGAAGGCGGCAGCA
>NC_051400.1:42023257-42023490 GCF_015228065.2 Penaeus monodon
CTGCAGACCTGATATCATATATTCCACCGGTGGCCGTTCTGAAGTTTGCAGCACCTCGTCCTCGTAGGCAAAACCAAAGTTATGTCGCCGGGTAATGAAACGTGGAGTTGAATTCCGTAGATTCGTTGATATTGGAGTGACGGCGACCAGCTATCTACCCTAGTCTACAACTTTCAGAGAAATGCATCCAACAGAGATTGTTTTGAAGGCGGCAGGATATTATTACTATTGTT
>NC_051400.1:42023617-42023858 GCF_015228065.2 Penaeus monodon
TAAAATAAAGGGGAAAAAATAAATTGACAGACCTGATATCATATGTTCTACCGGTGACCGTTCTGAAGTTGGCAGCATCTTGTCCTCGCAGGGAATACCAAAGTATTGTCGCCGGGTAATGAAACGTGGAGTTGAATCCCGTAGATTCGTTGACATTGGAGTGACGGCGACCAGCTATCTACCCTGGTCTACAAATTTCAGAGAGATGCATCCAACAGTGATTGTTTTGAAGGCGGCAGCA
>NC_051400.1:42024128-42024354 GCF_015228065.2 Penaeus monodon
AATCTGCAGACCTGATATCATACATTCTATCGGTGACCGTTCTGAAGTTGGCAGCACCTCGTCCTCGCAGGCAAAACCAAAGTTCTGTCGCCGGGTAATGAAATGTGGAGTTGGATCCCGTAGAATCGTCGAAATTGGAGTGACGGCGACCAGGTATCTACCCTGGTCTACAACTTTCAGAGAAATGCATCCAAGAGTGAATATTTTGAAAGCGGCAGCATATTAT
>NC_051400.1:42024513-42024754 GCF_015228065.2 Penaeus monodon
AATTAAAGAAAAGATTTAATAAATTTGCAGACCTGATATCATATATTCTACCGGTGACCTTTCTGAAGTTGGCAACACCTCGTCCTCGCAGGCAATACCAAAGTTATGTCGCCGGGTAATGAAATGTGGAGGTGAATCCCGTAGATTCATTGATATTGGAGTGACGGCGACCAGGAATCTACCCTGGTCTATAACTTTCAGAGAGATGCATCCAACAGTGATTGTTTTGAAGGCGGCAGTA
>NC_051400.1:42025091-42025326 GCF_015228065.2 Penaeus monodon
ATTTGCAGACCTGATATCATATATTCTACCGGTGACCGCTCTGAAGTTGGCAGCATCTCGTCCTCGCAGGTAATACCAATGTTCTGTCTCTGGGTAATGAAACGTGAAGTTGAATCCCGTAGATTCGTTGATATTGGAATGACGGTGACCACCTATCTACACTGGTCTAAAACTTTCAGAGAAATGCACCCAGCAGTGAATATTTTGAAGGCGGCAGCATATTTTTACTGTTGCT
>NC_051400.1:42025491-42025732 GCF_015228065.2 Penaeus monodon
AATTAAAGAAAAAAATAAGTAAATTTGCAAACCTGATATCATATATTCTACCGGTGACCTCTCTGAAGTTGGCAGCATCTCCTCCTCGCAGGCAATACCAAAGTTCTGTCGCCGGGTAATGAGATGTGGAGTTGAATCCCGTAGATTCGTTGATATTGGAGTGACGGCGACCAGGTATCTACCCTGGCCTACAAATTTCAGAGAGATGCATCCAACAGTGATTGTTTTGAAGGCGGCAGGA
>NC_051400.1:42025964-42026205 GCF_015228065.2 Penaeus monodon
AATTAAAGAAGAGATTAAATAAATTTGCAGACCTGATATCATATATTCTACCGGTGACCGTTCTGAAGTTGGCAGCATCTCGTCCTCGCAGGCAATACCAAAGTTCTGTCGCCGGGTAATGAAATGTGGAGTTGAATCCCGTAGATTGTTGGATATTGGAGTGACGGCGACCAGCTATCTACCCTAGTCTACAACTTTCAGAGAAATGCATCCAGGAGTGAATATTTTGAAGGCGGCAGCA
>NC_051400.1:42026455-42026721 GCF_015228065.2 Penaeus monodon
AATCTGCAGACCTGATATCATATATTCTACCGGTGACCTTTCTGAATTTGGCAATACCTCGTCCTCGCAGGCAAAACCAAAGTTCTGTCGACGGGTAATGAAATGTGGAGTTGAATCCCGTAGATTGAATTCCGTACATTCGGAATCATATTGAATTCCGTACATTCGTTCATATTGGAGTGACGGCGACCAGCTATCTACAACTTTCAGAGAAATGCATCCAACAGTGAATATTTTGAAGGCGGCAGCATATTATTACCGTTGTT
>NC_051400.1:42026895-42027131 GCF_015228065.2 Penaeus monodon
AATTAAAGAAAAGATTACATAAATCTGCAGACCTGATATCATATATTCTACCGGTGACCGTTCTGAAGTTGGCAGCACCTCGTTCTGTCGCCGGGTAATGAAACGTGGAGTTGATTTCTGTAGATTCGTTGACACTGGAGTGACGGCGACCAGGTATCTACCCTGGTCTACAACTTTCAGAGAAATGCATCCAAGAGTGAATATTTTGAAGGCGGCAGCATATTATTACTGTTGTT
>NC_051400.1:42027324-42027571 GCF_015228065.2 Penaeus monodon
TATAAAATTAAAGAAGAGATTATATAAATTTGCAGACCTGATATCATATATTCTACCGGTAACCGTTCTGAAGTTGGCAGCATCTCGTCCTCGCAGGCAAAACCAAAGTACTGTCTCTGGGTAATGAAAAGTGGAGTTGAATCCCGTAGATTCGTTGATATTGGAATTACGGCGACCAGCTATCTACCCTGGTCTACAACTTTCAGAGAAATGCATCCAGCAGTGAATATTCTGCAGGTGGCAGCAT
>NC_051400.1:42027838-42028057 GCF_015228065.2 Penaeus monodon
AATTAAAGAAAAGATTAAATAAATCTGCAGACCTGATATTCTGAAGTTGGCAGCACCTCGTCCTCGTAGGCAAAACCAAAGTTCTGTCGCCGGGTAATGAAACGTGAAGTTGAATCCCGTAGATTCTTTGATATTGGAATGATGGCGACCAGCTATCTACCCTGGTCTACAACTTTCAGAGAAATGCATCCAGCAGTGAATATTTTGAAGGCGGCAGCA
>NC_051400.1:42028361-42028583 GCF_015228065.2 Penaeus monodon
ATAAATCTGTAGACCTGATATACATTCTACCTGTGACCGTTCTGAAGTTGGCAGCACCTCGTCCTCGCAGGCAATACCAGAGTTATGTCGCCGGCTAATGAAATATGGAGTTAAATCCCGTAGATTCGTTCATATTGGAGTGACGCGCGACCAGGTATCTACCTTGGTCTACAACTTTCAGAGATGTATCCAACAGTGATCATCATTACTAGCAGCATTTTC
>NC_051400.1:42029002-42029242 GCF_015228065.2 Penaeus monodon
TGCTGCCGCCTTCAAAACATTCACTGTTGGATGCATCTCTCTGAAAGTTGTAGACCAGGGTAGATAGCTGGTCGCCGTCACTCCAATATCAACGAATCTACGGGATTCAACTCCACTTTCATTACCCGGCGACAGAACTTTGGTATTGCCTGCGAGGACGAGATGCTGCCAACTTCAGAACGGTCACCGGTAGAATATATGATATCAGGTCTATAGATTTATTGAATCTTTTCTTTAATT
>NC_051400.1:42029459-42029619 GCF_015228065.2 Penaeus monodon
CCAGGGTAGATAGCTGGTCGCCGTCACTCCAATATCAAACAATCTACGGGATTCAACTCCACTTTTAATTACCCGGCGACAGAACTTTTGCCTGCGAGGACGAGATGCTGCCAATTTCAGAACAGTCACCGGTAGATTATATGATATCAGTTCTGCAGAT
>NC_051400.1:42029950-42030198 GCF_015228065.2 Penaeus monodon
TTTAACATAGTGAGGAAGATTCCCTTTTACTTCACAGCTCTCAAAAGGAACTGATTAAAAAAAAAAAAAAAATGCTCACCTTTCTCCTTTCTGCTGGAACATAAACTTGATTAAGCTTTGCAGGTAACTAACTCCCGCATCTCGGTGGAGAGAGAAACTGTTGGGTATATATTATGCTTACTTCGGATAAAGCGAAATGGACCTAATTTATTCCATTTTCTCTCTCCCTGCTCCTTCCTATTTCACTC
>NC_051400.1:42030242-42030470 GCF_015228065.2 Penaeus monodon
GGGACATCTGTCAGACTACCTTTTCTCTCTGGGTCTGTCTCTATCCTTTCTGTCTTTCTATTGTCGTGGCGTTATTAGAGGACTCACTGCGATGGCCACTCAGAATCGATTATAACAATAATGACTTGGAAAAAGACCCTGAGAGACAACACGGACCATGATGGTGATGAGAGCAGTTATGAGGATGATTATAATTATGTTATTGGTAGTGATAGTGTGCAGATAAAG
>NC_051400.1:42030878-42031285 GCF_015228065.2 Penaeus monodon
GGCTGGGATTTCATTTGATTCCTTTTTGTATCATAAGGATTCGTAGAAAACATTCAAACCATTTCAGCACGTGCGATTTGTAATTTATTCAGCACATATTTTCACCAAAGGTAGTTCATCAAAAGACACGCACATAGTCTGCGGGTATTTCTATTCATCTGCTTCATCCTCAGCTCCCCCACACTCCAACAGGAATAATTAATGCTTCCACACTAACTTGGAAACGCACCTGCGTCTCCGGCCTGCTAGAAACACACAGAATCATAATGAGACCGCTTAAGTAACATTCACAATGGCAAATGCGATGTAATGTTCAGCTCAAATGTGCTTTTCGTTCTGGGGAATTATTAATGGTGTATGATAGATAGAATTTCTAGTGTGGGTTTGTTATTTAGTGTTTTTGCCTG
>NC_051400.1:42031689-42032197 GCF_015228065.2 Penaeus monodon
AGGAAGAAGGTCAATATGTCACTGGGCCCAAAGGGAAACTAACAAACCCGATGGTTCTTCCGAATCACGCGAGGCATTTTTCCCATATTATCCCTGCCATGCGATTCACCATGACGACCTCCCTTCGTATCATCTATCTGTAAAAAAATAAGAAAAAAAAAAATAAATACAAAAAATAGGGAAATCAAAATAAAATCTATCTTCATATTGGAGTTACATTCGTGGTCTATCCATCGCCGAGATTTCTCATCGTTATCGTCATCTCTTCATTTTTCTCCATCGCCTCCATGCCCATCCATCTTTCTCCCTCACTCCTAACGAACCAAACACGCAATATGATAAATACCTCCCCTCGTGTTGTTTTTGGTTAACTCTCGAGCCGGTTTCAAGCTGCGAGGGGAAAAGAGGTTAAGTGTATTTTTCCTGAGTCCATTTTAGGGGAGTTTGCTGCTAGTTATTAAGGGTAGAGCTAGTATTCCTCGTGGCTGATGCAATATACAATAACGAT
>NC_051400.1:42033400-42034176 GCF_015228065.2 Penaeus monodon
AATCAGAAGGTACAATGGTGGCCCTTTTTCTGGTATTGCAATTAGACGAACTAACATAATTACAGAGTTTTGAAGATTTTCATCAATATTTACCCTAAGTACATATGCAATTTCTAAAATTAGTCTGTCGCGACAATCACATGGTAATATCTCGGCGTAGGAATGTCATAGAGGCTTGGGAGAATCGATTGTTGCGAGTTTCAACAAACCATTTGTGGGGATGGAAGCATTAAGATTTACTCTGGGTTGCTTCCTTTATTAATTTTGTGAACCAGTTTCACACATTCCACTAAACTGTTACAGCCATCTTCCTTGTACAGTGCACTCCTTGCTTGACAAGAAGTCATAGCAAGTGACGTGTTGTAACATATAAAATCTATTCAACTCTATTCACACTTGCTTGTATTTGTATTTGCTCATGTTTAACTATGTCAACTAGAAGTTCTAATACTCATTTGAACATATTACCAGAGACTCTAGGCTCTCAATCTGAGCATTACTGGCACTCGATTGCCAACTTACAATCAAGATTTGCTTTGGTATCTGGCTCATTCAGAGAAGTTTAGAAGGGAGGATGTGATTAAGAATGTTAAGTTGGTCCAGTTAGCGTCAAATGCAGTTGTTGGGGAGGTGATAGTGCATCACAAGAAATCTCACATCAAAAGTCTTACTGAAAAGAAGATGGCTGAAAAATATGAATAATTTCACCAGGAGTATGTGAGTCTGATTAAGAGAAGTCCTGAGAGGAGAAGAAATTGCCCAAAGACGAAGGACTG
>NC_051400.1:42034374-42034864 GCF_015228065.2 Penaeus monodon
CATTAGACTGACGAGAAATATATTTGTTTACGTAAAAAAATCGCGTGGAGAGGATAAAATATCTTTTGGACCGTACTTCATACTTTCACAATAATACCAGTATTCGTATAGTATTTCAGGCGGCATTGGAAAATACCACCTAAACCTTTTGGTTTATATATGCTAGTGAGGGGAATCTTCCCAATGGACACAACAGAAAAGACAGGAGAGAGACGAAGCCTGGCCAAGGCTGAATGGAAAATGAGATTCACTGAATTATCTGCATCTCCTTGAGTATGGATATCTTTTACTCCGTTTCTCTCACTCTGGTCGATAAGCGAATAAAAAAACCCCTCTCTGCTAAATGTTCAGGGACCATTTATTTCTTTTAATTTGAATGTCAATGGCTCTGTTACTTCTTCGACATTCAGAGTTTATTGAACTGTTGTGTTTCCTTTCAGTCAGATGTGTTTTGAGATAAATTTATATATCTTAGGTTCTGCTTGAATTC
>NC_051400.1:42034928-42035180 GCF_015228065.2 Penaeus monodon
TCATAATAGATAAAATGAAACGAATATAAATAACTTAAGGTAAAGAAATAATATGATAATATGACAGACACCGATCGAGTTTAGAATGTTTAAAAAAAATAGGGAATAAAAAAAAGACTTTGGAAAAAGCTGCCGTAAATAATGTAAAAAATAATCTTTTGTTTCATAATCACATATAATTCATCTTGTAAAACATAAATGAGAGGTAGGATAAAATCTTTGAATAATTAAAAGACACTTCTCGGAATTGCC
>NC_051400.1:42035558-42035701 GCF_015228065.2 Penaeus monodon
AACAGGGACTATGACACGCAGACTTATCTCAAAAGATATCTGAAAGGAAACACAAGAATAACAGACACACTGAAAACAAACGAAAAGAAATAAGAAGTGCTTTAGGTGAGAAATATATATTTTAAAAATTCTGTCCTATCTTT
>NC_051400.1:42035814-42035941 GCF_015228065.2 Penaeus monodon
AAAGAATGTTTATATAAAGAAGAGAGCCTAAAAATCTAAAATCGAATCGTCTACTTAGATAAAATCAAATTATTATGTTTGGACAACAATATGGTAATCAGAAAAAACAATTTTTCATTGCTGTTTT
>NC_051400.1:42035987-42036156 GCF_015228065.2 Penaeus monodon
TTGTTAATTAGAGCATTATTTTCACACGGTAGCTGAGCGACGCCTTTTTTTGAATTATGAAATTATTCATTAAAGATAAATTCTGATATTCAGGCTGGTGGTGGCGCTCGACTCTCCTAACATTCTTGATCTCTCAGCTATCTCTCTCTTGCATATCCGTTTCCATCCA
>NC_051400.1:42036885-42036963 GCF_015228065.2 Penaeus monodon
ACCAGTGGTTACCAACCATTCTGTGGCCCACGACCAATATATAAAAATCTCCATGGCCCTGTTCAATATCTGTCATAT
>NC_051400.1:42037097-42037344 GCF_015228065.2 Penaeus monodon
TCAAAGTTATAATTTTCATATTGCTCCATGCCTTCCCAGAAGGTATCTCATTGTTGAGAACCCCCTGCTCTAGACAAGCCATAGAATAGTTACATGACTTTGTGTTTCATTCTCTTTGTATCAGTTTCGCTCCGGTAAGACACAGAGTGGGTGCAGTATGGCTCGAGTGGAGATTACGAATGCTGAAACCGTAGAACGCGTGTTTTTAGCAAGTGTTTGAACAATAGTGTTCTTAGACAATGGAGGT
>NC_051400.1:42038130-42038374 GCF_015228065.2 Penaeus monodon
AATTGGGAAAAAAAAACGATCTAAAAAGAAAAAAACCTGTAAGTACAACCCCCCACCCGGGGGAGAACCCTCCCACCCCCTTCAAATTTATCCCTCCGTCTCGACCCTTTTGACCCGCTTCCCTTAAAAAAAACTCCCACATTCAAGGCCAAAATAAAACAAACCCCTAACTTAGCCTTTGTTATCCCTCCGTACACATAACGGGGGGGATTTTTTTCACAGCAGAGTCTTTCGGCGTCCCCCC
>NC_051400.1:42039045-42039195 GCF_015228065.2 Penaeus monodon
CTACATAATATTTTGTAACGCGCTACTCTCTGCACATTTTTAATTCCATTTCCAGATTTTTCATTCTTTTCTATTTTATTTTTGTACATTAAAAAAAAAATTCTATTTGACCTAATATCTGGACTCCACTCCTTTATCCCTTTTGCTTTT
>NC_051400.1:42039865-42040128 GCF_015228065.2 Penaeus monodon
AGTCCCGGGCGCTGGTGTATGAATGCGTTCTCACAACAATTTCCTCTGATTAAGATTTATACAGCGCCGGGTCCAGCCTTAGAGTTAAAGTAAGTGAGCCCCGCATCCAAAGTGTGTTAAGTTTTGCCTCATCTTACCGTGAGATTCACTTACATAAGTTAAGATCCCGTGATTACGGGCTTCGTTAAGATGTTCTGGCCGGGGGGAAGGCAAAGCCTTGTGTATTAGGAATTATGAACTCATTTTCGGCGTTGGGGAGGTTA
>NC_051400.1:42041402-42042182 GCF_015228065.2 Penaeus monodon
GAAATTTTTATTTGAGAGTATTCTTTGAGGATGTTTTATCTGATTTAGAGTCAGGTTTATGTAAATTCTAAGGCCTGTACCTATATTAAGAACCACAATAAAGAAATATCCTGGCTTTTTACTGGTAAAACATCCTAAATAGCAAGCATTCTTAGAGTTTTATTAATCAACATTTTCAGTGTTCAATATTAATGATTTGTAATATTCACTGTTCCATATTCACAGCTATATCATTTTCGCTGTTCAAAATTCATAGCCATATAAATTTCACAGCTTCTCAGTAATAATCAAATAACAGAAAACCTCTCCCCTCGACCTTCAATATAAATTATGAAGGGACACTCCAACTAGGTGATAAAAGGATTTTTTTCTACATCTCTTCCTTTCCTTTCCTCTTTGTTCTGGTTAATTCTTAGAGATAGGAAATGATTTGTTGACCTCTAGGGGCGAGAACAATGAGCAAATTATTATCCTATTTTGACATATATAGACATACATGTCGTATTTACCTGGCACTGAATACAGTCCATAAATAAATGAGTCAATATATCAAAACACCTCACCCTAAAAGAACACGTTAGAATATGTAACAAGGCGTAAAAGAAAAATCTGGACCTTGCTAATGCGAATGAATGGAAGACGGAATGAAAGATTCGAAGCAAAAAGAGTCGCTAGTTCAACTCAATGAATCTGAACCCAAACCCGAAAATCTGGTGTTCGCACAAAACATTTTAAACGGCTTTTAACTATAAAATTAAGGTAAATATACTTTAAGCCTTG
>NC_051400.1:42042508-42042588 GCF_015228065.2 Penaeus monodon
AATTTATGATACTTCCTATCGCTTTGTTGGTGAAAAATTATCTCTTGAGAAAATGAAAACTGTATGAACAAAACTTCTGT
>NC_051400.1:42042639-42043151 GCF_015228065.2 Penaeus monodon
CGCCGCTCTATCAACACCCAATTCATTTCCGCCTTTTCTAATTTCGGCTCAATTCAGTTTTCCAACCGATATCTTCTTCGTTACCAGCACATTCAATTTTTAGTCAGGCCGCTTCATTACGCCTCTCCCCCCTCCATACCTCATTACCTCACACTTCATTTTCCTTTCACTTCACATTGCTCACACTTCACTTCCCTTGCATTTCATTTTCCTCACTCTTCATTTTCCTCGCATTTCATTCTCCCCTCATTTTTCATTTTTCTTATACTTTATACGCTCCCACTTCATTTTCCTCCCACTTTATTTCCCTAATACTTCATTCTTTGACACTTTTCACCCACTTCCTCGCACTCGTTGACCTCCTGATTCCACCTGATAGCTCTTGCAAGGTGAGCTAATGGAAAAGGCGTGCTCTAAGCTTCAAGCTCGATATCTCTGTAAATACCGAAAGAGGAAATGGTGGATGATTTGAAACAAAGATATGAAGAAATAAATGTGAGAGTGGTATTGAT
>NC_051400.1:42044984-42045650 GCF_015228065.2 Penaeus monodon
ATGCTAGAAGACGAAATATAAATCCTTAGAAATAAGACATGAGCAAAAAAATAAAATTCGAAAGCCAAGAAGGCGGACAAAAGACAAAGAAAAGAGAAGTAGTGAAGATTCGAAAGAGATAAATTAGGGAAAAGGAGCGCGAGGGCGAAATAAAACGACCCGGAGAGAGAGGAAAAAGGAAAGTGAAACGAACTGACCTTCCGAACGCCAGCATTCCCTCAGGCTTTTCCAGCAAACTCCTCTTTGTCGGAAGGTCGATGGGGGGGAGGGCAAGGTGGGGGGAGGTGAGGGGTAGAGGGGAGGTGTGGGCGAGTTAGGGGTTTGGGGAGGGCAGGAGGTAGGAGGTGAGGGGTAGAGGGGAGGTGTGGGCGAGTTAGGGGGTTGGGGGAGGGCAGGAAGTAGGAGGTGAGGGGTAGAGGGAAGGTATGAGCAAGTTAGGGGGTTCGAGGTGGGACCAAAGGTAAAGGGTGATTTGTTAAGTTGGGGCAAGGCATGTGGTCAAGTCGTGCAATATAATAGGTGATTACTGGCGCGTTTAGGGGATCATAGTTATAGTTATAGCATTATAGATCTCATACGAAGGGCTTGGTGAGTTCTGTGTATCCATATGTTCACTACTATACGCTGACAAGATATATATATGTAGGCATAGATGATATTAATGAA
>NC_051400.1:42045722-42046867 GCF_015228065.2 Penaeus monodon
CATTTAAGAGGTCATATATAACAATTTCTTCCTTTGTCCCTAACGCAATTCATGTTAAAGATTTTCTCTCGTTACATTCCACTCTGGGACACGCTATTCTTCTCGTACCGGATGGGGTCCTGACAGCAGCATCGTGCGGAGAAGCTTCCACCACCCGATGCATTGTTTCAGAAGAGCACTAACTTATACAAAACGAACACTTCCTATTCACGATCATCTCTTGCCATTGTTTAATTTCCTCTCAAGAATGTTGGCTTGGGTCGACGGCTGTTAGCTAGCGTGTTTGGCGCTGAGGATTCTAGTGGAAGATCTCTCCAGCAGAAATTTCAATATTTCATCGGTTTATATACTCACTTCCCTCAGTTCGCGAACTTAAACTGAATTTAATATTGCAAAATCATGTCCTATCAGCAGAGTCGAAATTTGCTCCCCGTCTTGTGATATAAGGGTGTGACTCATACCCTGATGTGCGCGGGTTCATATTCCAGAATTGAGGGCTGCTATCAAGAAGGGGGTTGACCTGATATTTAGCTTTGCTCTTTGTCACAATGATGCTTCCACTTGACAGCTAACACATGCCACCCACTTCTATGAGCTTTACTGCAACTGCTTTGAAATTGGATAGGTCATATTTTACTTTTCAGTGTTATTGTTGTCTCTGAGTTACACGGGGTTGCTGAAATAAGACAAACATGGTAATATGAATTTCAGTATGTGAAGTGGAGTGCAAAAACACTGGAGGGTTTTCTGCGTTTACGCCTGTGTTGGTAAAGGTATGTGTGTGCGTGATAGAGTTGCTCACAGCCTTTCTGTTGGCAAAGGATAGTTTCAGGCAGTAAGCTATCAGTCCCCGCGAGGGTACATGTTAATTAAGTCAAGTTGGTTAGGAAGTTAATTAAGCATATAATTCTGGAAACTTATGCACTACGTATCCCTTGGGCGAAATTCCGTCAAGTGAAGAATATATTGTCCACTTTTTAGTCGCTGTGTTTTCTTCCTGCAAATATTTGGTTTTATATAACGAAATGTTATAATTCGAGACGTCAATACTAACATTTTATCTAATATATCAATTACTATTTTGTTTTTTCTTTATCCTTTTCTTTCCCGTTTGCCGTTATTCGTATTGAAGATTTCCAAGGATT
>NC_051400.1:42047065-42047466 GCF_015228065.2 Penaeus monodon
TACTTTTGTTAAAAAGCACTATAAAAGAAGGAAGAATTGACAGGGAACAAAAATAATGTGGCAACCTGTGATTTTATTCTTTAGACATCACAATACACACTGAATGCTTCTAAGAATATAATGAGCAAAATCAATCAAATATTTATACGCCCAAATCACCAAACCTCGTTGATAACATCCTGCACCAGAAGAAAAAACTTTTTATTCTTCTTTTTAAATTTTTTCCCCATATCGCGATTTGGCTGATAGATTTCGGACCTCTTTACAAGGCTGTTATCTGTGACTCCATAAGACAGGAAAGGGATTTGCCAAGCATAATTTTTAAGTGGGCCTTGGGAAAGGAAGAGAAAATAGGACAGAGAACTTGGGTAAAACTAAAAGTAAAAACGAAAGACCTTTGC
>NC_051400.1:42047638-42047858 GCF_015228065.2 Penaeus monodon
TATTAAGTGATATCCCTCGTTATTGTTTCATGCTGAATTACGAACTTGAAGTAATTCGAGTTAAATATATCAAAGCCTCTCTGTGTATTGAACGAGAAAGACCTCTCTTTGTTTCGTTTTATCATCATCGTATTAATTACGATTATAACTAATTTTATACACAATCGCACTCACACATCCTCCCAAACATAAATATACATGTGTACAGAGATCAATACAT
>NC_051400.1:42049837-42050304 GCF_015228065.2 Penaeus monodon
TCGAAAGTAAAGACTGAACACGCACTTGCGATGCCTTCGCCGCAGCTCTACACCAACTGAAGCGTCATCGGCTCAAGAGAGGTCGACTCTTCCCACTCTCTCTACCCTCTCTCTCGCAGCACAGCGCATGCTCGAAGTCGGCAGCATGGAGTGTGGCTTAGTCTTGGCTGTGGATGAGGCTTTACGTATCTGCAAATAGGAATAGCATCGAAGGCATAGGGACGAGGCAATCCCTTCGTCTGAACTAGTGATAATCTTTCATTGTGTCTGAATACCCCATTCTGAATACAAAATCGTCTTTATATATTCTCGTATTGTGTTGCTACCTGCTTGCAACGACGGAATACGCAGCTAATGAAATGAGGAGACGTGGAGTCTGTCTGTTTTCAATTCCACAATTAATTTGCATAGCCACAAAGGACGGTTAACGTTTGTTGTATTTCCAAGAATCACTAGAGGCTGGCAAA
>NC_051400.1:42050928-42050995 GCF_015228065.2 Penaeus monodon
TATATAAGACCGCTAATAGATAAGGTTTCAATTTCCAAAAAAATGCCCTGCAGTTCCTTGGTTTTAG
>NC_051400.1:42051469-42052218 GCF_015228065.2 Penaeus monodon
TGACCGATACTACAGCTCATAATGAAGGGTTAATATGTAAAATGTCTTATTCAAGCTATATATATATAAATCTCCAATAGTCAGTAATGTAGCATCTATATTACATATATCTGTTTGTGTCTTGGATAATGCAACATCAGGACACATTACAATAGTGAAAATTTCCCCTCAAATGCTTTTCCAAAATATAAGAATTTGATGTTTGTATTAACAGTGACACATACACACGTTATCTCAAGTTCATGCGCTTCATATGGTGTATGAGACGCTGATGATTTGACATAGCGATTATAGGACGTTTCGCTAAAAGTGCAATATTTCAATACGAGTTTCAGAGTCCTATCATATAGTGATATGATCATTCATATAATTCGTTTACGCATTTTCAGTACTTTATTCCGAATCCAACCAATTTTGGATCATAAATTCGAATATGCAGGAAAATGGAAATAATTATTAAATACAATTGCCCATATGTCAAAAAATAAATAAAAAAATATAGTTACAACGCGTTTCTCACTAATGTATTTCGGAGTTGATGAAATTAGGTGCACCGAGCAAATTTGAAAAATTATTGAGTTGTATGTGTATATAAATGCAGAACTCACATATATTTATATACAGAAACAGCTGTCACTCTGACAAGCACGAAAAGTATGAATTACACAAATTGCCATGTGTGTGTGTGTCAAGCAGAAACCTAAATTTCTCTGACTAATATTGGCAAAGTCAACGGAAATGGTCGCAAA
>NC_051400.1:42052875-42052971 GCF_015228065.2 Penaeus monodon
TCTATTATACAAATTGCCATGTCTGTGTGTCAAACAGGTACCTAAAATAGTCTGACTAATATTGGCAAATATCACCATGGGCGAAGAAGGCACAGT
>NC_051400.1:42055071-42055177 GCF_015228065.2 Penaeus monodon
GTGAAAACGAGAAGGGCAGGAAGCACTTTAAAATTCCCGGCTACCACCCTCTCTCAATCACCCTTTCGCATGAAACACCCCCCCCTGTATTGTGGTGTTGTGGTTT
>NC_051400.1:42057713-42058057 GCF_015228065.2 Penaeus monodon
ATGAAAATAATGTTTAGATAAAGATGATAATTGTGTGAATCGCTGGTTTCTACTTTTAATATGAAATAATACTCCTGATACGCAGTCGAATTTAGTGTTTTTACACTTTGGCAACGCTTGGTGGTGTGATTTGGTGTGGCTGGTCTTGAAGTTTAAAATAAAATGAAAAACGGTGAAAGCAAGAAAACGCAATAAACGTTTATAGTAGGAGAATGAATAAGTCATTTTCTAGATAATGTATTTAAAGAACTTACAGCTGACCTTAAATGAACGTAATAATTAGGAACTGGTTTCTTGCTCCTTGATGAAACATCAGTAAACAAGCTTCGTACAATATTATTACC
>NC_051400.1:42058142-42058301 GCF_015228065.2 Penaeus monodon
CTGACAGTCAATTATGCTTAAGCAAGAATATGTTAAAACCTGCTATACATACATTTCTCAGATTAATCGTATGAACAAAAAGGATTTGTTGACTCCGAAGTTATCGTTTAGGAATGAATCAGGGACAGCAGAATTTCGCTGTTTTTGTAAAAGTTCTAG
>NC_051400.1:42058704-42058862 GCF_015228065.2 Penaeus monodon
CAAATTTTACCGACATCTTATTTTGGATGCCTATTCTGAACAAGTACTTGTGACATTAGTGAGGTGACGGTGACGAAGCAATGCACGACTTACTCCCCTGCTGCATGTACGTACTTTCGTTATCAAGACTTCGGTGACCAATTCCGGTGACAGCAAAG
>NC_051400.1:42059209-42059545 GCF_015228065.2 Penaeus monodon
CCCCCCACCCTTTTATCGTTGCCTTTATTTTTGTAACAGGTCGCTTTCCTCTCATGTTTCATCCGATTGGCTTCAAATTTGACGAGATAACTCGTTGGGCTAATACCCTCCTATATTTTTTTTCGTTTTCGGGTTATTCTTTTTTATTATTTTTGATTAGGCCTTTTTCGTATTTTCTAGAACTTTTACAAAAATAACGAAATTCTGTTGTCCCCGATTCATTCTTAAGAGATAATTTGTTGACATCGGAGTCAACAAATCCTTTTTGTTCATACGATTAATCAGAGAAATGTATGTATAGTATACATCTTGCTTAAGCATAGCTGACTGTCAGAA
>NC_051400.1:42059602-42059887 GCF_015228065.2 Penaeus monodon
TACGAAGCTTGTTTACTGACGTTTCATAAAGGAGAAAGAAACCAGTTCCTAATTATTTATGGTCAGCTGTAAGTTCTTGCAATACATTATCCAGAAAATGCCTTATTCATTCTTCTACTATAAACGTTTATTGCGTTTTCTTTCTTTCACCGTTTTTCATTTCATTTTAAACTTCAAGGCCAGCCACTCCATAGCACACCACCAAGCGTTGCCAAGATGTAAAAACACTAAATTCGACTGCGTATCAGGAGTATTATTTCATATTAAAAGTAGAAACCAGCGATT
>NC_051400.1:42060217-42060461 GCF_015228065.2 Penaeus monodon
TGACACTTAATGAATGTTTCAAACAATAGATTTAGGAGTGAATATGTTGAGTATTTATAATGATAATCACTGCGCATATTATATGTGTTTGCATTGGTGCTCGCTGTGTTTGATCCGCTTTTATTTGCAGGATTAAATAGGATATAACTATGTCATTATTGACTGCAAGCGGGCACTATGTAATTCAAATTTGCTGCAAAAATAACATTGCGAATAACATAACCTTGTTAATAGCATGGCCATT
>NC_051400.1:42061170-42061269 GCF_015228065.2 Penaeus monodon
ACGCGATAATCATAGTGATATTAGCACTGCAATATTATATTGAACACTAATAATCCTGATTCCTCTTCTTGTCGCAGTCTTCCTATATATTCCTTGCTT
>NC_051400.1:42061303-42061943 GCF_015228065.2 Penaeus monodon
CTACATTACATACTTCGCCACAAATCCCCTTTCCTTGTTCCCTCTGCCAATCCTTCGATAATTGGCTGCTTATCCCTTGTTGCCATTAAAGCAATAGCTCAAGTTAAGTCTCCTTATATGCCTACATGATTGCTTCCCTGCAGGGCGCTGGCTTTTGCGTAGATTAACCCGTCGATTAGCATCAGAGTAATCAAGATAACGTGAGCTGTAAACATAATCTCCAATGCAGACCGTGTTCAGCAACGTCGATGAACATGAAGTTTCACTTAAGTGATTTTGATGGGTCTCGTGTGTATCTTTTTTTGATATAGTTCAGCCGATTGTTAAAACCGTAAAGGATAATGTTTATATATGTTAAACTTACATTTTCAGGTTTGCAGATTGGTATCCGTGGCGAATTCATTAAATGCACGTGCTTAGTAATAGCCTTCTTTTCTTTATCGTAACTATCATTACTCCTACGGTGCTGATTGGTATATTATTGATATTAACAATTTTCAGAAAATAATAATCATTGATATTGATGCTGTTGCAGCTGTAACTGAGTCATCAGAATTCTGTCGGTTTTCGTGATCCTACTCACCTATCTCTATCTTTTTAACTTTTTCCTTTATTTGCCTCTTTCATCTCGCCTTTCAAA
>NC_051400.1:42062331-42062517 GCF_015228065.2 Penaeus monodon
GAAATTCCATGAAAAAAGATGTATTTCTCCCTTATCTCTCCCTTCTTCACCCTCCTTCTTCTATTTTTCGCCTTCTCTCTCCCTCTCCCTTTCCAACTATCTTTCTCTTTCCCGTTCTGCCATCCCCCTTCACTCCCAAATGTTCCTTAAATTCATTCCTCTTCTACCATTTTAAACCCTACATCT
>NC_051400.1:42062592-42063011 GCF_015228065.2 Penaeus monodon
CCCTCTCTCGTTAACCTTTAATTTTTAATCATCTCCCTTCTACATCCCTCATATTTTTCCTTTACCTCTCCCACCTCCTTCGTTCCCCGTATCCCCTACCCACACCCTCACATCATCCATTTTCTCTCTTTTCTTTCCCCTTACCCGTCTCCTTTTCCTCTTTAAGCCTCCTCCGTTTCCCTTCCCTTTCCTTTTCCCAACCTTATCTCCCTTTTCTCTATAAGCCACTCTTCCCTTCTCTTCTTCTCCTTCTTCATTAAACTCCCTTCTCTTCCCTTTCTTCCTCCCCTCACCCTTTCTTCTCCTTCCTTTCCCCTTCTCCAGCCATCTTCCTTCTTACCCCCCCCCCTAATAGTCATGTAAAAAGTAAATGTGTATAAACTAACGGTCTAGTTACTTCAGGGTTTTGTACTTGCCCC
>NC_051400.1:42063264-42063395 GCF_015228065.2 Penaeus monodon
CGTGCACGTGTGAGTCCGTGTTTGTTTACGTCATTTTTATGTTATCAATTATTAACGATTTTAGCATAAGATTAAGTAACTTCAACTTTGCAATCATATGGTATATGATTTTAGAATACAAATTCAAGCGT
>NC_051400.1:42063617-42064673 GCF_015228065.2 Penaeus monodon
TAAGCTTAACGCTAGACTCCATTGGAGAAATGTTATTCTATATTTCTCCCATAAACCACACTCATTAATCTTTGGGAAATTTTTCTTACGTCACCCCTATAAATTAGGATTACAGGATACCAGACAGGCACTAAGTTCTGTACATTAGCGTTGTGCGTAATCTTATACCATTATTTTTTACGCCACCCATTATTCAGGGCCTAAGGGGCATTGTTAGTACGTGGATCAACATGATTAATTAATGGTTTGTTTACAGTCACTTTTATTATTTTTATTGTATTTCTTTCTCTTCCCATTTTATCTACACTCTTACTTTCTCTATGCGTTTACTTCTCTCTGTTGTAGTGATTTAAGTTTTATTTATTCTTTCTCTCATATTTACTATATCCTCCTGCGTATCTTTTTACACCTTCTCCTCTTTCTTTTGCAATTTACTCTCTTTTCTTTCTCTTCTATTATTCTCTCCTTCATCTCCCCTCCCCACCTTTTTTCTTTTTTACATATCTTTTTTTTCTGTCCCTCTACTCCGATTTTCTCATCCTCCTCCCCTTCCCGACCTTCCTCGTTTTCCCTCTCGTTTTAAACTTTTCTTCTCTTTCTCTCCCCTATTTCTACCCTTTCTTTCGGCCGTTTAATTAAAGTTTGCTTTATTCACGTCCTGCATTTTACTTTTTTCCATACCTAACATCTTCCTTCCTATCCTCCTCCACCTTCTAATTTTCTTGCTAAGTATTTCTTTTTCTTATTTTACTACTGTTTTTATTCTCCTTCTTGTTTCCTTTCCTATCTCCTCTTCCCTTTAGCTTTGCTCGTTCCTCTTTTTCATACAGTAATCCCCTCCCTTGCATTCCTCTCTTTCGTTCTAATTTCCTCTTTTCTTATTCTCTTTCTCTACCGTTTCTATCCCCCGATTTTCCTTTTGCCTTTATGGATGTACATCACACAAATACATATTGCCAGGCTCAGAATATGGCAATATGCAATAATACGAATCCGAGGTCTTTTAGCCATATGGCCCATTTTCCTCTGCGCATGCTTCTATATGTGAATGCTGAA
>NC_051400.1:42068006-42069027 GCF_015228065.2 Penaeus monodon
AACAACAAGAATCACGTCCGCAGAACGTGGGTCATAAAAGCAAACAAAGGGGGCGTAGGGACTCCCCGGACGTTCTGTAGCCATAGCCTGTTACAACAGAGCCCATTTTTCGTGGTAGCACAAAGGAACCCACTATAAAGGCTCTTAGAAATTTGCTGCTATAGAGACGCCACGACAGGGGAGGTAATTGAAGATGTATTGAGGTTACTGACCTAACGTAACTTCCTGCATTGTGGAAGAATAAAATCGCTATTGTTATTTCTTGTTGGGAAGGAATGGTCGGTAAAGTAGAGATGTGATGACATTGTTTAGTAATATTTAAATATTTTTGTCATTTCTTTTGATCGTTTATACCTAATTTGTGTGTGTGTGTTTGTTATTATTACGATCTTTGTCATTATGATCGTTCTTTGTTATTATTGTCAGTAAAAATAATTTTCAGTTCATTATCATAATGAATATTAACACTATCCATATCGTTATCTATAATATGTTGGAAAAAGTATATTTGCGATGTTTGTCAAGAATACCTGCTGTTTGTTATTATTATCAGTCATTTTACCTTTTTCTTCATTATGATCATAGTTAATATCCATACTATCCATATCGTATATGTTGAAAAAGGTGTACTTTGGATATTTGTCAAGAATACCCGTTACACACAGAAATGATATTTAAGATATGAAATATATGGAATGACTGGATGTGCGCAGCTCATTAATATAAAGAATATGGCATGAGTTAATTAAGATAAACAGGAATGTATGTAACCGAAAACTCAAAAGTAAATTGAATTTTATATAAGGAAAATTTATATACTTCAAGTGGAAAATAGACCTCGCAATTTAAGAAGATTTTTGAGTCACGCAAGAATCATGGCAGGTAGGAAATTTATGACAGCTATTCATTACTTCGTATTTTCCAGTTTAGTCGACGGCCAGGGCATTCCAAGCCATGATCTTATTTTTCATATTGCCAATTCATTTTATCGAAGGTTTAAAAGACCCTCAGTACCTTTAAC
>NC_051400.1:42072304-42072697 GCF_015228065.2 Penaeus monodon
TATTATCTGATTGTTTAAAGAAAAGTATTGCTTATTTTTTTTATCATTTTTTTTGTTTATTACCTGAATGATAACGCAAATTTCTCAAAGCATCTCATTATAAAATTCAAGGATAAAAGTTTAATACCAGGAACTGCATTCATGGACGCATTTCATCCAATATAAATATAACATGAATACGGATTTAATGCGATGTAAAATGATTTTTTTGAAATTAAACATACGCATTAGAGAGGAATTGAAATGAAATTTATATAAAAAGAGAAGTGAAGAAAAATTATTATATATTTTTTATAACCATAATAAGAGCGGCTCCATTAATGACATTAATAAAAGTAGTTGTAATGGTGTAGTTTTTGTACCTGCCTAAATAATTCCATTTATTAGCGTCCA
>NC_051400.1:42074295-42074388 GCF_015228065.2 Penaeus monodon
TTCAGCAGTTCTACTTGTGAAACATTTCTATGAAAAGTAGGGCAGAACTGTCATAAGAAGAAAATGAACCGTATAAAGAGGAGAAAAGGCGAC
>NC_051400.1:42074498-42074869 GCF_015228065.2 Penaeus monodon
TCCTAGACCTAACCAGCATCGAAAATCATAGTTCTTGAACGTCGAATTTTCTCGAAATTTCTTTACTTCCCTACAGCATTTTAATATCTCCTCCCATAACGTGGAGCTGAACAAAGGTCTTTGATTTCTTTCACAAAAGGGTTCAGAAATCAAATGGGCGTCTTATTATAGGGTCTGGCCCCCGTGGGATTACACGCTATGGTACAACAAAGGACAAGATAAAAAAAGACTGGACTTCCTCTTTTCTCGTTCCACAATACTTATTTGCTTAACGACACATTCTGTATTTTTTCTACGCCCGGCTTCTCTGCATGTCTGTTTGCTCCTGTATTTGTCTATGTTTGCTGGGACTGTTTCTCATTCTCCCTCGC
>NC_051400.1:42076031-42076745 GCF_015228065.2 Penaeus monodon
ACCCCTACCTTCGTCGGTATCAACATCAGCAGCAGAATCAGAACTTTCAGTACATTTTAAATTTTAAAATGAAGAGCATCTTCTCAAGTATTGCCTTTTAATGTAGTTTATTTCCTAATATTTCACTTTCCTTACTGTTCTGTCTTTTTCCTCCTTTTTTGTTACTAATCCCAGTTTTATGTAAAACGCGGAAAACTCTTTGCATACATTAAAAATGAATGAATGCATAATGTATCTAGTTACTCGAACTCTATTAGTAAGACTAAACTTTCTGGCATATGAAGAAAAGATTCAGTGTAAAAAAAAGGAACGTGGGCTGATAAAACGGGAGGAAAAATTTACTATAAAGAAAATTATATTACAGCAATCAGTTCTTTTACGACAGCTTTCAAATTTCTAAGGAGAAGCCTAATCACTCGGATTTTAGGTCAACTAAACAGAATTTTCAAACCGTCTAGAGTGACTAAAGAAAAAGACATCATCAAAAAAAAAGGGGGGGGGGGAGTGTGCTGTCCCATGCCTTTATCCAGTTCAAAGAGGTTCATTTGAAGGAGATAATGATTTCAATTTAAACCTTACGCTGAATGACGTGCATACAACTACATCAAATTGTGAATACAAGAACAAACACTGAAATGATAAAGATACAGTATAGTTGTTAAAGGAGTTGGCTATCTGTGTCCAAATGAATTTGATTACAATTTTACATGACGT
>NC_051400.1:42077180-42077748 GCF_015228065.2 Penaeus monodon
TTTGTGTGTGTGTGTGAAAATATGTAAATACATAAAAACATATATTATCTATAATAAATTTGTTCGAAAAATGTACACTCATGTTTGTACGTTAGTGACACTAAACCGTTAACACCTGCTCAAATCCCTTCAGATCCAATGAGAAGTACATTAGTAACCGTGTCTGTCTGACCCAAACGCCTCCTCCGCAGAGATGATTATCTCCGGGTTAGAGGCATAGAAAGACAAGATTGACCACGTCTCCTGGTGCGAGTGAGCTTGTCAGTGGGACTGAGCTGTCCCGACCTGCCAAGGGAATATCGCCTCCTGTCCGCCCCCGGCTGCCTTTCCTGGAGGCGGAGACCTACCCATCTGCTCCTCTAAGGACCGGAGTCGACCAGGGATCGACTTCACCGTCTAATCCTCCTTCCCGCTGGCGGCTCCCTGGCAACGCCGCGGTCAACTTTAGCCTTTGGTAGACGGCTACTCATCACTCTGGAATTCTATCTCAGCTGGAAAAGCCCATACCTAGTTATATTGCTAAAGACATGCATACATATACATATATTTTGTGCGATCTGGGGTTAGA
>NC_051400.1:42077797-42078031 GCF_015228065.2 Penaeus monodon
AGGGCATATATATTTTTGACGTTATATGTGTGTGTGTGAAGTTACAATAAAAAAAAACTTAAAGGACAAAAGAAATAAAAGAGTCTAAGCAAGAGTCTGTCCCGAAAGTCTAGGCATAAATATATAAGTCATTATATCTTATCTGTACATAACTTTCCGTGGTCGTTCGGAGAAGGAATTGTGATATTTCTCTCTGAGAAATCTCCCTCTTTGTACGTTTGTGCTTACTTACCT
>NC_051400.1:42079458-42080153 GCF_015228065.2 Penaeus monodon
CGGCTTGAGATTGGTTCACCAAAAAGAAGTAGGAAGATAATAGCAAGAAGTTTGCAAGACGCAGATACGAATGTTCTGCTCCATGACTTCATCAACTCAATCTGGACGTCAAGTCAAAGATATTCAGCTCGAGGAGTTTCCGAAGATAAGGGTTTTTAACTTTATTCCAATGTAAAATAGCGTTTATGCTCTTGCATCCTGCTGTGTAAATGAGTACTGATATTAATTTAATGATTGGAATTGATAGCAACAGCATGAACTTGGAGAATAACTGTTGTTAATAGATAATGGGTCATGAAAAAATAAAGCGATCAACGATCCTGTGTTTGTCTGTCCTGAATATGAACCTATTTTTTTTAATATTATGTGTAAATGTAGTGCTATATGTGTATATTTGCACAACATATATTGTAGATCCGATAACCATTAGGAAAAAAAGTGATATGAAAAGACTTTAAAGATGCTATGAATCAACTTTCTGGAGGAAACATACGATGCTGATCGACGGAGTGATACAGCAACTATTGGTTTATCATCAGGGAATTAAATTGAACATGAAGAGGAAATTTCTGATGCCTTTCAACTTGTGCAAATTTTAAGTGCACGGGAAATATTCTTTAGAAAAATAATTAATAATCCAGCACTGAAATCAGCATTATGCAACGTAAAAGAGACGGAGATTAATTAAATTGACG
>NC_051400.1:42080911-42081074 GCF_015228065.2 Penaeus monodon
TACACAAAGGCTGAACTGGTGGCCAACGTCAAGATGTTTGAAGGTCTTCTTCACAGCGAGGACGCAGTGAGGAATGCGGGCACCAGGTTACTGAGCTGTCTTTGGTCCGTGGAAGCTGAGGGCGGCATTAACCTACTTGTTCTTATCTCATTTCGGGAAATAC
>NC_051400.1:42081615-42081890 GCF_015228065.2 Penaeus monodon
AAACTGAAAGGTAAACACACTTACCTCTCGCCTATTGCGTGAAAAACAGTCGAGGATATTCCCTTTTGATAATTTTGCACTGTAACCATCGGCACCATATCTGGTAATAATAAATTGAATATCGACCGGACCTGAAGGCCACTTACAGGGCTGAGTCCACGCATATGAGCGGCGCACATTAGTCATCAACTTCGTTTCATTTCCCTGTTGATGCCATTTCAGGTGTCTGTGTTGGTCAGTTGTATTTTCACACAACTGGTGCTCATATTACCACC
>NC_051400.1:42082707-42082872 GCF_015228065.2 Penaeus monodon
TACACAAAGGCTGAACTGGTGGCCAACGTCAAGATGTTTGAAGGTCTTCTTCACAGCGAGGACGCAGTGAGGAATGCGGGCACCAGGTTACTGAGCTGTCTTTGGTCCGTGGAAGCTGAGGGCGGCATTAACCTACTTGTTCTTATCTCATTTCGGGAAATACTA
>NC_051400.1:42083421-42083661 GCF_015228065.2 Penaeus monodon
TGAGAAACAGTCGAGGATATTCCCTTTTGATCATTTTGCACTGTAACCATCGGCACCATATCTGGTAATAATAAATTAAATATCGACCGGACCTGAAGGGCACTTACAGGGCTGAGTCCACGCATATGAGCGGCGCACATTAGTCATCAACTTCATTTCATTTCCCTGTTGATGCCATTTCAGGTGTCTGTGTTGGTCAGTTGTATTTTCACACAACTGGTGCTCATATTACCACCTGAT
>NC_051400.1:42084367-42084651 GCF_015228065.2 Penaeus monodon
CCTTCATAATAATTTCATAAAGGAGACTAACCTATTTCAGCTCTAACAAATCGCACAATCCAATTACCTCCGGCAATTTCACTCCCGCTTCTAGTCTACGAATTTCCAAAGAGTGATGATGAAATTTAGAGATTCGATTATGAAAAGCTGCAGTTATCCTTCCTGTTTTAGTTTGGCTCTAATTGATCTACAGGCTTTTCCAGCGCCGTACATATATAGGCTACTTTAATGAGTAGAGTAATTTGATTTGTATATTAGCTACTGTTTGGATTTACAAACTGTTC
>NC_051400.1:42086470-42086823 GCF_015228065.2 Penaeus monodon
GTGAGTAGGCACATATGCATGTAACTGTAAATAATACCCTCATGACCGTGTCTCCTAATTAGCCTCGTTACATCAATTTGTAAAAAAAAAAATCATAAACTGACATTTCCATATACTATGCCGTGTAATTGAAGGATTACAGACTTCCATCACACAATTGACAAAATAAAACGCCATAAAACAAGGCAGATACCACATAACTAATGAACGCAATTAATTCCACGTTTAACTAATTATTGCGATTTAACAGTATAGGGCATGATGGTTAATGAGGCTGGATCAAAATCGCACATTATTCAACTTTTTTTTTCTGGAAAGTAGAGCCAGTTTGATGTATTATGTGTAGGCAAAAA
>NC_051400.1:42089019-42089844 GCF_015228065.2 Penaeus monodon
AACTAGCAGAAAATGAAAGAGGAAAAATAAAAGTTTTAGACTCCCATGAGATGGAAGGTGACATATGTTGCGAATTACTGAAGGGACAGGATGAGAGATGGTGTGCACAGGACCCTATTATCATCTGCTGAAGAAGAAGAAAAAAACTTGAAACCAAGAGAATGATTGAGCACATCTCATGAAATTTGCGGACTCAATTTTCTCTATAAAAAAGGGAAAAAATGTGCATTGAAGGATATACGCAAAGGGTGCTATATTCTTTTATTAGTTTCCGGAAGAGCGACAATAATAAAAAAGGAAAGAGACGGAAAGGTTGAAATTAATTTGTTTAATCTAATAATCTGAATGATAAGACCTCGTCTATCAGTATTTGATATGCGCAATGTGCATTGATATAGGTAATAGATTTATCAGTAACAGGAGTGTGAATTATATGCTTGATAATGAGAACAGACGAGGATCGAGGCTATGCTGCAAATAAATATAATACAGTGGATAGGGATTACACACAGTTAACTAGACTATGCGATATAAAGAAATATACAATGTGTATCATACTTTTGCAAACCATAAAACAGAAAACATAGTGCATATTGACAATGAATTAACTTTGTGTAACCCTAATAAACCTAAAAATTTAAATGCACTTGTTCAGAATTCATCAGAATAGTAACATGGAAATTAGGAGAGTACAAACTATATCCAAAACTGACACACACAGCATACTTAATTAGAATAGTTACCCTTTGTAACTCGCACGGATTTCTGGTTTTCTAAATGGAATGTGAAAGTCATTTTAATGCTTCCGCCTACTATGTTCCATGC
>NC_051400.1:42090499-42090943 GCF_015228065.2 Penaeus monodon
TCATGTGAATGTATGAATGCACTAAAGGAAGAGACATTCAGTTGCGAGCTTGCACACAAAGCTGGAGATTCCGAGAAAGTTACAGTAATCCCATCTATGTCCCTTCGTCATACACATGCACACAGACTCGTACAAATACAGCTCTACGCAGTAGCAAACACACTCACGCACGTACACAGAAGCACGATCTTGTTTCTCCGGGATCTCTAGTTCTGTATGCATTAGGACCTCCCATGTTTACTAAACCATTCAGGCGCCCAAAACAACACGAAGTTGGGAGATCCGGCCTTCCTAACACAGAATCCAGTGAGATATGGAAGCATAGGCAGCAAGGAGGGAAAAACGGGCGTTAACTGCTAACATTAAAATATTTTTAGACCTGCAGCATGAGTAGAAAGAATAAAGCATAGTACAATGTATTTTAAGAGTCCCACAGATGCTAGA
>NC_051400.1:42092495-42093139 GCF_015228065.2 Penaeus monodon
CGGTGTTAGAGAGTTTGTATGATTCGAAGCGTTCCAGAAAAATAACGCATCCAATCCGAGAAAGCCAAAGTGGTCATTTAGCCGAGGTTGATTAGAATTTACATTTTTCTTGTTCGAAAGAGACTCCGCCTCGAGCAATGGAAATTATAGAGCTTTAAATGAGGTAATGTTTAAAAGTATTCAAATTGCTATACAATGTAACAACTTTACCACAAGTTCGTTGTCTGTCTCCTTTCTCATTACGAGTTTTTAATAATGCACTCCCACGGCATAATTCAATGGTATTTACTCCATATGCTCCATTTTGCCTGCACTAAATCTGATAAACAATCTGTATCGATATAAATCTGTCCCCTCAATTTGTTAATCTAATGAAATTCAACGAAATACTAACCTAATATCACCTCTCAGTACTCAATTGTCTCAGTAGTACTAGTTCTGAGTACACACAGATAAGCCACAATATCAATTTCAGCGTACTCAACATTGCAATCACGATAGCGATTGCACATACACGTGCGTATTAGCTTATTGCTTATTGATACCCTCGTACGTGAGACAGTTGATTACTGCAGCTGATAATGGCACGAGCTCCGTCGTTCGCAGAACCCCTTTTCACGTAAGATTTGTTATGGGTAGCTTAC
>NC_051400.1:42093245-42093483 GCF_015228065.2 Penaeus monodon
ATAAAAACTAACCTCTTTTTCATTTACATACGGTATACGATTTCCTTGCAGTACAAGACAGGGACGCAAACTATTCCCCGTGCGTTACAGTTATGTAGCAGGAGACGCAGTAATTACAAACCAGCATTGCACTAGGAGGGACTGCAGGACATTGTCGTAGTAATGAGGCAAGCGCTGTATAACCTCAGGTTATTCTGAATCTCACATGCCGTCGCAGGTGTGTCGTGTTCGCTCTACA
>NC_051400.1:42094236-42094611 GCF_015228065.2 Penaeus monodon
ACCTTATCACATTAATTGAACGTAGTTTAATTGATATATGATTCTGGTTTGAAGTTGAATAATCCTATAAAGAAAATTAGCGATTGAATGTTGGCTTAGTATTTACAAAGGCAAGAAAAAGACGAAAAATGGTGAAAACTGCGTTACAATAGAAATTAGCATACTAAAAAATGCAGGCCTCCCCAGCAGTTCTGACCGAAAACCTGACTTTACTCGTAAAATGTCGACCTAAGGAATACGTTTAAATATTTAAAGGTGACCCGCCGACATCTTTTTATTGAGGTCGATGTCTTCTCCCCCTCACCCTTTGTCTCCTCTGTACTATCTCCCTTTCGTAGTTAAAGAGAGTTGGAAGGAAGGCGAGATAGTGTTGTA
>NC_051400.1:42095008-42095196 GCF_015228065.2 Penaeus monodon
TGTGGAAGTTCTCGGGATTAGTCCAAGCACTCGTTACAAGAGCCCTGTACTTCCCCGGTCATGTACCCTGCTGGAGTCATTACAGCTAGTGATTATCTAAAGCGGATCCAATTATTTGTCATCCATGTTATCTTGTTTGGGGTTTCGTCTTCCTCGCTGTCTGCTTAGTTTTGACACTCGACTCAGGC
>NC_051400.1:42097259-42097645 GCF_015228065.2 Penaeus monodon
TTACCTAATATACATAGATATATCCTTACAACCAGATGATTACACGTTTTATATCAATCGTACCTTTGCGTGTGTGGATGTGTAGACAGAGAAAGATGGAATTGATTTCCCGTCAGGCGGGGTAGTGGCTACGTATTGTTCAACATGAAATATCACTCGTCTCATTATATAAGGTCATTTGGTAACCTTGTACACAGGCATACGCAAACGTTACTATATAAGGGTATGAACTCATTAGAAAGGCAGCAAGGGTAATAATTGCATTGCATTCTTTTATATAGTTGCGTATACTTTCGCGGAGTTAATGAACTTCTTGATATTTGGTGCAGAATTTCTACACGGAAGTTTCAGAAATGTGTTCGCGAAGTAGACATCCTGGATACGAG
>NC_051400.1:42098195-42098522 GCF_015228065.2 Penaeus monodon
AAATATGAATTTCCGATTATCCAGTCTCTGAAAATGCCGCTCGCTCTGTGTGATCGCCTCCGCCTGTGTGGAGAGTCGATAGCTCCAGCTGGAAGCGAAAGTCCGGCCCTTCGCCCATAGTCCAGCGCCCACAATAGTACCTACTTTATATGGTAATGTGGCTGTATGTTTATGGTTCTCTTGCCTCTTTTATGCTAGCCGCTGCTTCAGTATCTGATATTTTTTTTATCTATACCACTTAAGATATATTGAGGATGATGGTACTTTTTTTTTGAGTGATTGTAAAGTTGTTTACTTGTTAAGTAATTCTGAAGAAAGGACAATCGT
>NC_051400.1:42098656-42098826 GCF_015228065.2 Penaeus monodon
CAAGAAATTAGGGAGGACGTATCCAGTAAGCTTCGAGAGTGCAAAGCGTAATCTGTGGGATGGCTCCATGGCAAACATTGAATTCACATTTTCCGAGCAACGGTCGGGTGATGTATGCAAACTGTCTGCACCATTTGTCTCTTGATATTAAATTCTCGAAGGACTACGAT
>NC_051400.1:42099134-42100399 GCF_015228065.2 Penaeus monodon
TGCATGCAATATTTTTTAGCCTACTGTGGCTATTGTATTAATATTTCAGAGTTTGTTTTTAAAGGGGAACAGAAAGAGTGAGTTGATTTGCTCAAAGTTGTTTCTATTATTATTATTTTTTAACATGAAGGGGTAAGAGAAAAGATCAACCATGTCTACTGCTGCAATATCGTAGTTACAACATTGTTCTGAATTGCAATACAATAACAACAACATAAGTCTCAATGTTAAAAACCCATGCCTTGTTTTAAAATACGACTGATTTGCAGTAGAAACAAGTATATCTGCATCAGAAAAATGTTACTGATTGTTATCATGGTATATATGATGTAAATACCTTAATACATGAAGCTTCACACCTCTTAGTAGGATTTACGCTGTTTATGATATATCATCTATAACACAGAACTTACGATAACGCATGTAATAATTTTCACTGTATATTACATATATCAGTATACATACATTCTAGTTGCCAATAAAATCAGACGGCTTAAAAACGTGTTGCGCAGTACTGAGACCGGTGAATAATAATCACGAAGACTGCACTGCACACATTGCAAATTTATTATAATAAGAAAGTATATCGTAATTTCTCAGGGAAATAATTCTGTGTTTACAGATAAGGCGTGAGGGGATATATGTATTCTTGTAGAGCCATGTTAGATAGTAATACAACTCCGTTATTCACATTTCGATATATGCATGTAGGCCTTTAATAGTTTGTATAAGAATAACTATCTTTCATGAAACTGGGTTATGGGTTTTGTCAAATCATATAAATCTTCAAATAATCAACAAATAATCAAATAATCTAGCAACATTTACAGAAAGCCCCACCCAGCTTTTCCTTCTCCCTCCCCCCTCCCCCCAACGAAATATAGCGAAGCAAAAACATTTACATAAGAACCCTCTACCCGGCCCCTCCCTTCCCTCCGCACTCTGGCCAAGCCGTTCTTGCTACCCCCCCCCCCATACTGCCTCTCCTCCACACGAAATATAGGAAAGCTAAATATTTACATAAAAACAGACTGACCCTTTCCCCAATCCATGCAACCATTCCCCTCCTCTCTCCACCCCCCCCCCCCCTCCTCTTTAAATATTAGGAAAGCAAAAATATTTACATAAAAAAGTTAGTCTCATCTTGTATCCATTCCCTCCTCCTCCTCCCTCTCTCCTTGGAAATAGAGGAAAGCAAAAATATTTTACACATAATTCGGATTAACTCCCTTCTCCCTACCCCCCCCCCCCCATTTCCCACGCCA
>NC_051400.1:42100626-42100908 GCF_015228065.2 Penaeus monodon
ACAATAAGCTCACACATTTCCGTCTCACAAAATGAACAGGCCAGCCATCTAAATCTGCAGTAAGCACCCTCGTCACGCGCGGCGCTAACTAACCGTCTCTCTTCACCAAGTCGAGATGTCTTCGCTAAGACTCGCATAATCTCCGGAGATGAGAAGCTTAGGACGGTGTGTGCGGAAAGAGAGAACACTCATTGATGCTTACGAATTTGAGTGTTGGGATATGTGGTTTCTTTTGCGGAATAGTAAAGATATCGCAGGGTATTGCAATAATAGGATTTTATG
>NC_051400.1:42101686-42101792 GCF_015228065.2 Penaeus monodon
GCCAGGCAGGTTGAAGAATATGATCATGGTAATTCTCCTGTAGCTGGTGAAGGGAGATCAAGTCTATTGTAGATCTATGAGCATGGAAGCATGGTAGTAACCACAC
>NC_051400.1:42102320-42102417 GCF_015228065.2 Penaeus monodon
TTCGTTAGACTTGGCCTTAAACCAGCCATTTGCTTTTGCTGCCCTCTTTCCAAAGGTGGACATCTATCGGTGGCCATAAATCCGGGTGCTGTGATGC
>NC_051400.1:42102496-42102747 GCF_015228065.2 Penaeus monodon
ATACAACTTGGACTGTATGTGTATCTTTCAGTCCAGGAAGTGTTTTGTATCGCAGTCTGCAGTGTGGAATGTGTGGGTGTTGAGGGCACACTTAAGTGAGGATTGCCTGACCAGGATCAGATGATGCCAGAGCTTGGATTGGGGATGTCTCCAGGAGATCTTTTGCTGCAGCTTGATGTCGAAGAATGTGTTGGTGATGCACTGGTGGTGGAAGATGCAAAGCTCTATCACCTATCACCATCTCAGGAGCG
>NC_051400.1:42102811-42102884 GCF_015228065.2 Penaeus monodon
CTTGCTACCCTTGGTTGAGGCGGATGGTAGCTGTCTAATGAGACTCTAGGATCTATCGAGGCCAGCTTCTGAT
>NC_051400.1:42104022-42104899 GCF_015228065.2 Penaeus monodon
TTAGACAGCTATCATAATATACCTGTTATGTTCTGTTACTGTTTTGATTCCAGTAACTATCACATTTTGCATTCTGCATTTATCCAGTAATCCCAGTTATTTCACAATTCATCAATCCTCCCATTGGAACACGTACAACCCTTCAGTTATGCATGTTCTTTTGAACGTATCTATTATTCTAAATTAAGCATTTGCCTTTTACCCGTACAAAAGAATGCATGGAAACATAGCTTTGTCTCTACGTTTTTAATCCAGCAAAAAATAATTTTAATGTACGCGAATTTGTCGAGTACAAAATCAACGATACAGGGCTCAGAAAAAGTAATTATATTGAAGAGAACAACGATAATAATTTCACGTGATGTAGTGTTATTGCATTTACTGACGCATAACGCACACCTGAGCTAGAAAGCTTTCGACTGCAATAGTGATTTCTTTCACTTAAGCTTTGAAATACTGTGCATATATTTACAGGATAAACGTGTGCTCTACCAGTATACCGATGGGAAGTTATATATATATAATCTAGCAGAATATTTCATGATATTTGGGAATATAATCAGCAGCACAAAGGGAAATAATGCTAATGGATGCATGGATTGCATTGTGGCCTGATTTCCTGTATGGATTTTCATTGTTTTCTCTCACATTTTTTCCCGTACCGAAATGCTCGTATTTTTTCAATTAAAACCCTGGATTCTGTCAGTACTGTATTATAAAATGAAATTCTCAATTTCATTTGCGTTCGTGTGGTTAATGATATTTACATAACATTAAAACATTTTGCGTCAAATTTTACGACACACTTTCCTGAAAGTGATTTCTTTTTGAATTACTGATCAACTTTGACGGGTTTTGGCACATATTTCAGTCATTT
>NC_051400.1:42105088-42105179 GCF_015228065.2 Penaeus monodon
TGTCAGCAAAAAGGTAAACGCCGGCAATGTTGGTTATTAACACCTTCTGTCACTAATATCTGGTCAAACTTTCCATATACAAAATAAGAAT
>NC_051400.1:42105240-42105465 GCF_015228065.2 Penaeus monodon
ACTCTAATTTGTTTTGCTTAAGACATGATGCAGGTAGCATGACTTTGCGGTTATTAGGCCCGTGGGGGAGGTCTGCTTTTCCCCTTTTTATCTATTAAAGGGAGTTAAAGATTATTGGTTAACAAAACCCAGATTCAATTAAAGATTTGTTCTTTGTAATTCAACGTAAAACATTCGTCTCTTTCTCCCCCAAGATCTGTGATTAATTCTCCATGGGTCTCTTAT
>NC_051400.1:42105668-42105890 GCF_015228065.2 Penaeus monodon
CACACACACACAAAAGATCCCTACGGAAATACTTTAGATTCCCCCTCAATCGACTAACCGTTTTCTTTTGTGCCCAGGATTTCTCGTTCATTATTGCATGATACCTGAAGACGATATTTCTCCCCTAATGTTTACAATCTTAATTCAACTTAGCCCTCCTAATAATTGCTGGTTGAGTTTGGACAGGATATAAGGCATTCACTGTATCAAACAAGAACATGA
>NC_051400.1:42105919-42106567 GCF_015228065.2 Penaeus monodon
TTCACTACAGATGGAAACAGTTCTACCACATGTCACTGCAAATTTGCTTATTCTTTTCACACTATGCTCAATCTAAACTATCACTGTTTCTTCCTTATCACTCCTAGTACGTTATTTAACTCACAGGGCTGTCACCTTTGACGACTCTCCGTCTGGAACACGACTCACGCTATAGTGCCTGATTCCATCACGTCATGTCACCGTTCCGTCAACTGTGCCATGTATTCACCCTGCTTATCATGTTACCGTCTCTTCACGCCTCTTCAGTGATTTTATAACATTTAAAAAGGAAGGGAATGCTGTGATTAAATCTTCAAACATAAAAAAAAGATGTCTCTTACCTGGTTTGTTTAGTTCTACTATCCTCTTCCATAGTTTGTCTTTAAATAAATTGTCACTATATCTCTTGTTTGACATGTCATTGCTTAACAGGTTCAAATATTTTTTTTTCTCTATGATAAAAAGGCACTTCTGGTTTCTGCGGCTATTTGTCAGCGACTGATCGTTGACAGAGTATCGTTCAGGGTCTCAGCAACGGTTCGACACGGCATCGTCACGTCGCGTCAAAATATTCTTCGAAAGAATCCGGAACGCGATGATGACATGACGGTGACGAAACGGGTTCATTTGATTACATGGAAGAAATTC
>NC_051400.1:42106610-42106681 GCF_015228065.2 Penaeus monodon
ATAGTTTGAATCAGCCTTTGTTGTTCGTTCTTTGGGCATGGCGGGTTGAGTGATTTTAACCGTCCTCTGAC
>NC_051400.1:42107225-42108127 GCF_015228065.2 Penaeus monodon
AAGCTTGTCTGGTTATTCATATACTAAATCAATCTATAGGAACAAAGCTTTCATAGTATTCCCGTTATTCTTAACTTGTTATATTTCTCAAAAATTAACTAGCCTAGCTTTCATTACTGATCTGGACAGGAATATAATGATGATAGTGCTGCTGATGATATTTGTATTATTTTGGAAATGACAGTGAATTATATAAGTGTGTCTTATCGTAAATAGCATTAGATAAATGTACGTTGTTATACTGTACACAAGAAACTTTTATTAATTTTCTCTAACTTGTAACAAGTAAAAGTGATTATTATGTTAAGATATCGGTATGATATTAATAAAATAAAGTTACAGTTTTAAAATTCAGGTGAATGTGTAATATTTAGTCATTAAGTGAAGCCCTGCGCGTTGAGAATTTATTTTGTGAAACATGAGCATTGTTTCAACTCAAAACAACAGGAAGATATAGAGGTTTCCTTTGTGAGTTCCAGAGTTTTAGAAGATTTTGAATTGCAATTTTATTTAGAATCACATTATTCTTGAAAGTACTGATGTCAATTTTAGTAAAATCTAAATTGAGGCTTTGATGGAAAAGGGCTTATGTTGATAAGATTTAAATGCCAATGTGTCAGGCATTTAAGTCTGATGTATGCTACAGTGTATTATAATATAATGTAATTATTCTATACAGCTTGACTGACTGGAAGACCTGAAACAGGCACAATTCAATAGATAATGAATTGATTTGTGTCATCATTTGCATGTCTTTGTCCTTTCTTGAACTAATACTAAACATATAATAAATATGAATCTAATATGTAATAGATTGAAGTGATAAATTGAGTTTTCTTAATAAATGTAAGTTCTGGTTGCTGATTTCTGATTTTGGAAAATATTTGAAAATATTTGAAAAG
>NC_051400.1:42108343-42108903 GCF_015228065.2 Penaeus monodon
GGAGAAAAAAACAGAAAAAGGAAAGACAAATGAAACAGAAAAAAAAGTAAAAAAAGGAAAGAAAAGTAGACGAAAAAGAAGGAAGAAAAGAAAAAGACCAAAAAAAAGTAGAGAAAAATTCAATGGTAGAAGAAAAAAGAGGAAAAATATAAACAAACTAAAAAAGCAAAGAATGAAGAAAAAACATAAATAAATAAACACGAAATTGGAAAAAAAAGAGAAAAAGACATAGGAAAAGCAGAAAAGATGAAGAAAAGGAAAAGGCAGGACCTTCTCATTATTTGTGACGATCGTGACAGCCAGCGAGAGAGAAAAGGGGAAATTCCACCACTGAAAGAGTACCCTCGTTTCCTTTTCGATTCTCGTCACACTCACTTACCCACAACAAATGACTGCGGCGTGAGCTCTCGTCCTCCTGAATCCTCCCCCCCCCCTTCCCCCTTTACCTCCTACCGTGTCACACATCCTCGCTTCCATCCTTCCCCTCTCTCTTCTCGTCCTTACCCTCCCTCCGTCCCCAGTACCCGCATACCTAAACCCTTTTCGAAGCCTTCCTTTTC
>NC_051400.1:42109095-42109782 GCF_015228065.2 Penaeus monodon
AACACACCCGTTGTTTTCACGCCGCGTTCACCCTCGGAGAGACAAGTGGATGTGAAGGGAAGCGCTGGAGACGTGAAATTGAAACCGATATCTTGGGCGGACCGGCAGCGCGCGGCGTCCTCCCGCGTTTTGCGCCGCGACTGAAAAGGCCGAATTCGGGAAAGAAATGGCGGGAAAAATGCAGTGGGACTTGACAGATGGGTAATGAATATTATCGTCGCAGTCTTGGCAATTTCATGGGAGGGTGGGCGCGGCCGCATTCAGTCGTAGTTAGAAGCAATGAATAAGCGGGGATAAGCAAGGGCAGAAAGTAAGGGAGAGTAGGAAATGCTTGATAAAGTGAGAAGTGAGACGTATGCAAAATGACCTTGAATTTGGGGAAAAGCCAACGCGATTTCGTGAAAAGGAAGAGAAAAGGGGAAAGATAAAGCGGAAGAGAGAGAAAGACAGACAGGGGCAGCGACAGGGAGAGAATGGGGTAGAAAGAGAGAAGAAGGAGAAGAAAAGAGAAGAAGAGAGAGGAGGGGGTGAGGCAGACAGACAAATAATAAAACCCTGATAAAAACAGTAGGAGCGAAAGGTAATATTTTCTCACAAATCTTGGGCCATATCAGTTTCAGCTGTAAAATATCAATAATAATTCTGATCATATATGACTCCACTGTTAAGAGTGCGATGTGCGAAGCA
>NC_051400.1:42109823-42109950 GCF_015228065.2 Penaeus monodon
AAGCCAAACAATAGAGGTTTCACCACGTATCTTTTAAAGCACTTATTCTTCTTATATATAAATATACCGTTGCTTGATGATGTCTTATGGGATTGGATTGTACACACTCACATACACGTATTAACAA
>NC_051400.1:42110314-42110752 GCF_015228065.2 Penaeus monodon
GAACAATTGTGTGCTTGTGCATCTCTGTGTGTATGTGTATTATATAAAGACCACCCAATACAATAGTAAATAAATCGGTGAAAATCTCAAAGATACAAAAAGGCTTTACATCGCCCCCGCATTGCCCCAAATCAAACAGGCAGTGCTCTTCGTGCAGTTGCCAAATGTAGAATCATTAGTGTTAATTGCAGCTATCAAAGGTGCCCTTATGGTTTAATAAACAGATCATTAGCCGGCGACAGACCAATTCATCCCAAGCTAATTGTAACTCTGGTTGTGCCTCAGGCGGTCGCTCAAGAGTGTCTGCGCGCACCGCTTGATCAATAATGGCTCCGAGGCCCAGTTTTTTCACCCGTCTTTCGTGTTTTATTTCATTTTTTTTATTTACATTTTTATCACCGTGTCAGACATCTCTGTCTCTGGCTCTGTCCTTTTCAT
>NC_051400.1:42112085-42112387 GCF_015228065.2 Penaeus monodon
TTAAATGTTCATTTTCTAAACGTCTAAGCAGACTGGTTCTCACACTGTAAAAATGCCATGAGATTAATAGACATGAAATGAGAAACATCATCGGAACTACAATGCATGATAAACACAAAAGACCCGAATTATTTTTTTACAAGAAATCTAATCACCGCATCTGAAGGCTATAAAAATTTTCATCGAATAAAGATTATTCCTCAGTGTTTAGACACGTGCCACTTGGGTCTGCGCCTTTTTACCTCGTATTTTTTTTTAATCCCTTCTCTCAGTATCTTTAATGTTCTTTCATGATATATCCT
>NC_051400.1:42112427-42112606 GCF_015228065.2 Penaeus monodon
CAATCCAACTCCTACCTGATTCACAGGACTTCACTTATTCACTGGTACTTCAGAAAGTATGACATATAAGAGGTAAAAAGAGAATAAAAAAATGAAGAGGGAAGGTACCAAAGCCTAGAATATTTTTCAGGAATCACCATAACCAAAAGTGAGGTTTAAATTACTTGCTTTATTTAAGG
>NC_051400.1:42113261-42113636 GCF_015228065.2 Penaeus monodon
AAAGTAAGAACTAAACAAAAAGCAAAGACTCCACCGCAAGCTACGCAATAACAACATTCCTAGAAACTTTCTCGGCTTGACTTGCATCTCTCTCATTCCCGAGAATATTCACAGGTCTCAGACGCAAAGTGCTCCCAGATAAGCAAGTTTAAATACGGTCGTTTGTAAACATGGAGGTCTGTGGTAGGTTGCGAAACACTGCTCTTTCTGAATATGACGTTTCTTCTTTGAAATGCTTGTGGTTTTTTGAAAAGCGAAGAATATGTACGAATGAAATGGATACTTACCTTCTTTTCCTTGATTTTTTTCTTTTTGCCTTAAGATTAAGGTAGTGGTGATTAAGGCTAATCTTGTAAAAGGGATTCATGGAATACA
>NC_051400.1:42113676-42113927 GCF_015228065.2 Penaeus monodon
AAAGAGATATATCAACTAGTTGTAAATATTAATAGCATTACTGTTGTTCATGCGTTCGTGTTACCATCCATTCATTCACTTCAGTAAAAACTGTTCTGCATTTTGAAGTAATAATTTAGGAACACAAAAATATGAATAATATAAAGGCATTAATACAATGGACATCATGTAAAAAATGAAAATAAAATAATAACCATATATTACAAACAGTCGCAGTAAAGGACAGCATTTTTTATTGAAACTATTCATAA
>NC_051400.1:42113947-42114579 GCF_015228065.2 Penaeus monodon
ACCAACACAAACTAAGAGGTATAAAACAGGAAACATAATACGCCTTACATAAGCTAAATATGTACATAGAAATTAACTTTATTACAAAACGATGATGACTTCGACTTCACAGATTGTGAAGCTTAAACTTTTTCTATTTTTTTCTACAACGTTTATACCTTTCACAAATATCTATTCTTATATGTCCAGTATTTATCATTGATATACAGGTTTTCCTTTTCTTGCACTTCTGAGAAAGCCGACCCGGATTATTTTCTGGAACTATTCGAAAGAAGTCTGTTTTTCTGATACTCTCGTTTATTGCATCGTAATTTTGCACAAAAAGGGATAAGACAGGATGACATCAAGTCGGTCATTATGTTGATTTATTTGCTATATTTTCTTCTTTTACCTGTTCCTTCATTCATCTAATCTGACCTTTACGCAACAAGTATTATCCATTATTGCAGGTTAATGCAGCCGGATTGCCAGTCCGATTAATTATCTAATAAAACAAGTAACGAATTGCTAAAGTCGTATTTATTAATAATTGACTGAAGACTGCATTTGTTATCTGTTCTATAAGGAGAACTGACGAGAGAGAAATGACTTAGTTCCTGGCCCATGTAATGCAGAAAAGTTGACATATAAAT
>NC_051400.1:42114621-42114693 GCF_015228065.2 Penaeus monodon
TTTACGGTGCAAGATCAAAAATTTAAAGGGTAAACTATGGAAAATAAAGGTGTAGCAGCTCTGTGCACGGCG
>NC_051400.1:42114988-42115714 GCF_015228065.2 Penaeus monodon
AACTGTCGTCTGCATGATGACAATGAAAGTTGAAGATGATCATAACAACTTTATTTCACCGTTATGTACATTCTTAAATAATCGTATGTAATAAATGATCAAATAAGTAGGAAGTTGCGAGTTTGTATTAATAACTATATATATAATGATTTAATTGGGAATGTCTCCGCAACGCAAGATATTTGTTGATTCATTTTGTTTCTTTTTTTTCTAACAATAATAATTGTTCGTTTCAACGAAGATAAGTAAGGAGAGCATACATTTCATTAACACAGATGTTACAAAACGAGGAATAATACCAGACATGTTATATACTTGTTTCAATATACGAAAACGTATAGAGCTATCTCACTGTAACTTACACAGCCACAGGTTTTATAAACATATAATAGACAGGAGACACTCGCTATCACAAAAATGTAGACACAAGCTCTCAGACAGATACACAGGCTTTCAGAATAAGCCCACATAAAAGAAGAATAACAGGCGCGCTCTTAAGTCCAAACATACACAGATTACTACTACAATGCATGATAAACACAAAAGACCCGAATTAATTTTTTGCAAGAAATCTAATCACCGCATCTGAAGGCTATAAAAAATTTCATCGAATAAAGATTATTCCTCAGTGTTTAGACACGTACCACTTGGGTCTGCGCCTTTTTACCTCGTTTTTTTTTTAATCCCTTCTCTCAGTATCTTTAATGTTCTTCCATGATATATCCT
>NC_051400.1:42115743-42115945 GCF_015228065.2 Penaeus monodon
TTTTAGGTTTATTCTTACAATCCAACTCCTACCTGATTCACAGGACTTCACTTATTCACTGGTACTTCAGAAAGTATGACATATAAGAGGTAAAAAGAGAATAAAAAAATGAAGAGGGAAGGTACCAAAGCATAGAATATTTTTCAGGAATCACCATAACCAAAAGTGAGGTTTAAATTACTTGCTTTATTTAAGTTTTTTT
>NC_051400.1:42116551-42116852 GCF_015228065.2 Penaeus monodon
TTATGTCCCTAAAGAAAGTAAGAACTAAACAAAAAGCAAAGACTCCACCGCAAGCTACGCAATAACAACATTCCTAGAAACTTTCTCGGCTTGACTTGCATCTCTCTCATTCCCGAGAATATTCACAGGTCTCAGACGCAAAGTGCTCCCAGATAAGCAAGTTTAAATACGGTCGTTTGTAAACATGGAGGTCTGTGGTAGGTTGCGAAACACTGCTCTTTCTGAATATGACGTTTCTTCTTTGAAATGCTTGTGTTTTTTTGAAAAGCGAAGAATATGTACGAATGAAATGGATACTTAC
>NC_051400.1:42116981-42117232 GCF_015228065.2 Penaeus monodon
AAAGAGATATATCAACTAGTTGTAAATATTAATAGCATTACTGTTGTTCATGCGTTCGTGTTACCATCCATTCATTCACTTCAGTAAAAACTGTTCTGCATTTTGAAGTAATAATTTAGGAACACAAAAATATGAATAATATAAAGGCATTAATACAATGGACATCATGTAAAAAATAAAAATAAAATAATAACCATATATTACAAACAGTCGCAGTAAAGGACAGCATTTTTTATTGAAACTATTCATAA
>NC_051400.1:42117256-42117888 GCF_015228065.2 Penaeus monodon
ACCAACACAAACTAAGAGGTATAAAACAGGAAACATAATACGCCTTACATAACCTAAATATGTACATAGAAATTAACTTTATTACAAAACGATGATGACTTCGACTTCACAGATTGTGAAGCTTAAACTTTTTCTATTTTTTTCTACAACGTTTATACCTTTCACAAATATCTATTCTTATATGTCCAGCATTTATCATTAATATACAGGTTTTCCTTTTCTTGCACTTCTGAGAAAGCCGACCCGGATTATTTTCTGGAACTATTCGAAAGAAGTCTGTTTTTCTGATACTCTCGTTTATTGCATCGTAATTTTGCACAAAAAGGGATAAGACAGGATGACATCAAGTCGGTCATTATGTTGATTTATTTGCTATATTTTCTTCTTTTACCTGTTCCTTCATTTATCTAATCTGACCTTTACGCAACAAGTATTATCCATTATTGCAGGTTAATGCAGCCGGATTGCCAGTCCGATTAATCATCTTATAAAACAAGTAACGAATTGCTAAAGTCGTATTTATTAATAATTGACTGAAGACTGCATTTGTTATCTGTTCTATAAGGAGAACTGACGAGAGAGAAATGACTTAGTTCCTGGCCCATGTAATGCAGAAAAGTTGACATATAAAT
>NC_051400.1:42117930-42118002 GCF_015228065.2 Penaeus monodon
TTTACGGTGCAAGATCAAAAATTTAAAGGGTAAACTATGGAAAATAAAGGTGTAGCAGCTCTGTGCACGGCG
>NC_051400.1:42118298-42119106 GCF_015228065.2 Penaeus monodon
AACTGTCGTCTGCATGATGACAATGAAAGTTGAAGATGATCATAACAACTTTATTTCACCGTTATGTACATTCTTAAATAATCGTATGTAATAAATGATCAAATAAGTAGGAAGTTGCGAGTTTGTATTAATAACTATATATATAATGATTTAATTGGGAATGTCTCCGCAACGCAAGATATTTGTTGATTCATTTTGTTTCTTTTTTTTCTAACAATAATAATTGTTCGTTTCAACGAAGATAAGTAAGGAGAGCATACATTTCATTAACACAGATGTTACAAAACGAGGAATAATATCAGACATGTTATATACTTGTTTCAATATACGAAAACGTATAGAGCTATCTCACTGTAACTTACACAGCCACAGGTTTTATAAACATATAATAGACAGGAGACACTCGCTATCACAAAAATGTAGACACAAGCTCTCAGACAGATACACAGGCTTTCAGAATAAGCCCACATAAAAGAAGAATAACAGGCGCGCTCTTAAGGCCAAACATACACAGATTAGCCCAAAAACGCATAGACACTGTGGGAACTGAACTTGTACAGTGTTGTTGAACTGCATTGATAACGTATCCTCAGGCACCTAGCAAAAATTTGTGAAACACTGATAGTGGAATTGTATTATTGTTTAAAAAATGAATGCCTCCCAATTACAACAAGCAAACAGACAAATTCATAGAAATCACGAATTCTGGATTTATTGTTGAACGGCAAATTTCACATTTTCTTTGATCTCTTGTTGTAACATTCTGTGCTCCATTCTGCCTTTGCCTTTGCTCTTGCACATAACCAAA
>NC_051400.1:42119304-42119949 GCF_015228065.2 Penaeus monodon
ATACATACACGCTTTTATAATATAAGTTACCTTTAAATTAACAAATCAAATTTTCATCGGCTTCCACAACTTCACATTTCATTTTTATTATATTTTCTTTTCAATTTTTTTTTATATACTACATAGCCTAATCTCTACATTACCAGCTCTATGCATGCAAAATGTACAGTACCTTATTATCTAAGTGTAAAATTCATATCTTTGTTGATACTCCCCTCGTAAAAAAGTGTTAATTAGAATAAAAAGTACCATAAAAAACGCTATTCAAGCTAACCCACACTCATTACTTAAGCAAACATCCCCCAAGTTACACTTCAGTGAGAAAGGAAAGATAAAGTGATGCAGAAATAGCAGTGAGGATAACCCATGCGGGGCGAGGTTATTAAGTGTGAAGAGAAAAATGAGGTAGTGAATCTTGTGAAATGAGGTCAACAAAGGGTATCAGAAAGACAAACTTCTCGAAATGAAGGCCACTGTATGAAAAGGAATTCATTCTGTTTCAGGTTACAGTGTTCTATTTTCTTTTTTTGTGTGGCGTCGAGGGAGTCTTTGTATGAATCGCCTGTCCGTCTCATTCTCACCATAATGTAATTCGAATCTGAACATTTAGTTTGTGAAAGGGAACCCTTATGGCAGTCCATGTCT
>NC_051400.1:42120253-42120600 GCF_015228065.2 Penaeus monodon
ATTCATACAAAGAGATCCTTCATATAGTTTTGTCCTTGAAAATTAATCTAGCCTCATTTTTCATTTAAAAGTTAGACTAGCCTCGCAGACATCGATAGTCAATTTACAAGGTTGCACTATGCAATTCTTTCTGGATGAACGATTTTACATCAGACCGTGGTTCAATTAAAAGCAATACATGTATAGAGCTTGCTACATAGTGAGTTATTAAAGGGTTTACAGAAGCAACCTGACAACAGCCCCCTGGTGAGCAATGTTAATGTTTATAGCTACTAGTATTGATGGTAAGAATAGAGAAAAGGTATTTATTATTGAACTTTACTGCAATAGCCCATTTAACCTCTATC
>NC_051400.1:42121294-42121522 GCF_015228065.2 Penaeus monodon
ATAATAAATGAGAACAAGATATTTTAAATCAAATAGGCTATTAAATCTTGTTGGGCAGAAAAATCTTTATCAGGAAAATGACGAGATATATCTGGTCCACATTCCTACATATTAAGTAAGAATATATATTCATACATATCTGAATTTATGTTTCAAAATTGGCATAACAACGGTTGGCATACGAGCTAGCGATAAATCAATAGATCATTTTCCTAACCAATAATCTAT
>NC_051400.1:42121558-42122250 GCF_015228065.2 Penaeus monodon
CAAAAACAGTTTTATAGTTAGGGTTTGATGATGATCTGATATTACATTGCCGCGTTGGTCTGCTATGCTTTTTCATGCTGGTTTGGAAACGGTGTGGGACAATGTTCCGATAAAGTGGCATGGAGTGGTGAAATCTGGTCTTTCAATTCTGATGATGTTAGCCTACGAGTATGACTTCTTTTCAGGTGATGTCCTCTCTCTTATTTAGCTTACATCAACAATGATACGACAGTGCTATTTCTTAGGCTTAAGATCTTGCTGTAGTGGTCTGCGAGGTTTTGGCTTAAGAGACATTGCTGATTTGGAGTGTGGTAAAAGCTGACAACCTTGTAGTCTATAAAGAAATCAACAGTTACTCATTCTCAGTGTAATTTGCTCTTAGTTGAAAATTAGGTATGCTGTACATTTATTCGTCTTTAGATTAATAATAGTAGTTATTTGATTTAAGACAGACGTCATTGGTTGTACAAACAATCTAGTCTCTTCAGGACATGGTATGTTGGGAGCTAAGAGAATTCTGTACATTTTTCCCGAAAAAGGTTGGTGTGGTAGTGCACTATGTTATAATAAAACGCATGCTTTTGTTTCTGCTGCTTGATGATACAGGTTATGGTAGTTGGTGGCAATGGTTATGATTGTTTTCTTTGTAGGGGGTAAGGTCGTTAATAAATCATTTTTTAAAAAGAATATTG
>NC_051400.1:42122578-42122765 GCF_015228065.2 Penaeus monodon
AGACTTGCTATTCAAACTCCTTTCGTGTCGTGGGAGAGACATGCGATAATTTATATCGGAAGAAGATGATTGATGAGCACCAGGAGGCCACCTTCATATTTACCTCATGATTAATGTGGTGCTAATTAACCTAAAGGAGTGCCTTAAAAAATGTGGCCTGCTCCAGCGCATTTTGATTAATCAATCA
>NC_051400.1:42123034-42124971 GCF_015228065.2 Penaeus monodon
GAGTTAAGTGACTGGAGGAGGCAAGCTCCTGTCTGGTTTTACAGACAAGATCTGTTTATATCTGGTTGCCAACCAATGTGTGTGATGTCCAGCCGGCGGGTTCTGTGACATAGGCTGATTCTTCAGGTCAAGACACTTAGTAGACCTCACATGCGAGAAATTCTTGTTTTTAATTCACACAGACAGAAAATTTCAGGAAGATAGGTTACATGCAATCAAACATGTGAGAATATGAGTGAGGTAAAATGTTATTTCATCAATAGTATATATTTTCACATCGCTCTACCACGCTACCAAAGTCGCCCTCGATTGGCTCGATTGCCATTCAGGTACCATGCGGTTGCATAGCATTGATAGGCTTCGAGGTGAATGCATGTGATTTGCAGGACTGACATATCTGGTTGAAATGCCGCTCTGCACCCGTCTCTTTATAGTTGGAGTATAAGGCGTGGCGAGCAGAGGTGTTGAAGGTTTAGGATTACCATGAAATCAAGCGAGTATTCACTGGTATATGAAATAGCAATTGGCATTATCAAAATTGCTATGCATAGGAAATTAATCAGATAATAGTGATATCCAATACAGAGCAAAATACTTATCACTAACTGTTGAAATATCATGTGTTAGACATAGAGAATATACTAACTAGCATTATAATGTTATTAGATGAAGTCATGAAACAAAACAAACTCAGATGTAAGTCCTTCACGAAAATAAGAAATTAACAAATGTCGACGTAGCTTGCGTGATTCTCGTAGCAAAACATCGATGCAATTGCAGTATTGCAGCCACTTTATGCAAGAGAAAGGTAATGGATGATAGGGTACTGCATCATCGAAGTAGTCGTGAATGAGACATGAGAAAAATATTTATTAACCTTTGGTTTCAGGAAAGCCAAATGATAACAAAAATAAGGTTATGAATAAACCAAGGAGAGTGAACCTCGATAACAATATATCATAATAAAATGAGATTATAAGTGAGTAGCCGGATATACTGTATTAAGATTATGAGTAAGCTCTCAGTATAATCGCATACCACATAATGAATGAAACATTAAGAATAATGCAGGAGACAAGGCCAGGTAATCAGGCGATAAGAGGTGCGCAGACGACAGACAGAGACACTGGTCCTCAATAATAATAATAAGACGATTATCAAGAATACAACTTCTTGTGTGATGAGTATTATACTATATTAAGATACTCATATATCAACAAGATATTTAAAAAATGAGTCATGACTGATATGAAAAACAATGAATGAATGACTGTTTCTGGTTGCATATTCCGAATCTTTTCTTGTTGGGGGTTCTGCAATAAGCGCAGCGTGGCGGCTAAAACTGGAAGCAACAGAAAGGAATGATAATTATGAAATGAAAAAAAGCGAAATAAATTATTATTCCTCCTTGCATAACCCAAATCTCGCCTTGTCGGAACTTTCCATAAATACTCGTAAGTGCAGCCTTGGTGGATAAACATGAGCAGCAGAAGGTTGAAGTGTCAATCATTTTCCGGATTGGATTTAGTGAAATTAAAATGATGGTTATAACATAAATTATGTGACCAGAGTGAAAAGGAGCCGAAAACCGTCTTCCAGTTGTTATGGCGACTTAGGATTATGTATAAAGGGACATCTGCAAAGAAATAAATCATCTAGTGTCTTTGTTGCGCAGAAAATTACACGTATTCAATATACAGTAGCTGTAAATTATAAGCCATGTAACTAATAATCTCGTAAGTGATATTCTTACAATTATTATTATAATCATATTTAATGAGAAGGGTACGACCTTCGAAAAATTCAGGGATATCTCGAGGTTAACTGAGATGTATTGTCAACATGTAAAGTAATTCATAGATTGCAATGTGCAAACGGATGCTGCTAAGGAAAATTCTTTGGGTAAAAACGGACCATTGCAGTCAGTTGCTATTATC
>NC_051400.1:42125093-42125204 GCF_015228065.2 Penaeus monodon
CCTTCTGAAGATGGATCTTCTCTTCCTTTTATAAGGTGCATGATATTAGCACCACGATATTTTTAATTGCAGAATGTGCAACACCCTGTATAAATCAAATCAACGGGGAGA
>NC_051400.1:42125595-42125719 GCF_015228065.2 Penaeus monodon
GATTCATTGAAAAACAAAGTTAATATTTGGTAAGCTAATATACTGGAAACAATGTCGATTATTTAAAAGAAAATCACAAGTAAAAACAAATGTAACGGATAAACTTTTAGAAATGTGTGTTTAA
>NC_051400.1:42125780-42126370 GCF_015228065.2 Penaeus monodon
ATTTTATTAAGAGTACTGCAAAATACATTTCGTAGTTACATTAATAACAACAATATTATCTGCGGCCACTAAGAAAGAAAAAATAAATATTTGTCTCGATGAAAGGGATGGAAGTAAGTATGGGGGAGAAATTCACGAGAAATAGGGAATATGAGTTTCAGTTGAGAGAGAGAGGAGGGGAAAATTAAGGGCAAATGAGTTATGGGTTAAAAAATTATTTCAGGAACTTGCTTCATGGCTGGATGATCCCGCCGCCGCTTGAAGTACTGCAACTCTAATGACGCAACACAAGTTTGTCGAAGATAGCGTATCTCTGAAAAAATATGGAGAGGCTAATTGGAAACTTACAAATTGTCGGGCTTCTTAACGGAGACACGTGGCGAGCAGAACCTGTATTTTATAAAAGCGTGGACTTCTATCCCTCGCTACTATTAACACATGTATGCAAGCTTGTTGGGATTCCGTCTCAGTCACCAATATAAGTGACGGGTGTGTAAGAGAGAAAAACAGATATCCCATCCATTTAGGGTAAATTCCAAATGAACGATTCACCAATAAATCATATGCTCTACGGGTCATAATATCGTCAG
>NC_051400.1:42127657-42128167 GCF_015228065.2 Penaeus monodon
AATTAAGGTAAAAACAAACATCAAATATATATTTTTATTCAACATTTACTTTTCTGACATCTGTTTTATACATACAGTAAATAATATTCACTAAAAAGCAATTTTGCATCGTTACTTTACCTCTTTTCTAAGGTGTCCATTATTTTGTAAACTGTGATGCTAATTCTTTTAATCTCTTCTATTAGAATATAAAAGTTTAAATTGCGTATAATCTCTTCGTACCTCCAAAAAACATTCGAGCAAATTAAATATGAAATCGGGTTTCTTTTTTGCCTTCGTTTACAAAAGTAAATTGCCAACTTTTCATGAAGTTCTTGCGTTTGCTATTCGTTTGTAAGCCGAGGTTGTGCATTTTGTCGCCAGCCAGAAATTCCTAAACGTTACGTGTTTCTCTGTTTGGAAAAATTAATTTTCCTCTTCATATTTGGCCGTGTTTTACTGGACACTGCCATTCATCTTGCAGAACTCGCAAGACAAAATGACAAAATGATTTCCATTGCTAACTTTATT
>NC_051400.1:42128399-42128863 GCF_015228065.2 Penaeus monodon
AATAAAACTACTTTCCGCCCTCACTACAAACTACCGCCAACTCGGCAGTAATCAGAAATATAGACCAAATAAAACTTTTATAACATCCATTTACATCATTACGTAGAGTTTGGTTGGTTAATTCTACACAGTCCGGATTTTACAGTTGCTACAGTGTTTGTTTTCGATGTATCCTGTAACGAATTCACAATCTTAATATCTATTACTGAATAACATATGAACAGAAGTGTTGTAATATATATTCCGGTCTATAGCGCTTACGTAACATTGGCGTATATATTTCACAATGATGCATCACTAGAGGACGTCTCATTAAGATACGTCCATAACTATGGTTTACGAAATATATTTTCCTTTGATGTGATAATAAAGGCGACTGTACTTTGCCATACACCATACACATATGCATATTCCGCACCCCCCCCCACTTACCCCCCCCACATAGATACAGATACATTGTAATG
>NC_051400.1:42129747-42129888 GCF_015228065.2 Penaeus monodon
TTTATTGCGTATAGTCTTATAGTATGAAATGACTGTAACGCACACACACACAAACAAGCGCGCCCGCGAGCGCGCTTGTTTGTGTGTGTGTGCGTTACAGTCATTTCATACTATAAGACTATACGCAATAAATATTTACTA
>NC_051400.1:42129950-42130736 GCF_015228065.2 Penaeus monodon
CTTTAAGGGCTATAGTGAATAAAAATCAATCGTAAATTTAATTAATCTCCGTCTCTTTTACGTTGCATAATGCTGATTTCAGTGCTGGATTATTAATTATTTTTCTAAAGAATATTTCCCGTGCACTTAAAATTTGCACAAGTTGAAAGGCATCAGAAATTTCCTCTTCATGTTAAATTTAAATCCCTGATGATAAACCAATAGTTGCTGTATCACTCCGTCGATCAGCATCGTATGTTTCCTCCAGAAAGTTGATTCATAGCATCTTTAAAGTCTTTTCATATCACTTTTTTTTTTCCTAATGGTTATTGGATCTACAATTTTGTTGCGCAAATATACACATATAGCACTACATTTACACATAATATTCAACAAAATAGGTTCATATTCAAGACAGACAAACACAGGATCGTTGATCGCTTTATTTTTTCATGACCCATTATTTATTCACAACAGTTATTCTCCAAGTTCATGCTCTTGCTATCAATTCCAATTATTTTGTATCATTATATTAATATCTGTACTCATTTACACAGCAGGATGCAAGAGCATAAACGCTATTTTACATTGGAATAAAGTTAAAAACCCTTATCTTCGGAAACTCCTCGAGCTGAAATCTTGACTTGACGTCCAGATTGAGTGATGAGTCATGGAGCCGAACATTCGTATCTTTCGTCTTGCAAACTTTTGTATTACTTCCTACTTCTTTTGGGAAACCAATCTCAAGCCGTTTTGTGAAGTCTTCGAAATTACGTGATTATTAGTAATCTCGTTTTATTTGGTCAC
>NC_051400.1:42131305-42132282 GCF_015228065.2 Penaeus monodon
TTCCCCAAAAATAACACACACACATGGGGGGGGGAAAAAATAAAATAAAAAATTAAATAAATAAAAAAAAAGAAGAAAAAAAAAAATACAAAACATAAATACAAAATATAAATTATAAATAAAATAAAAGAGTAGTAATATTATATAAATAATAAAAAAATAAATTATTATATATAGTAGAAAATAAATATATATGGGAAAATAAAAAGTAATAACATTAAATTTAAATGAATAAAAGAATATTATTTTAAAAATTTTGAAATATAATATATAAAATACCATATATAAATATTTAATTAAATAAATATAAGATAAAAAAAAATTAATTAAAGGGTAGGGGGAGGGGGGGAAAGAAAATAAAAAGAATAATAAATAAATTTAGATAATATAAAGATTTAAATAAAATTTTCTCTCAAATAAAGGTATATATATAAAAAAAAATATATATATATAATATAAATATTTTTAAGGTATGTATATTATAATATTTCGAAAAAATTATATTATATTATACGGGGGCTATAATAAAATTAAAAATTTTAAAATGGGTATAAAATAATAATATAAATATAATATATATATAAAACTTTACATATAATAATATATATAATATATATTTTATTAGTATAATTAATAAAATACAAAGAAATATATAGCCAAAAATACAAAATTATACTAATATATTTTATTAATAATATTTCTATTTAATATATATAAACATGAAAGGGGGTTTAAAAGGGGCCTATATAAAACATATATATAATAATATTATATAATAATATATATATTATAAAAAATGGGGGTGTGTGTGTGGGTGGGTGGGGGTGTGGGGGGGGGTGGTTTTGGGGGGTTGGGGGGTGTGTGTGTGGTGTGGGTGGGTGTTGTGTGGGGTGTTGGGTGTTGGGTGTGGTGTGGGTTTTTTTGGTGAGGTTGGGGTTTTGGGGGGGTGTGGTGGGGGGGTGGGGGTACGGGGAGAT
>NC_051400.1:42132325-42132561 GCF_015228065.2 Penaeus monodon
ATTATTTTTAGGAAATAAAACACATCCAATAAAGATAAAATATAGAGAGAAAGATAATATAAAATATATAGTTTAAAATTTATAAGTAGTATATATAAAAGACATACAAAATATATAATTAAAATATATATAATAAAATTATAGAATATAAATGTTTTATAACACACCCACCCCACAAACACACACCCCTATATATATAATACAAAAGTTTTGATAAAAATAAAATATAAGATAAA
>NC_051400.1:42133275-42133462 GCF_015228065.2 Penaeus monodon
TTATTATTCTTTAAAGTTTTTTTCAAAAAATTTAAAAGGAAGTAAGCACAAACGTACAAAGAGGGAGTTTTCCCTCAGAGAGAAATATCCAATTCCTTCCCGAAGGGACCAGGGAAAAGTTATGTACAGAAGATATAAGACTTATAATTATGCCTAGACTTTCGGGACAGACTTTGCTTGGGGACTC
>NC_051400.1:42133496-42134179 GCF_015228065.2 Penaeus monodon
GTAACTTCACACACAACATAAACGTCAAAAATTTTATATGCCCAGGGAAATACAACAATTAAAAACCCAAATATAAAAAATAAAAAAATAAATACCTAACCCCAGATCGCACAAAATAATGTATATTATGCATGTCTTTCCCAAATTATAACTAGGTTTTGGGTTTTTCAGTGAGATAAAATTTTCCAGAGTGAGGGAGTACCCTTTCTCCCAAAAGGCTAAAGTGCCCGCGGCTTTTGCCAGGGAGCCCCCAAAGCGGAAGGAGGATTAGAGGGGTGAAGCGACCCTGGGATCCAGTCCAAAAAGGAGCAGATGGGGAGGTCTCCGCCTCCAGGAAAAGGAGCCCCCGGGGGGGGACAGGAGGCGAAAATTCCCTTTGGGAGGTCGGGACAGCTCAGTCCATGAAAAAGCTCACTCGCACCAGGAGACGTGGTCAAATTTTTTGTCTTTCTATGCCCTTAAAACCCCGGGGATAAAATCTTGCGGAGGAGGCCCCTTTGGGCAGGGCAGACACGGTTACTAATGTAATTTCATTGATCTGAAGGTTTTAGCAGGTGTTAACGGTTTAGGTCACTAAAAGTAAAAAATTTAGTGGGACATTTTTTGAACAAATTTTTTATAGATAATATTTTGGGTTTTTTTGTAAATTTTAAAAATTTTCACACACACACCCAAAAAAGATT
>NC_051400.1:42134610-42135223 GCF_015228065.2 Penaeus monodon
GGTACGTCATGGGAAAATTTAATTCAAAAAAATTTGGAACAGATAGCCAACTCCTTTAAAAAAACTATACTGTACTTTACATTTCAGTGTTTTTTTTGTATTCACAATTTTAAAGTAGTTGTATGAAAAACATTCAGCGGAAGGTTTTTAAATTTAAATCATTATCCCTTCAAATGAAAACCCCCTTTGGAAAAAGGGTTTAAAAGGGATGGGGCAGCACACTCCCCCCCCCCTTTTTTTTTTTTATGATGTCTTTTTCTTTTAGTCCTCTGACGGTTTTAAAAATTTTGTTTGTTTACCTAAAATCCGAGTGATTAGGTTCCCTTTGAAAATTTTTAAAAGCCGCGTAAAAAAAACTGATTGCTGTAATATAAATTTTTTTTATAGAAATTTTTCCCCGTTTTATCAGCCCCCGTTCCTTTTTTTTTCACTGAATCTTTTTTTCATAGCCAGAAAAATTTAGTCTTTAACCCAATGAGTTCGAGTAACTAGATAAATTTTTTCATTCATTTATTTTTAAAAGTATGCAAAGATTTTTCCCCGTTTTTTCAAAAAAAGGGGGTTTGTAAAAAAAAGGAGGGAAAAAAAGAACAGAAAAAAGTGAAAATATAGG
>NC_051400.1:42135409-42135948 GCF_015228065.2 Penaeus monodon
TTAAATTTTTTAAAAATTTTACTTTTCCCTTTCGTTCTGTCTTTTTCCTCCTTTTTTGTTCCCAATCCAGTTTTTTGTAAAACGCGGAGGAAAAAAAAAATTTTCATACATTTAAAAAAGAATGAATGCTAATGTATCCCAGTTACCGAAAAAATCTATTAAAGGGCTAAAAATTTTTGGGAATGAAGAAAAAATTCAGTGTAAAAAAAAAGGAAAGTGGGGCCCGATAAAAAAGGGAGGAAAAAATTTCTAAAAGAAAAAATTTTTTTTTAATTTTTTGCAATCAGTTCTTTTACGAAAACTTTTTAAATTTTAAGGAAAAAAGGGCCAATCACCGGAAAATTTTGGTAACTAAACAGAATTTTCAAACCCCTCTAGATGACTAAGAAAAAGAAAATCATCAAAAAAAAAGGGGGGGGGGGGAAATGTGCTGTCCCAGCCTTTACCAGTTCAAAAAGGTTTTTTTGAAGGGGGATAATGATTTCAAATTTTTCCTTTCGCTGAAATTTAAGTGCATTTCAAAACTACACAAATTGTGG
>NC_051400.1:42135985-42136054 GCF_015228065.2 Penaeus monodon
GTTGTTTAAAAGGGGTTGGCTATTTGTGTCCAAAAAGAATTTGATTACAATTTTTCAGGGGCGTCACCA
>NC_051400.1:42136491-42137333 GCF_015228065.2 Penaeus monodon
TTTGTGTGTGTGTGTGAAAATATGTAAATACATAAAAACATATATTATCTATAATAAATTTGTTCGAAAAATGTACACTCATGTTTGTACGTTAGTGACACTAAACCGTTAACACCTGCTCAAATCCCTTCAGATCAATGAGAAGTACATTAGTAACCGTGTCTGTCTGACCAAACGCCTTCCTCCGCAGAGATGATTATCTCCGGGTTAGAGGCATAGAAAGACAAGATTGACCACGTCTCCTGGTGCGAGTGAGCTTGTCAGTGGGACTGAGCTGTCCCGACCTGCCAAGGGAATATCGCCTCCTGTCCGCCCCCGGCTGCCTTTCCTGGAGGCGGAGACCTACCCATCTGCTCCTTTAAGGACTGGAGTCGACCAGGGATCGACTTCACCGTCTAATCCTCCTTCCCGCTGGCGGCTCCCTGGCAACGCCGCGGTCAACTTTAGCCTTTGGTAGACGGCTACTCATCACTCTGGAATTCTATCTCAGCTGGAAAAGCCCATACCTAGTTATATTGCTAAAGACATGCATACATATACATATATTTTGTGCGATCTGGGGTTAGATATTTATCTTTATTTTGTTATATTTGATTTTTAATTGTTGTATTTCATAGGGCATATATTTTGACGTGATATGTGTGTGTGTGAAGTTACAATAAAAAAAACTTAAAGGACAAAAGAAATAAAAGAGTTAAGCAAGGTCTGTCCCGAAAGTCTAGGAAATAAATATATAAGTCATTATATTTATCTGTACATAACTTTCCGTGGTCGTTCGGAGAAGGAATTGTGATATTTCTCTCTGAGAAATCTCACTCTTTGTACGGTTTGTGCTTACTACC
>NC_051400.1:42138247-42138396 GCF_015228065.2 Penaeus monodon
ATATCATAATCTATAAAATTTTTATTTTTGATATGTTTTTTAATAGGTAAACAGTGCCAACCCTCTGTTGCTGTCATTGTATCACTATCAACTGTTAGAATGAATATCCATCATTCCCTGATAGCTTATTGATAGAAAAACCCCCCTTT
>NC_051400.1:42138429-42138497 GCF_015228065.2 Penaeus monodon
TCTTTATGGGAATGATAATAAACAATACTACTCTACTAACAACACCAAAAAAATAAGAACAAATAACC
>NC_051400.1:42142577-42142715 GCF_015228065.2 Penaeus monodon
GCATACCTTATCAATGAAACTAATATTAATTATTATCATAACCGAATATTATCATTATAAGTATGATCATACGTAATAATAATGGGCATCATCTTATTAAAAAAAAATGGTTTTTTGTGAAAAGGTTGCGTGGGGGGG
>NC_051400.1:42142858-42143351 GCF_015228065.2 Penaeus monodon
GGGTCCTGATTTTTGTGGTACATTTGTATTGTTGTACGAGTAAGTGAGTAAATTTTTTTTATTTATGATGCAGCGTGTCTTTTGTGTTTATTTGCTTGTTTCTTAATACTACCGATTTTTTGACTCCTTTTTCGACAGATACTCCATAGCAGTCTAAATGTCCAGGCCACTCCTTAACCAACTCGCGCCTCCCCTAAATATAAATTTCATGCTTTGAGATCTATTTTTGTCATTCTATCTCTAATGCTGAGTACTTTTTCTCTTTCATTTTTTCTCCTGTGGATTTTTACATTCTTCCTCTTCCTTTAACAGAACTTCCCCGGTTCGTGGTCTCCTAATTTTCTTCACAAGCTTAGCAACTTTTCAATCAGACTTATTTAATACGTAGCTACTCTCGCTTTCATTCCTCACATAATCAATTATACTAATGATCTACGGCCCAACTCGTACTCGGATGTAAAGACTAATCTACATCAGTTGGGGACGTGGCACA
>NC_051400.1:42143416-42143851 GCF_015228065.2 Penaeus monodon
TCCTATTTTCTACGCATTTTGTTAATATAGCATCTCCTTTTTTAAACTATTTCTAATAAAGAAGCCGTGTTATCATGTGTCAGATATACACTTCAAGAAATGCATAGATACTTGTTTGATTTTCTAGTTCAGTTTTAAATATTTGATCATATATCTCCATTTTTAACAGTTTTGCCTACGATCTCACACCTCAAAAATAAAACAATTATCATAATCCTTTCATGCCAAAAAGGTGACATAATGCTGCCTGAAATATGGTCTTTTGATTGATTTCGATTGCCTTTAGATTTCTATGTTTTTATTTTCAAGTTCCATGGCGCTTAAGATACGAAGAAATTGTCAGAATTCTTCGGTATCTCTTCCTGTTTCTTTTGTACTGTCTGCACCGCCATGCTAGTCGATACTAATTAAGAAAAGTATATGTTTAGAAGCCAC
>NC_051400.1:42144872-42145365 GCF_015228065.2 Penaeus monodon
GAGTAACACCAGCAACCTATAACAAACTCACTGCTTAATAGCTTGCAGCATCTGGTTCAGTTAGCAAATAGAATTTCGATAACGGATTACATATTACGTTTTTGGTATGCATTTCTAACAGTGGACCTGAATCAGCTGACTACACTCCGGCTTAACATCATGACTGAAGATTTTATGTATGTTTATGGCTGTTTTTCTTTGTCTTTTTTCTTTCTTAGAGTAACACAGATTTTTCTGCACACGTTCGATCACCAACGAACGAACATATCAGTTATCAAAATTACGTGACTTTTGTACATGAGTCATATAACGAAAGAGGTAAAATAAATGTGAGAGAAGGTCGCTAAGAAAAGGAGGTAATGAAGGGGGAGAGTCGTGAGAAATAGATGTCGAAAAAATAATTATGAATGAAATGATACATCAGAGCAAGAGTTTTACTTTCGGTAGAAAAGGGAAGAAAATAGGAGGGGTGAGATAGATGCAGATACATAAT
>NC_051400.1:42149862-42150640 GCF_015228065.2 Penaeus monodon
TAATAATCATTCCTTATGTAAATGTCTTTACTCCATTCACACGCATTCTCTCTATGCTTGAATGTTTGGGTTGTTTAAGCGCACGTATGTTTTGCATGCTACTGGTCATTTCTGCCACGGACGCATTGTTTATGCAGGATAGTTGACTGTCACAAGATATAGTCGTAAATAACACCGCTCTTTTTCATTTGAATCAACGTCGATATGGGCCATTTATCCATTCAGAAGGAAACAGATGTTCTCGCATGAAAAGGAAAAACTTGTAACTACATGTCAGATAAAGCCATTAACAGCACAGAAGCTGTCCTCAATGTCAGGGGTCAAGGCCCCGTCTCCTAACGAGATATAGGTCACGGTTTCTGTTAGTATGCGAGGGTCCGCTAACAGTCAGCCTTCCTCTGATGCTGATCACGATCCTCCTTTGCGTCCTCGTTGCACATTCCCCTCCCCCCTTTTGCTTACTTTCCGAAGAATAAATGAGCGACAGCAACTCATAAACACGGTCGTCTGTCCATCCGCCATCTTGAATCCTCCACAATCGACTCAAAGTTCTGTGAAACAACTGAAAAGGCTACGGCTGAGGATCATCTTCAGAACTGTTGATGATTACGAGCGCAGCAGAAACTCAGTCGTTTGGGTCAGGAGGCTTTTATTAGGGCAATGGCTAGCCAGGGAAAAAGACCCAAGAGCGTTAAATTTGGGGGCCACGCTACTAATCGCTGACCTACAAATTTGCATACACCGATTCCCATTCCTCTCTTCTTTGGAGGTGAAATAG
>NC_051400.1:42151949-42152259 GCF_015228065.2 Penaeus monodon
ATGGACGTAGTTCGCTACTTGTTTGTTACAGGTTGTTTATTGGCACGAATGACCTCCGTTGGAATTGTAATCTGTAATTATGCAAATGAACAACTAAATAAGCATATTGCAGAACATTTTCATGTCCAAGAAAGATTTTTTATCAACATGCTTCTAGCCTCTCAAACTGAATCTAAAACAGAATCGCCGTAGTAAATTCTTCAATTTATTATATCATTATCATAATTCTTTTTATTCCAAACAATGCCTGAAGCGATCAGAACTAGAATAGACTATTTACTCACTTACCATTTGGAAAATATATGAACAG
>NC_051400.1:42152535-42152861 GCF_015228065.2 Penaeus monodon
TAATATAGCATCTATTCTGTTCAATATATTTCCAAATGGATAAGTGAGTAAATAGTCTATTCATTTTTTCTTATCGCTTCATTGCATTGTTTGGATAGAAATTATTAGGAATATATGATATAAGAAATTTAAGAAATACTACGGCGATGCCTGTTTTACAGATTCAGTTTGAAGAGGCCTAGAACATGATAAAAGATATTCTTGGACAATGGAATTTTTCTGCCAAGATGCTTCTTTTAGTTGTTTCATTTTGCATATTCAGATAATTCCACGGAGTCATGCGGCCAATAATATACCTGTAAACAAACAAGTAATCGCATACGTAC
>NC_051400.1:42153977-42154775 GCF_015228065.2 Penaeus monodon
CAAGCATAACCCCTTCACGTCCGCTCACTCTATTTCCACCTCCCAAGAAGCGAGATGGAATCGGTGTATGCAAATTTTGTAGGTTCAGCCGATTAGTATGCGTGGCCCGCCAAAATTTTAAACGCTCTTGTGTCCTTTTTCCCGCTTAGCCTGCCCTAAAATCCTCCTGCCCCCAAAACGCCTGACTTTCTGCTGCGCCTCGTGGAAGTCTCAACGTGTTTCTGAAGAGATTCCCTCAATCCGTAGCTTTTCAGTTGATTTCACATAACTTTGGAGTCGATTTGTGAGGATCAAGCTGGCGATGGACCAGAACGACCGTGTTTATAGTTGCTGTCAGCTCCCTTATTCTCGAAAGTAAGCAAAAGGGGGAGGGAATGTGCAAGAGGCGCAAGGAAGGACGTGATCAGCATCAGAGGAGAAAAGGGCCCTTTTTGACCTGTTTAGCGGGTACCCTTCGCACTACTAACAGAAACCGTGACCTCCTCCTTTAGACCGGCCTTGACCCTGCTGATTAGGACGAGCTCTGTGATGTTAATGGCTTTATCTGCATTGTAGTCAACAAGTTTCTTTTTCATGCGAACACTGTTCTCTTTTCTGAATGGATAAATGGCCATATCGAAAACCCCCCCGTTTTTTGTTGCTTTCAAATGAAAAGAGCGCGTGTTATGTACGACTATATCCTTTGGACAGTCACCTATCCTGCATTAAACAATGCGTCCGTGCAGAAATGACCAGTAGCATGCCAAACATTTGCGCTTAAACAACCAAACATTCAAGCCTAGAGAGATGCGTGTGGAG
>NC_051400.1:42155900-42155981 GCF_015228065.2 Penaeus monodon
CCAGTGCAGCTCTATATGCCTACGTACTGTAATATATGGTGTTGTGTGTTTGTCATCACAGGGTTTAATGTGTATGCCGTA
>NC_051400.1:42159339-42159411 GCF_015228065.2 Penaeus monodon
CCGAAGTAAAACTCTTGCTCATGATTCTATTTCCATTTCTTCATAATTATTTTCTACATTATTTTCTCACGA
>NC_051400.1:42159451-42159738 GCF_015228065.2 Penaeus monodon
CTCACATTTAGTTACCTCTTTCGTTTATGAATTCATGTACATAAAGTCACGTATTTTGATCACTGATATGTTCGTTCGTTGGGATCGAACGTGCGAAAATCGTGTGTTTACTCTAAGAAAGAAAAGACAAAGAAAAACAGCATAAACATACCTAATCTTCAGTCCATGATGTTTAGCCGGAGGTAGTCAGCTGATTCAGTTACACTTGTTTAGAATGCATACCAAACGTAAATTGTAAATCCGTATCGGTAATTCGCTTTTGCCTAACTGACCCAGATGCTGCAGGC
>NC_051400.1:42160892-42161350 GCF_015228065.2 Penaeus monodon
CGTAGTAGTCGTAGCAGTATTCATCAGGAGAAGTGTGGCTTCTACAATACTTTTTCTATTAGTATCGACTCTCCTGTCGGTGCAGACAATTACAAAAGAAACAGGAAGAGAACGAAAGATTCTGACATATTTTTCTTCGTATTCTAAGCGCATGGAAACTTGAAAATAAAATAACAATAGAAATATAAAGGCACGAAATTCAATCACAAGACCATATTTCAGGGCAGCATTATGTCCCTTTTGGCATGAAAGGATTATGATAATTGTTTTATTTTTGAGGTTGTGAGATCGTATGCAAAACTGTTAAAAATGGAGATTATGATCAAAATTTTTAAACTGCTAGAAAATCAAAACAATATCTTGTGCATTTCTTGAAGTGTATATCTGGACACATGAATAACAGCGGCTTCTTTATATAAAATAGTTAAAAAGGAGATGCGATATTAACAAAATTGCGT
>NC_051400.1:42161423-42161931 GCF_015228065.2 Penaeus monodon
AAATGTTGCCACGTCCAACTACTGTAGATTAGTCCTCTACATTGAAGTACGAAGTTGGCCGTAGACTCCTTAGTATAATTGATTAGTGAGGAAATGAAAGCGAGAGCTAGCTTTACGTATTTAAATAGTCCTGGATGAAAAGTTGATAAGCGTGTGAAGAAAAATAGGAGACCCCGACTCCGAAGTTCTGTTATAAGAAGAGGAAGAATGTAAATCCAGGAGAAAAATGAAAGAGAAAATGTACTCAGCCGTAGAGATAGATGAGCAAAATAGATCCAAAGCCTGATATTTAGATTTTAGGGGAAGCGCGGAGTTGGTAAGGATGTGGCCTGGACATTTAGACTGCCTATGTGAAGTACTGTCGCAAAAGGATCAAATAAAATTCGTTAGTAATTTAAGAACAAAGCAATACACACAAAAGACACGCTGGCATCATTAAATAAATACTTCACTTACGTACAACTAATACAAAATGTCTTTGATTAATAAAGCTACAAACTCAGGACCC
>NC_051400.1:42166240-42166784 GCF_015228065.2 Penaeus monodon
ATCATTACCATTATGATTTTCTTAGTTTTCTTATCACTGAAGATATAGATGCTGGGATTATCATTCTAAACGATTGAATACAATACAGCAAACTTAGAGGTGTCACTTTATCTAGAAAACATATCAAAAATAATTTTAGATATGATATCATTAATATTCAGTTTTTTATCAATTACGTGAAAATTCCCCTTGGATGTTTTTTATACTGTAAATCATTACTATGAACTCGCTAAGAACAGTTTGCCAAATAGAGAAATTCTACGCCCATGCTTGATTTAATATTTTTTAAAGAAAGTCCTTATAATCAGTCATTTTCTGTCTTTGCCCAGGGTGGGGTGTCCCTCAATCCCTAAAACTAGGGTACCAAGGTTCCATAATGTTTAAAGAAGGTGAATCTCCTAGCCTCGAGCCTGTCGTATATTTGCATGCTTATTGCTTACAGTAGGGTGTTCTTCATGAGCAATTCAGATTAGATGTTATGAAAAAGGCGTCTTCTATTATATAAACTTTTATATATTTTGCGGTGGGTACATGGACGTAGTTC
>NC_051400.1:42167719-42168050 GCF_015228065.2 Penaeus monodon
AATGACACGCATCTATAATATTCCCAAAACTATGTGCTTTACATCAGGAAACAAAAGTTATAATCGCGCCTCTACATCTTCTTTGAACTCTGTATCATGAAGATTACTGCAAGCGGAGCGCAGTCTGACGTGCGTTTCAAACTTGTGCAGGGTGACTCTGTTAATCTTCATGACGCGCAAACTTCCTTGTTGCACAGTCATGCCCTTGTGAAGTTTATTGACTCTGTGCCGGTGCGACCACGCGCGACGCCGTTCCGTTGGAACACTCGCGAAGTGAATCTATATTTGTTTAAAATGGGATATCCGCCTATCTCTCTTGCTCGCTTTGAAG
>NC_051400.1:42168368-42168930 GCF_015228065.2 Penaeus monodon
AACTTGACACATAAGAAAGTATTATTCCACTGGAAGCCAAAATAACAATTATATCTGTTTACCATCCCCCAAACCCTCCATAGTAAAGAAAGTATAATATACAAATAGAAAAAAACGTTTTTTTTTTTCCTCTGAACTTAGCTGTTCGTAGTATTACTGTTTAAGAAGTGTGTCGAGGATTTAACATCAAAAACGCATTAGCATGTTACTCGTGATTTTACCCTGTATTGTTTTCCAAGCACTGAAATAGATGAGTGAATTCCCGTGTAAACTTAGTGTTGAGATAGCCTGATAAGGTTATCATGAGAGTAAAATCGTTATTTTTCATTATAACTACAACTTTTGTTGATAATGATTACGGTAATAAATGTATTATGATAGTCATGTTGGTATTTAGGAATTTAGTGACAAAATAACCATTGTAATTTTCATAATAAAAGGATTATCATCATTATATTCATTGATCTAATACTTATAAACGAAGAAGATACGCGATACTCAGTAGTTTCAGACATTTATCTCATTATATATATAATCTTTATAATTGGGTAATTTTAACCGA
>NC_051400.1:42169008-42170633 GCF_015228065.2 Penaeus monodon
CCCCTCCCCCCTAAAAGAAGGGGGGAAAAGGGAAGAGAAGACCCAAGAGAAGACCCAAGTATATAAATAAGAATTAGATGAAATGTATGGCATCTTCTAAAACACATAAAAGTGAAATCCCTTGGCTGGTAGCTAAAGCTTTTCACAACTTTTTTATACTATGTAGCACAGGGCAGTTTCGAGGACCCGTCCCCCTTGTTTTAAGTCTTCCTCACAGACTCCATGTTATGAGCTAAACTAAACGCGTGAAGCAGACAAAGGAACTAACGCGCAATATGCGATAGTACAACATGTCGTCTCGCATCGATGGCTGTAAAAAGAAACAGGTCTTATTTGCGGCAATAAAAGATGCAGATGTTCTTACTTCCTTCCTCTCTTATTCACACACGAAGACTTGCCTCTCGTTATTATTACGACAGCTATTCGACCGCCCTCTTCTGACCTCCGCTTTCAAAGCAAACGTTCCCAAGTGATGTAACGCTTGTTGAAATACCGAACGTGACCAGCATAAACGTTTATTTTCTTTCTTGTATCTCCCGGGTTAAATGGAGAAAAGGTCGGCGAAAAAATATTCCAATCGGTAGAGTGGAAGTGCAAAAACAGGAGGGGAAAAAAGTGAAACAATTCTACAGTGAAAATCCAAAATACATGGCGGTTAGCGTGATGTTAAAGCGTATATTATCATTATGCTTGTCATGATATGATCTTCATGGTGGCACGAGATAACATAATTTCATTTTAATTCTCTCATAAACAGGGTATGTTCCTTACGAAACTGTTTGGCCGGCGTAGCAGGGTCGTTAGAGAGGAAGTTAAATTTCTCTGCCTCGCTGTTCGTTCTCTGTAGCTCGGAAAAACACAGATCCACACCAGAAATCTTAAAAAAAGAGCAAATAAAAGAAGAAACAGTACATAGACATGTAAGAGCTTTAGTAATCCGAAAAAAAGCTTCGAGATCCTGATACTTCAACTTCATAAAGACGAAGTACATTACAATTACACATAATTGAGATTCGGGAAAACGACCTTACGAAACGCCTTCAGCATCGACATATTTGGAAATCTTCCCTAGAACTTGAACTCGCGGGTATAATCACATACATAATTGACATTAGAAAGCGCAGTAACAAAGCCAGGATTCGAGGCTTCGGAGCTATAAAAACGAACTCTTATGTCCTGTACAGTTGCATAGTCTAGGATAAAGTCATTGTCAAAGGTTTCACGTTTTGGTACCGTCTTATGAAACAAAATTTGAAAATCTGTGGCTACCTCAATGTGATTTGATGTAACAAATTGTTGTAAAGCCAAAAATGCATTTCTTATTCGTTGTTTACAGAAACCGCTAATATAAGTGAAACAGTGAACCAGGCTTAGATGAAGAAGAAGAAAAAAATCTCCAATCCAAACAGGCCTAACTCGAGTAGGCTTAGCACACCTCTGCTTGATAGTGTAACTATGAATATTTGTGTGTACATTTCACGTCGAGATAATAAATATACATACGGACGGACGAGATTAGGAAAATAAGATAAACTTTCTGATGCATGTGTTCTTATATTCCTTTTTCATATTTTTCATTCTGTTATATATGCCTTATCCGAACTTCCTGCCTTCCTTTTGTATCA
>NC_051400.1:42170785-42171341 GCF_015228065.2 Penaeus monodon
TTAAATACATATTCTTATAGGTGTGGAATCAAGATGTAAATGTGCGTATGACTGTGTTTTGTGTAATTTTGGTGTGTATCAGAAGAAATTGTTTACTTAACGCAACTACAAATTGGAAGTCAATATTTACTGCGGCGCAACTGCGCAGCTGCAGAGCCTCAACCAATGGCGGCCCAGGTCACAAAGAACTCTACCCAATATGAACCCTACTTTGTACTCCGTAAAATCAACTGAACAATAACAATTTGGCGGAATACCATGCTCATCAACCGGGTAAAAAACTGAACGTAGCGAGTGTAAAAACAAGCGGGCGTATGTATTACAACGTTCACACTTTGTCGGGTTACCCTTTAGTGGAAAGAATTTACGGGTATTGCCACATTCCACGGAAATCTGGGAAGCCCCTCTACAGCAGCTCACTTTGGAACAGGACCACGTAAGCTCAATAAAGCAACACGCTAAGACTTGTGCATTATGATTCAGGGCGTGTCGATGGGATGATCTCCACCTCGTGCCTGAATAAATTTTCTGCATTCTGACGGAACATAAACGCCCT
>NC_051400.1:42173093-42173415 GCF_015228065.2 Penaeus monodon
TTGTGAGTGTTTGTATACTATTAGCAAAGTTGTAAAACGACTTTTATTACAATTATTGCAAAACGGGGAATGAATTTTGATTGAATTTCATATATACTTTATTTACAGAAGGTTCTAGCTGATATCAATCAAACGCTGTTAACAACCACGAATATGAGACCGAAACTTCAAATAATATGGAAATCTCATTCAATATAACTGCCAAAAAATAAACTATCATTGCATGAATTCGATATTCCATCTGCTTTCGTCTTCGGTACCATGAACAGTTTTCTACCATGAACAGTTTTCTGTTCATGGTAGAAATCATGTTACACTTCTC
>NC_051400.1:42174610-42174707 GCF_015228065.2 Penaeus monodon
TGTGATATTTAAAATATGTGACGAGCAGTCGCTAGGGCTACATTCACATTTATATTCCGTAATGGAAATAGGTTGCAAAATCTAATTAAGCCAGACA
>NC_051400.1:42175177-42176543 GCF_015228065.2 Penaeus monodon
TTAGACTAAAACATTCAAAGGTATGCGCCTCCAACGTCAGCACCTTTCGTGAGGAACACGTGCTGGGAAGTCTGCTAGAGGAATTTACAATCTACTGGAAGTCAAAAACCTAAGAGAAATCTGATGAACTTCATAATAACTCCGATTTATATTAACATGAAGGGAAATTTTTTCTGCAACTGTGTATTTTGTTAACAAAGAAATTAGTGGCCAATGTCATTCAATCAGAGGGCATTTCAGATGAGGTGGCTTGCGTTGTAATAAAACCTGCATTTATACCCTCCAAATACTTTAACATCATATGACAGATTCTGAAAAGACTAGATGAAACGGCATTAGTAACACGTTGTTGACGTGTTAACGAACTTGGAGCGTAACTGCAGTTCATCCAATTTGGTAACCAAGGCGCCGATAATTGCCTGGAAGTAATTTTTCATTTGCAAAAAACGTACAGTAACCTAAGTCATACATGCACTGCACGATCTGATCGGTACCACACCGCTAAATCGGCGGTGCTAGGTATACGTATGTCGAATGCATACATACACAAATCAAGTCGCACGTACATTTGACTAGTGCAGTGCATGTGCCCACATGTGGTACATACGCATCCGCACGTGGGACGTGCACACATACATGAAATTTGCGGATGGAGAGCGAACGGTTGCAAATATGCTGGATTTTCACTGGCATTCTGCATGAGGACAGCTTACAACATATGTATATTTTCTATGAATTACGCAAGGGTGCACATAACAAATATACGCAAAAAAATGGATACGAAGACATAAGGAATTGCATAAAAAGACACTATCACAGGTTGGCAAGACACGTTGTAGGTGAACCCTCGGCAAAAGGAACGAAAGGGATGGTTTATAGTCTATCTACAGAAGAAGTACTCCTTGCTGCAGTCACAAAGAAGCAGTTTTTTTCTGAATTATCCTGTGTCCTCTATTTTAATTCAGAATGCAGTAGGAGTGACCAGACGCTCATGGTATACCATAACACAGGGTGATACACGACGATAATACGATATACGTATACAAGTAAAAGGATGGTAGCGGTCAGACGTCGTGACTGCAGAAACGACCTTATACCTTCAGATCGCAGCAGTTTCGTAGATCTGTATTCATTGTATAGTTCAGTAATAGGGGAAGAAAGTTTGCGGGTCTAATACTTTGTACGAGTAGAAGCTAACTTACATTTTTCGACTAAGACTTGAAAGACATATCTTTCCATAATGCAACACTCACCGTACCCATGGCCAGGATATCCAACTTCCATTCCCACAGGCCCTTCTCCCGACCCGTCCAGTCTACCACTTGCTTCTTGTCTACTGTACAAAACATATCTTATGGGCCTAGGG
>NC_051400.1:42177613-42177731 GCF_015228065.2 Penaeus monodon
TTTAGCACAAGTCAGAATACAGGAATAAGATCTAAGGGTCTGAAAACGAATTGAATAAAAAATCGATGTAAATAACGGAAACGTGAAACTATGTGAAAAACATACACACACACATACA
>NC_051400.1:42178385-42179520 GCF_015228065.2 Penaeus monodon
TAAAGGGCTTTTAAAAAGGGTTTTGATGTTTTAAACCCTTTAAAAAGGTTGAATTTTATAATATAAGTAATTATTTAAAACGTTTGATGACTGGAAACCTGAAAAAAGGCAAAATTTAAATAGATAAAAATTTGATTTGGTCACTTTTGCAGTCTTTGCCCTTTCTTGAACAAAATACTAAACATATAATAAATTGAATCAAATATGTAATAGATTGAAGTGAAAAATGAGTTTTCTTAAAAATGTAATTTCGGTTGTGATTTCTGTTTTTTGGAAAAATTTTTGAAAAATTGAAAAGAAATAATAATAATAATAATGATAAAATAAGATAATAAAAAATTTTAAATAATAATAAAAGATAATAATAAAAATAATACTGATGATAATAATAATAATGAAATGAAAATGTAAGATAATGATAAAAATAAAATAATAAAAAAATTTATATATATCAAAAATAAGTGATATTAATAATTAAAAAAAGTTAATAAAATAAGAATGAAAACAACAAATGATTATAATGTAATCAGTAAAAAATAAAAAAAAATGGTAATAATAATAAAAAATATAATAAAGAAAGTGATAAAAAAAAATAAGGAGAAAAAAACGAAAAAAAAAAGACAAAGAAACAAAAAAAAAGAAAAAAAAGGAAAGAAAAGTAGACGAAAAAGAAGGAAGAAAAGGAAAAAAAGCCCCAAAAAAAAAGTAAAAAAAAAATTTCAAGGAAGAAGAAAAAAGAGGAAAAATAAAAAAAACGAAAAAAGCAAAGAAAAAGAAAAAACATAAATAAATAAACACGAAATGGAAAAAAAAAAAAAAAAGGACATAGGAAAACAGAAAGATGAAGAAAAGGAAAAGGCGGGCCCCCTTCTCATTTTTTTTGGGGGACGATCGGAAGCCAGGAGAGAGAAAAGGGGGAAATTTCCCCATTGAAAGAGTAGCCTCTTTTCCTTTTCGATTCTCGTCACATCATTTACCCACAACAAAGACTGGGGCGGAGCCTCGCCTCCTGAATCCTCCCCCCCCTTCCCCCCTTTTACCCCCTACCTGTCACAACCCTCGTTCCCACCCTTCCCCCTCTCTCTTCTGTCCTACCCCCCCTCCCCATACCCCCATACCAAACCCTTTCGAAGCC
>NC_051400.1:42179615-42180196 GCF_015228065.2 Penaeus monodon
CCCTACCATCCTCCCTTAACCTTACGTCTTCCCCCCCCTTCCTCCCCCTCTTTCCCCCCCTTTCCCCCTTTACCCCACCTCTTCCCTTCCCTTCCCTTCCTCCCCCCTCCCACCATCTCTCCCTTACCCCACCTCCTCCCTTCCCTTTTCCTCCCCCCCCCCCCCCCCCCAAAAACACCCCTTTTTTTCACGCCGGTTTACCCTCGGAGAGACAAGTGGATGTGAGGGGGAAAGGGTGGAGACGTGAAAAATTTAAAAAAGATATCTTGGGCGGGCCGGCAGCGCGCGGCGTCCTCCCCCGTTTTTTCGCCGCGAATGAAAAAACCCAATTGGGAAAGAAATGGCGGGAAAAAAAGCCCGTGGGACTTTCAGTGGGTAAGAATATTATCGTCGCAGGGGCTTGGGAAATTTTAGGGAGGGGGGGCGCGGCCGCATTTAGTCGTAGTTTGAAGCAATGAAAAAAGCGGGGGGTAAGCAAAAGGGGAAAGTAAGGGAGAGTAGGGGAAAAGCTTTTAAAGGAGAAGGAGACGTATCCCCCAAAAAGACCCCGAAAATTTTGGGGAAAAGCCCCCGCGATTTCG
>NC_051400.1:42180317-42180479 GCF_015228065.2 Penaeus monodon
GGGGGAGGCAGACAGACAAATAATAAACCCTGATAAAAACAGTAGGAGCGAAAGGTAATATATTCTCACAAATCTTGGGCCATATCAGTTTCAGCTGTAAAATATCAATAATAATTCTGATCATATATGACTCCACTGTTAAGAGTGCGATGTGGGGAAGCA
>NC_051400.1:42180520-42180647 GCF_015228065.2 Penaeus monodon
AAGCCAAACAATAGAGGTTTCACCACGTATCTTTTAAAGCACTTATTCTTCTTATATATAAATATACCGTTGCTTGATGATGTCTTATGGGATTGGATTGTACACACTCACATACACGTATTAACAA
>NC_051400.1:42181152-42181546 GCF_015228065.2 Penaeus monodon
TATATAAAGACCCCCCAATACAATAGTAAATAAATCGGTGAAAATCTCAAAGATACAAAAAAGCTTTACATCGCCCCGCTTTGGCCCCAATCAAACAGGCAGTGCTCTTCGTGCAGTTGCCAAATGTAGAATCATTAGTGTTAATTGCAGCTATCAAAGGTGCCCTTATGGTTTAATAAACAGATCATTAGCCCGGGGACAGACCAATTCATCCAAGCTAATTGTAACTCTGGTTGTGCTCAGGCGGTCGCTCAAGAGTGTCTGCGCGCACCGCTTGATCAATAATGGCTCGGAAGGCCCAGTTTTCACCCGTCTTTCGTGTTTTATTTCATTTTTTTATTTACATTTTTATCACCGTGTCAGACATCTCTGTCTCTGGCTCTGCCCTTTTCAT
>NC_051400.1:42181898-42182029 GCF_015228065.2 Penaeus monodon
CATACCCCATATTTTTATGTGTGCACGCATATTTGCACACATACAGTCGTGTGCATGTATAAAGGGATGTATCCCCTTCTTAACAATCCCACACCCACACTCACCCACTTACACCCCACATTTGAGAAAGG
>NC_051400.1:42182758-42182841 GCF_015228065.2 Penaeus monodon
TTTGATAGATAGATAGATACAGATTCGTACTTTCTATTTTGTTATCAAGGATCATTTGGGACCCTTTGCCTTCTATATATTAC
>NC_051400.1:42182975-42183284 GCF_015228065.2 Penaeus monodon
TTTTACGCATGGTAAATGGATAATACTATTAAATGTTCTTTTCTAAACGTCTAAGCAGAGGTTTTCTCAACTTTTTAAAATCCCATGAGATTAATAGACAGAAAGAAAAACTCATCGGAACTACAAGCATGTAAAAAAAAAGACCGAATTATTTTTTACAAGAAATCTAATACCGATTAAAGGGCTAAAAAAATTTTTATCGAAAAAAGATTACCCCTCAGTGTTTAGCACGTCCACGGGGTCTCCCGCCTTTTTACCTCGTATTTTTTTTAATCCCTTCCTTCAGATCTTAATTTCTTTCATGATAAC
>NC_051400.1:42183324-42183490 GCF_015228065.2 Penaeus monodon
AAAACCCCAACCCCTACCGATTCACGGATTTCATTTTTCACGGGTATTTCAAAAAGTATGACATATAAGAGGAAAAAAGAAATAAAAAAATAAAGGGGGAAGGTACCAAAGCCTAGAATTTTTTTCGGGAATCCCCCAAACCAAAAAGTGGGGTTTAATTACTTGC
>NC_051400.1:42184094-42184740 GCF_015228065.2 Penaeus monodon
TTAGTCCCTAAAAAAAAAGAACTAAACAAAAGCAAAACTCCCCCGCAACTACGCAATAACAACTTTCCTAAAAATTTCTCCTTGATTTGCATTCTCTCTTCCCCGAGAATATTCACAGGTCTCAGACGCAAAGTGCTCCCAGATAAAAAAGTTTAATACGTTTTTGTAAACATGGAGGTCTGGGGTGGTTTGCGAAACCTGTCTTTCTGAATATGAGTTTCTTTTTTGAAATGCTTGTTTTTTTTTTTTTAAAAAGCGAAGATATGTAGAATGAAATGGATACTTACCTTCTTTCCTTTGATTTTTTTTTTTTTCCCTTAAGTTTAAAAGGTAGTGGTGAAAAGGCTAATTTTGTAAAGGGTTTATGGAATACAATTATTTTAATGATATTGGGTTATAATTATAAGAATAAAGAGTATATCAACTAGTTTAAATATAATAGCTTTATGTTGTTCTGCGTTCGTGTTACCATCCATTCTTCACTTCAGAAAAAACTTTTCTGCATTTTGAAGTAAAATTTAGGAACCAAAAATATGAAAATAAAAGGCATTATACAATGGACATGTAAAAAAGAAAAAAAATAAAACCAAAATTTTAAAAACAGTCGCTAAAGGACAGCATTTTTTTTTTAAAAAACTTTTTCAAA